>NC_091253.1:10631250-10938125 GCF_042477335.2 Ovis canadensis
CTTGATGCCATTTTCTGGAACAGCAGCTTGAAAAGCTGTGCTGATGAACACTGAGTATTCTCAAGGTCAAAGGGTCTGGAAGTCAAAAAACAGCGGATCTCAACAAACGTCCTGGCGGTGGTCATCAGAAAACAATTAAAACAGGGCCAAGTTACAGGAAGCTGCATCGAGAGGTGACCCGAACTCACCCTTGAAATGAAGACGCATGAAAAGAGGTCAATTTTCACTAAACATGAGAAACGCATTTTGAACCCACAGGAAGGAAGCACCTCAAAGCACTCAGAATGGCCGCTGTCAGAAGCTTGACAAACCCCAACTGACGGAGAAGGCGTGGAGAAAAGGCATTATGATGCTGGCAATAGACGCTGGTAAGAGACACTATGAAGGATCGTGGGAGGCTTATTAAAATAAAGAAAATGAGAATGAGGTTCGAATACTCTCTAACACCATACACAAAATGAGCTCCAAATCATAAATATATAGAGGATAGGAGGGATTCTATAAAAGTCTTAAGAAAAAAATATAGACAGGACATGTGATGATATAAACTATAAGGTCTTTTTGGGTTTGTATGACTTCATCGCGAGATCTTTTGAAATCCATCTCCTAGAGCAATGGGAAATAAACCAAACCCAGGAAAATGCAACCTGCTTCAATTTCAAAGCAGGTGTCCAAAAGAGGAAACCTTCAGAAATGAAGAAGGCAACCCAGAATGCAAAGAAATATTTACAAACCAAGATACTCACAAGCAATTCATCTCCAAAACCAACAAAAAGCTCACAGTGTGGTAATATTTCAATAAAGTGGATTCCGTAAAAATATTGCATCCTTCTGCTGTTCGGTTCAGTTCAGTTGCTCAGTTGTGTCTGACTCTTCGTGACCTAATGGGCCACAGCATGCCCAGCTTCCCTGTCCATCACCAACTCCTGGCGCTCACTCAAACTCACATCCATTGAGTCGGTGATGCCATCCAACCAGCTGATCCTCTGTCGTCCCCTTCTCCTCCTGCCTTCAATCTTTCCCAGCACCACGGTCTTTTCTGAGGAGTCAGTTTTTTGCATCAGGTGGACAAAATATTGGAGTTAAAGCATCAGTCCTTCCAATGAATATTCAGGGTTGATTTCCTTTAGGATGGACTGGTTGGATCTCCTTGTAGCCCAAGGGACTCTCAAGAGTCTTCTCCAATACCACAGTTCAAAGGCAGAAATTCCTGGGTGCTCAGCTTTCTTTGTGGTCCAGCTCTCACATCCATCATGACTACTGGAAAAACCATAGCTTTGACTAGACGGGCTTTTGTCAGCAAAGTAACGTCTCTGGTTTTCAATATGCTGTCTAAGTTGGTCATAGCTTTTCTTCCAAGGAGCAAGCATGTTTGAATTTCATGGCTGCAGTCACCATCTACAGTGATTTTGGAGCCCAAGAAAATGAAGTCTGTCACTGTTTCTATTGTTTGAAATATTGCTTGAAAATTTCCATCTATTTGCCATGAAGCGGTGTGACCAGATGCCATGGTCTTCGTTTTCTGAATGTTGAGTTTTAAGCCAACTTTTTCACTCTCACTTTCATCAAGAGGCTGTTTAGTTTCTCTTTGTTTTCTGCCACAACTTTCCCTAAAGTGAAAGTCGCTCAGTCGTGTCCGACTCTTTGTGACCCCATGGATTATACAGTCCATGGAATTCTCCAAGCCAGAATACTGGAGTGGGTAGCCTTTCCCTTCTCCAGAGGATCTTCCCATCCCAGGGATCGAACCTAGGTCTCCCTCATTGCAGGTGGATTCTGTATCAGCTGAGCCACAAGGGAAGTAGGACTGATCAGTGCTGCCACCCTGTGGACAATTTTTGTAACTAAAATTTAATCTCTGGTGTTCACTGGCACCTCAGTTCACAAGGGCTGGGATTCTGTTAATGACAGATGCCCTCAGGAAATGTCCCGGGGAGTGTGTTGGAGAAATAACTCCAAGCACGCCTGACTTTCAGGAACTCAATTGTCCAAATTAAAGTGTCTTGACACCAAAGGAAAAAAAAAAAGACAAAATAAACTTCTATTACAGGACAAGATGCTAACTAAGGATCCCAAATTCCTGCCTGAATGCCAATGAAAATGACAATGGGGAATAAAACCCACCGGTCCCAATCACCATCATCACAAATCTACAAACAATAAATGCAGGTGGGAGCCCGGAGGAAAAAGAATGCCTCTAAGCTCTCTGTGGGGATATACACTGGCAACAGTCAGCTTGATGGACAGTCTCTAAATGCCTGGAAAAAATAAAAACCACCTCAGATCAAAGCTGTGATGTGACAGCCCCACACCTTGGCCTTCTGAGGAAGCCACTGATGAAAACGTGCCTGCATCCCACGTACAGTGCAGCACTGCTTCTGTTCCCGAGTCCTTGCTCGCTCTGCTCGCAAGACAGGCTGATGAATTCCAGAGAGGAGAGGTTGAGGCAGGGAAGAGGCTTTAATAGAGGAGCTAGCTGACCGAGAAGATGTGAAAGAACCATCTTCTCAGGGCCTGGTTGCCAGGCTCTTTTACGGATCAGAGATGAGTGGGGAGGTGAGGAAACAAAGTTAAAATCCTTACAAATGTCCCCTAGAATGGCGCGCCTCAGGCAGGGGAATGTGTTAGTTTCACTTTGAGAGGGTAAAAGGTCAGTTTTTCATTCCAATCCCTAAGAAAGACAATGCCAAAGAATGCTCAAACTGCCACACAGTTGCACTCATCTCATGCTGGCAAAGTAACGCTCAAAATTCTCCAAGCCAGGCTTCAACAGTACTTGAACCGTGACCTGCCAAATGCTCAAGCTGGATTGAAAAAAGGCAGAGGAACCAGAGATCAAATTGCCAACATCTGTTGGATCATTGAAAAAGACACAGCAGCAATCTAAGTGCAAAGCACAGATGCACGGATAAAGAAGATGGGATACCTAGACATAATACAATATTACTCAGCCATTAAAAGGACTGAATAGTGACATTTCCAACCACAGGGAGGAACAGATAAAGAAGACGGGGTACCTAGACATAATACAATATTACTCAGCCATTGAAAAGGACTGAATAATGATGTTTCCAACCACAGGGAGAAAAGTAGAGGCGGTCATTGTAAGCGAAGCAGGGGAGGCAGGGCAAGAAGAGATTCATGCGGTATCACTTCTAGGTGGAATCTGAAAAATGGAGACAGATGAACTTCTTTGCCAAAGAGAAATGGCCTCGCAGACTTACGTTCCCAAGAAGAAAGTTATGGTTCCCAAGGAGGAAAAGAGGAGGGCAGGGAGAAATGAGCTGGTTCAGATTAACATACACACACCTACTCTTTATAAAATCATCCACAAGGACCCACTGCATAGCACAAGTAACTCTCTGTAACACTCTGTTATAACTTACAGGGGAAAATAACCTGAAAAAGAACATAGATATGGCTAGCTATAAATGAATCGAGCCCCCCATCACCCATCACTGTGCTCAGCTGCTCAGTCACGTCTGACTTTTTGCAACCCCATGGACTGTAGCTGGCTCGTCTCCCCTGTCCATAGAATTTCCCAGGAAAGAATACTGGCGTGAGTTGCCATTTCCTTCTCCAGGGGATCTTCCTGACTCAGGGATCGAACTTGCATCTCCTGCAGCTCTCACATCTCCTGCATTGCAGGCAGATTCTTTACTGCTGAGCCACACCAGGGAAGACCCACTCATTATTAAATAAATGCTAATCAAATCTACACTGAGGAATCCACTCCCACCGGTCAGAATGTCTACATGAGAAAGATCTCCCAAGAAGAAGTGCTGCAGAGGACGCAGGGAAAGTGGAATTCTCCTACGCTCTGAGTGGGGATGCGCAAGGGTGCAGCCACGATGGAAAACAGCATGGAGGTTCCTGAAAAGAGTACGCAGAGGAGCCATGGGATCCAGCAACCCCAGTTCTGGGCTCAGATCTGGAGAACATCACAGTTTGAAATGACACTTGCACCCCTGTTTTCAGGGAAGCCCTATTTACAATAGCCAAGACATAGAGTCCACCGAAATGTCCAGCGACAGGAACGTGAAGACTGAGTGGTCCGTCTATATACTGGACTACTCCTCAGGCTCTGGGGTGGAATCAGGATGGGAGAATGTGGGCCTCTGACAAGTGGTCTGTCTATAAACTGGACGACTCCTCAGGCTCTGGGGGTGGAATCAGGATGTGAGAATGTGGGCCTCTGACCAGCAGCTGGTTGGAAGAAGGGAGACCAGTCCCAAGGGCAAAGCGTTCCCTGAAGTCTGTGGACTCCAGTGCCCTGACGGACTTCACCCCCAGTGGGGATGTGGGCAGGGCCCGAGCCCCTTTGATGAAGCCGCAGCAGCACTGGGCTCAGAAGTCTCCTGATGGTGTCTCAAACTCTGACACCGTGTTTTACAAAGGAACAAGAGAATGAAGCTGGGCCTCTGAGCGCCAGTCCATTTGACTCTGAGTTGCTTCCAAAAGACCACCACCACCTGCATGGGTCTGGCTATGACCCACCTGGCCTTTCCTCTTCCTTCCAGTGATGGCTCCAGTGACATTTCCCGCCTGGACCCCCCTCCCAGGCCAAATGCATCTGTCCATCCACTGCCTCCCCATCTCACCCTGGGGGCTAACAGGCCCCTCGAAGGACTGCGATCCTGCTGCTCCCCATGCCCAGGAGGCAACCCCACCTTCCCAGACTGCTGGACCCAGACACCTGGTATAACCAAGCAGGAGCCCATGGGGCCTTCCCAGGACACACCCCGCCGTCCCTTCCTCTGCTATAGCTCCTCTCTGAAGTATGGAGAAAACAGTATCTGATGCACGCTCCCTGAGTTGTTTGACTGATGCTAAACCCCACACTAAATGGAAGAAGTTAAGCTGATGAGCTCAAGTTACTTGATGAGCATGAACATGTAGCCCCCAGAGCTTCCAGTGCCTGAGAATTTGTGAGGTTAGCCACCAGTTACCTCACCAGCCAGAGAACCACGCACCAGCAGATCACATAATCTGCCCCCCTTCCTAGCATGGCCTGTACAGTTGCTTTGCTGAAACCCTCCAGGGAGCTGAGGGTTTAGCGCACAGGCCACCTGTTCTTTCTGTATCGGTACTTCTGTAATTATCGCTTCACTTTCCTTCACCACAACCTGGCGTCAGTAGACTGGCTTTACAGAACTCAGGCGTGTGGACCCAAGTTTGGTTCAGTAACATGGGCGCCTCCCAGGCTCCCACTTCCTTGTGCCCCAGTGACTGTCAGCACTTCCTCCAGAGTCCATGGCCAGTGCCCTCACTAATTCTCCTCTACCCCTAATCCCGTGGTTACGCATTACATCATGGTATTGATGATATCCAGAAGAGCCAGCTATGCAAGGTAGACACTTCTGGACTTGACACTGGGCCCCTTTCCATGGGTATGGTGGAGTGACTGTTCTCATGGGCCCGATGGTGGGAGAGCTCACCTTCTTTCTGATGAAGCCAGGCCTTGATTCTTTTCAGGTGATTCCATGTCTTCATTCTCCCCAGACCCCCACCCACAAGGCTGCTGTCTGTGCCAGTCTCATATAGCTTTGGTACTCTCCTAAAATGAGCATGATTTTATACACAGATAATGCACTTCCCTGGTGGCTCAGATGGTAAAGAATCCACCAGCAATGCAGGAGACCTGAGTTTGATCTCTGGGTTGGGAAGATCCCCTGGAGAAGGGAATAGCTACCCACTCCAGCATTCTGGCCTGGAGAATTCCATGGACAGAGGAGGCTGACAGGCTATAGCCCATTGGTCACACAGAGTCAGGCACAACTGAGCGATTTTCACTTTCAATGGGTTGAATGGTGGCCCCAAAAGAAGTGTCCCCCCAGAACATGTGAACAAGACTGTATCTGGGAATAGGATCTTTGTAGATGCATTTAAAGATATTGAGGTGACCATCTTGTGTGTGGGTAGCCCTCAATCCAATTAGCAGGTTCCTGAAGGAAATGGCAACCCACTCCAGTACTCTTGCCTGGAGAAACCCATGGACGGAGGAGCCTGGCGGGCTACAGTCCATGGGGTCGCAAAGAGTCGGACACGACTGAGCGACTTCACTTTCAATTTTCACTTTCATGCATTGGAGAAGGAAATGGCAACCCACTCCAGTATTCTTGCCTGGAGAATCCCAGGGATAGAGGAGCCTGTTGGGCTGCCGTCTATGGGGTTGCACAGAGTCGGACACGACTGAGCGACTTCACTTCACTTCACTTCATTTTGTAAGAGACAGAAGAAGGGAGACACAGACACAGAGGACAAGTCACATAATGAGGAAGGCAGAGATGAGGGGGAGGGGCCACAAGCCCAGGGACTCCTGGAGCCCCCGAAGCTAGAAAAGGCAGGAAGGACCCCATCCTGGAGCCCCTGGAGGGCTGCACCACCTTGATCTCAGACATCTGGTCTGCAGGACTGTGGGAGGATGAATTCCTGTTGTTTTAACCCACCCAGCTTGGGGTCATTTGTTAGAGAAGCCACAGAGCAGCCACACAGACCCTGCTCTGTAGGATCCTAGAAGTATGGGTTACAGAGTCGGACATGACAGAATCAACCCTGCATGCATAGACACGAGATGTTTTTTTGTCTTGTGGCAAAAACGCTCTGCCCCAGTGAAAGTTGAGTGTGAAGGTGGCGCAGCTGCTTGGCTTGTGGGGACCCTGGTGATGGCGAAATGTGCAGGAATTGCGCCCCCCCCCCCAACATACACACACAGGAGGTATGGCCCTACTGAGTCTGTTTTCAAGCCTCTTGCAGCTGGCGATCAGAAGGCCTCTTTGGCCAGTCTTTCTGTGTAGCTCTGCCCGTCCAGGCACTTAGAGGGCCCCCTTGCCTGGGGTCCTTCTCTGTTGTTCAGCACGTCAGGCACATAAAGGGGACCCCCGGCTGGAGTCCTACTCAATAGATTGGCACGTCAGGCGCTTAAAGGAGCACCCTGGGTGGGGTCCTGCTCTGCTTCAGTGTGTCAGGCGTTTGTTGGGTCAGCCTCTCTTTTTTTCAGCTGCCAATGCTGGCAGGTGGGGGGAGAGAGGCTCTGGTGATGGCTCCATCCCCTACACGTGACTCAGCAGTATCGCCTTGCTTTCCTCCACAGGCATTTCCCACCACAGACTCCTCCCTCACATCCCCTCAATCTGTCTCTCCACAGTCCACAGCAGCCCTTGCCCTGGGATTACTCCACAATCCCTAAACTCCAGTTCCCAGCTGCTGCACCTTCCAGGGAACCCGTACCCCTGTCTGGGGTGTGTGTGGCTGCAGCAAAGACCGTCTGAGTCTCATTCCATTTAGGCTGCCACAGATCACCTGTTTCACTCTCAGCCTTAAATGTTTCTCCTGTGACTCAGACACTTGCCCCGCTGTGGGGACTGGACCCCTACTTCAGTTTCCCCACCTGCTGAGGGCAGGTCCAGTCTTACTAACACTCCCATTTTTTCCCCTAGTTCCTTCATCCTACTGAGTTTTGCATGGGTCTATGTGTTCTTTTCTGCTGGTCAGGTACTCCTCTCCGCTCTCAGCTGGTGCTCTGCATGCACGTCTGTGTCTGGAGGTGTATTCCTGATGTATACCTGGAGAGAGATGCACTCCACGTCCGCCTACTCCTCCGCCATCTTGTTCTCCTGTGTACTAAGGATTTTATAACAACAATGTGCCCTGCTTGAGGACAGCTTCTCTTTCTTGAAAACGTTCTAACTAATCCTGTTATCTTAAAATGTATATTATGGGAGTGTCTGGTAAGATCTTTCTATTGTTAGTTCTAATCCTGTCGTCTTAAAATGTAAATTGTGGGAGTGGATCTAGTAAGATCTTTACAACCTTGAGACATTCTTTTGATTTATTGTAATAACCAATTAAAAAAGTATATAGCTCCCTTGCTAAGACTAGCAAACGGGGGCACTCTCTATCCCCCTCCTGCTCTCTGTGTCAGAAGATTTCTCTGTCCCTTTTTCACTTTTATAAAACTCTGCTACACAAAAACTCTTGTGTGATCAAGTCTGGTCCCTGATCCCAAACCTAAATCGTCTTCATAAATCACGAATCCTTCACTGTAAGCTATCAGTTTTTCCGAGTTAGTGGGATGCCACCTCCTTTTTACATTTGTTTTTATTCTTAATGTTGGGTCATGGCCAATGGTTGGTGTGTCACTTAATATAATGATCGAGTTAGCATTGAGCAGTAATGTGAAGAGATCTTAATTCCCTGCCCAGGAACTGAACCTGGAAAGTCCTGGATGAGAAGCAGGAATCCTTACCACCAGACCAGCAAGGACTAGAGGTTACAAGCTATTTTCCCCCAGATCTTTGCTCCCAGTGAAAAATGTTTTTACCATGGAGGCAGAAACTGGAAGTTCAGTTCAGTCGCTCAGTCGTGTCCGACTCTGTGCGACCCCATGAATCGCAGCACGCCAGGCCTCCCTGTCCATCACCAACTCCCAGAGTTCACTCAGACTCATGTCTATCGAGTCAGTGATGCCATCCAGCCATCTCATCCTCTGTCGTCCCCTTCTCCTCCTGCCCCCAATCCCTCCCAGCATCAGACTCTTTTCCAATGAGTCAACACTTCGCATGAGGTGGCCAAAGTACTGGAGTTTCAGCTTTAGCATCATTCCTTCCAAAGAAATCCCAGGGTTGATCTCCTTCAGAATGGACTGGTTGGGTCTCGTTGCAGTCCAAGGGACTCTCAAGAGTCTTCTCCAACACCACAGTGCAAAAGCATCAATTCTTTGGCACTCAGCCTTCTCCACTGTCCAACTCTCACATCCATACATGACTACTGGAAAAACCAAAGTCTTGACTACATGGACCTTAGTTGGCAAAGTAATATCTCTGCTTTTGAATATACTATCTAGGTTGGTCATAACTTTTCTTCCAAGGAGTAAGCGTCTTTTAATTTCATGGCTGCAGTCACCATCTGCAGTGATTTTGGAGCCCAGAAAAATAAAGTCTGACACTGTTTCCACTGTTTCCCCATCTATTTCCCATGAAGTGATGGGACCAGATGCCATGATCTTCGTTTTCTGAATGTTGAGCTTTAAGCCAACTTTTTCACTCTCCTCTTTCACTTTCATCAAGAGGCTTTTGAGTTCCTCTTCACTTTCTGCCATGAGGGTGGTGTCATCTGCATATCTGAGGTGATTGATATTTCTCCCGGCAATCTTGATTCCAGCTTGTGTCTTCCAGCCCAGCATTTCTCATGATGTACTCTGCATAGAAGTTTAATAGGCAGGGTGACAATATACAGCCTTGATGTACTCCTTTTCCTATTTGGAACCAGTCTGTTGTTCCATGTCCTGTTCTAACTGTTGCTTCCTCTCCTGCATACAGATTTCTCAAGAGGCAGGTCAGGTGGTCTGGTATTCCCATCTCTCTCAGAATTTTCCACAGTTTATTGTGATCCACAGAGTCAAAGGCTTTGGCATAGTCAAGAAAGCAGAAATAGATGTTTTTCTGGAACTCTCTTGCTTTTTCCATGATCCAGTGGATGTTGGCAATTTGATCTCTGGTTCCTCTGCCTTTCAAAAACCAGCTTGAACATCAGGGAGTTCACGGTTCACGTATTGCTGAAGCCTGGCTTGGAGAATTTTCAGCATTACTTTACTAGCATGTGAAATGAGTGCAATTGTGCGGTAGTTTGAGCATTCTTTGGCATTGCCTTTCTTTGAGATTGGAATGAAAACTGACCTTTTTCCAGTCCTGTGGCCACTGCTGAGTTTTCCCAATTTGCTGGCATATTGAGTGCAGCACTTTCACAGCATCATCTTTCAGGATTTGAAACAGCTCAACTGGAATTCCATCAGCTCCACTAGCTTTGTTGGTAGTGATGCTTTCTAAGGCCCACTTGACTTCTCATTCCAGGATGTCTGGCTCTAGATGAGTGATCACACCATCGTGATTATCCGGGTCATGAAGATCTTTTTTGTACAGTTCTTCTGTGTATTCTTGCCACCTCTTCTTAATATCGTCTGCTTCTGTTAGGTCCATACCATTTCTGTCCTTTATCGAGCCCGTCTTTGCATGAAATGTTCCCTTGGTATCTCTAATTTTCTTGAAGAGATCTCTAGTGTTTTCCAGTCTGTTGTTTTCCTCTATTTCTTTGCATTGATCACTGAAGAAGGGTTTCTTATCTCTTCTTGCTATTCTTTGGAACTCTGCATTCAGATGCTCGTATCTTTCCTTTTCTCCTTTGCTTTTCGCTTCTCTTCTTTTCAGCTATTTGTAAGACCTCCCCAGACAGCCATTTTGCTTTTTTGCCTTTCTTTTCCATGGGGATGGTCTTGATCCCTGTCTCCTGTACAATGTTACGAACCTCATTCCATAGTTCATCAGGCACTCTATCAGATCTAGGCCCTTAAATCTATTTCTCACTTCCACTGTATAATCATAAGGGATTTGATTTAGGTCATACCTGAATGGTCCAGTGGTTTCCCCTACTTTCTTCAATTTAAGTCTGAATTTGGCAACAAGGAGTTCATGATCTGAGCTACAGTCAGCTCCTTGTCTTGTTTTTGTTGACTGTAGAGAGCTTCTCCATCTTTCGCTGCAAAGAATATAATCAATCTGATTTTGGTGTTGACCATCTGGTGATGTCCATGTGTAGAGTGTTCTGGAAGTTGTTGGAAGAGGGTGTTTGCTATGACCAGTGCATTTTCTTGGCAAAACTCTATTAGTCTTTGCCCTGCTTCATTCTGCATTCCAAGGCCAAATTTGCCTGTTACTCCAGGTGTTTCTTGACTTCCTACTTTTGCATTCCAGTCTACTATAATGAAAAGGACATCTTGTTTGTGTGTTAGTTCTAAAAGGTCTTGTAGGTCTTCATAGAACCGTTCAACTTCAGCTTCTTCAGTGTTACTGGTTGGGACATAGACTTAGGTAACTGTGATATTGAATGGTTTGCCTTGGAAATGAACAGAGATCATTCTGTCGTTTTAGAGATTGCATCCAAGTACTGCATTTCGGACTCTTTTGTTGACCATGATGGCTACTCCATTTCTTCTGAGGGATTCTTGCCTGCAGTAGTAGATATAATGATCATCTGAGTTAAATCCACCCATTCCAGTCCATTTTAGTTTGCTGATTCTTAGAATGTCAGCGTTCACTCTTGCCCTCTCTTGTGTGACCACTTCCAATTTGCCTTGATTAATGGACCTGACATTCCAGGTTCCTATGCAATATTGCTCTTACAGCATCGAACCTTGCTTCTATCACCAGTCACATCCACAACTGGGCATTGTTTTTGCTTTGGCTCCATCCCTTCATTCTTTCTAGAGTTATTTCTCCACTGATTGCCAGTAGCATATTGGACACCTACCGACCTGGGGAGTTCCTCTTTCAGTATCCTATCATTTTGTCTTTTCATACTGTTCATGTGGTTCTCAAGGCAAGAATACTGAAGTGGTGTGCCATTCCCTTCTCCAGTGGACCACATTCTGTCAGGCCTCTCCGCATGGCTTAGTTTCATTGAGATAGAAAAGCCTGTGGTCCTAGTGTGATAAGATTGACTAGTTTTCTGTGAGTATGGTTTCAGTGTGTCTGCCCTCTGATGCCCTCTTGCAACATTTACCATCTTACTTGGGTTTCTTTTACCATTATTAGAGACACAGCATACCAAGTGGGAGAGCACATAGAGAATGGTTTGTTAAGACAGAAGCGAGGCAGAGAAACGGTGTGGGGCCCCTCTCAAGGAGGGTGAGTACAGCAAGGAGGCAGTTAAGTCATTTATACAGGGCAGCTCTTCCGGGTCTTTGTCTTCCTTTAGCCCTATTATCTGCTTTCTTTTCCCGCACCTGACCTACCCTGGGACACACCCCTGGGTGCAGACTCACCCCTCAGCCAAGATGGATCCCAAAGTGAAGGTTTCTGGGAGGACCAAGACTTATCAGGGCCTGGCATTATCTCTTGAGTTCTGCCTTTCTGTGCATGTGTAGCGTCTCCCTGTCCCATAAGATTAGGCAGAGGAGGCATTAATCCTTCACTCACACGGGCTTTTGCCCGCCCCCCCCCCTTTGTCCTTGCCATGACTGTCACCTTAAGGCGTTTACAAGAGACAAACGCTAGCTATTTACTCTCTGTTGCTACTTCCATTTCAGAGGGCAAACAGGAGGCGGATTGTGAACACCTAGACTGAAGCCCACCTATTTCTTCTCTCAGAAATGCTAACTTGTAAGCATCCAGCCTGGAGTCCATTTCTTGTGTCCCATGAAATTCCTACAGGAGACCAGTTATAAATGTCTAATCTGGAGCCCATCTAGCCCCTACATCAATAACACACTACAATCAACAGACAGTGAGACTCGGGGTCTGTTGGAAGTCAGATTCGCTGCCACTGTGGTCCCAGCTGGTTCCATCTGAGAAGCTTCCTCTCTTCTCTCTAGACCCTTTACCTTAAAGACTTTTGTTATGTCCCGCTAAAGGTGTGAACAGGGCTAAATGGTTGTGAACAAGGACACTCTTATTAAAGGAGGTCCCAGATGCTGCTACAGTACCCCCTGATCCTTTCCTGAGACTACTGAGTGGAGGCGGCATTCAGGCAGCAGGGCAGACAGCTTGCTCTGGATGCTCCTGTGGGGAAGGGGTGCACAGCAACAGGGGCTCAGACTGCAAACCCCAGAACCACTCATATATCGCCTCCAAAACCACTCCTGGAGTGGCAAGAAGGGGTGTCCCACCTACTAGAAATGAAGGAAGGGGTGGAGTTTGCAGGGTTCCTGGAGTGTCAAAGAGAAGGGGTGTCCCACCTATTGGATGTGGAGGAAGGGGCAGGGTCTACAGGGCTCCTGGAGTGACAGGAAAGGGTGTCCCACCTACTGGACGTGGAGGAAGGGGTGGGGTCTGCAGGGCCACCTCATCTCGGGACCTGCGGCGAGGCTCCAGGGCTCAGCACAGGCTGGTGTTCCCACAGCTGAGACAGCGGGGAGGCACTGGTCACTCACCTTGCATCCTGCCTCTCCTCCCTCGAGGGTGTCTAGGGTGTCTCTTCCCCCAGCGATGAAGGGTGGAACCCTGACAGTTACCTCCACCCCTGTCCCCTCAGGGAAGCTCACTAGACACTTGGCTCCCGGCTGGAGGCTGGTCACGTGGTGGTATCTGCCCTCACCCTCCAAAACGCCAGTGCCCAGAAGGGGAGCCGGGGCTCAGCATGAGCCTCAAGGTTAGTGCAAACAGCATAGGTGTAGGGGGCTGCCCCTAATGGGGGGGAAGGCTTTAGATCAGGGCAGGGAACTTTCCACCAGCTGCATGAGCTTCCTGGGGCAGCGGTGACAAACAACCACACACAGATGCTCCGAATAACAGAAGCCTGTCCTCTCAGTCCTGGAGACCAGATGTCTGAGGTCAGGGTTTCCCAGTGCTGCAGTCCCTTCCAGCCAAGGGTGCTTCCTGCCTCTTCCAGTTTTTTGAGCTCCCGGCATCTCCGGAGCCCACACTGTTTCACTGTTTCAATGTGTCCAAAGTGGTTTGTGAAGTTTGATGCTGGCGATTTCTCGTTGGGCGATGTTCCATATGTGGGTGGTGGTGGTGGTGGTTTAGTCACTAAGTCGTGTCCAACTCTTGCGACCCCATTGACTGTAGGCTGCCAGGCTCCTCTGTCCATGGGATTCTCCAGGCAAGAATGCTGGAGTGGGTTGCCATTTCCTTCTCCAGGGGATCTTCCCTACCGAGGGATCAAACCCTGGTCTCCTGCATTGCAGGCTGATTCTTTACCAACTGAACAATGAGGGGAGCCCCAGTGTGGGTAGACGTGTTGAACACGATCGAATAGACATTAACTGAGAACAATCAACATTACACCATGCAGGAGATAGATGACATACTCAAATACCCAGCTCAAGTGTTGAAAATCGTTTGCATTAACCTGGTTAGATTAATCACTTTGATGTTTGGGCCTGCAGCCCTCCACCATCAGGTTTCACTCAGCTCCCAGAGTGTCCCTTTCACAGGAGAGATTTATTTCCTGCTTCCAAGGAGACAGACAGGAGATGGAACCTTTAACCTTACCCTTGAATTGAGCCCTCTAACATGAAGTTGGGGATGGGAGAAGAAATGGCCAATTTCTAGGACCTGCAATGGTCTTTTTTTTTTTTTTTCTTTAAACTTTTCACTAGCTTTGCCTGTTTACTAGGATGTGGGTCAAAGTGGTTCTTCGTGTGTTCACAATTTACTCACTTCAGAAGCCGCCTGGAACCATCAGAGAAACCGTGGATTTCAGAATAGCTAATCAGAAACCCAATGTTCATTATTCAGAATTGTTTACGTTTTTCCTGGAGTAAATAGTTACTGGAAACACAACGTAAATAATAAAACTTAATCCCTCTACACTGTAACATTTAACATGGATTCACCTGGGCTTTATTTTTTTACACACCAACGTGAGCATCTGCCCCTTGGTGCAGGCAGCAAAACCCTTCAGTGAGCTCCTGCGAGCTGTGTGAGAAGTAGGAGCATTTTGTCTGCATTTAAAACACACTAGGCTCGGTATCAGGAATTCACAGGTATTGCGACTCTTAATTATCTGAGCTATCTGTGTTACCGACCCTGGTTTGCGTTCCCCATAGTGCATGTGTGCTCATGTTCGGCTCTCTGTGATCCCACGGACTGTAGTCCGACAGGCTGCTCTGTCAGTGGGGTTTCCCAGGAAAGCATACTGGAGTGGGTTGCCACTTCTTCTCCAGGGGATCTTCCCGGCCCAGGGAAGAGGAGTTAGGATGTGTCCTGTGGATCAAAGGTAAAGGGGAAGAAGTAATGAAACACAAGCCTTTGCGTGTTTGGTGTTTCTCCCGGTCCAGTTCTGTTCAGTGCAGTTCAGTCGCTCAGTCATGTCCAACTCTTTTCGATCCATGGACTGCAGCACGCCCTGTCCGTCACCAACTCCCAGAGCTTTCAAACTCATGTCCATCGAGTCGGTGATGCCTTCCAACCATCTCATCCTCTGGCGTCCCCTTCATCGCTCACCTTCAATCTTTCCCAGCATCAGGGTCTCTTCCAATGAGTCTGTTCTTCGCATCAGGTGGCCAAAGTATTCCACTCTAATTGAAAATCCACGCGCAGGCTTTTCCCTGAGGCGCTGCTTGCCCAAGAAACCAGAGTTGAGCATGAAGAGCTGCTGCCGCCTTGTGGCTACATCCAGTAAAACAACCTTAAAACCTGTTCTCAAGGAGTCTTACTATTCAAAAGGCCCCTGGTGGTTTAGTCACTCAGTCGTGTCCAACTCATTGTGACCCCATGGACTGTAGCACACCAGGCTCCTCTGTCCATGGGATTTTCCAGGCAAGAATACTGGAGTGGCTTGCTATTTCCTTCTCCTGGGGAAATTCCCGACCCAGGGGATTGAACCTGCATCTCCTGCATAGCAGGCTGATTCTTTACTGGCTGAGCCACCAGAGAAGCCTAATTTTATTCAAAAGGCCTGAGAGGCTGTAAATAGCACCTGCCCTTCAAGTAATGTCCCTGGGAAAATCATCAAAAAAGAATTCAAAGTGGAACCCAATTTCAAGAGGTACATTGTACTCACACTGTCTAAAGTCCAAAACGCTTGGGAACATACTTCATATGACTGCCTCCTAAAGTGAGACCCATCAAACCCACCATGAGGGATCATCCCTCACACTGCTCAGAAAGACTAGCATTAAAAAGATCTATTGAAACTAAGTCCCACAGAGGGCTCAGAGAAAAAGGAATCCTCCTTCCCTCTTTGCTGGAATGTAAATGGGTACAGGAAATATGCAACGCAGCATAGGATTTCTTAAAAAAACTGACACAAAAAAACTAAGCATAGGAGAACCTCCTGTGAAATGAAAATACCTCCTGCCATATTAATAAACAAGAAATGTCACAGCCATCAACAACTTCTGGCCTCCAAATGTGAACGAGGGCTCCCCAAACTGCGATCCTGCAGATGCTGCCACCCCATCACGGTGATTGCTGAGGAGCTGGAGGAACGCAAGAAGCAAGGTGAACAAGGAAACGCAATTCGCCCCAGATAGCTGAGATGCATACAAATTCAGCGAGCCCAGAGGCTTGCACCTTCCCATACACAGAATGCTAAATCCTTCAATTTGATACCTGATCTTTGATATTCAGAGTGCCTGCTGCCTTTGTTGCAAATTTTCATGTAGCCTGACTTAACCCTTCTGACTCCTTGCAGCAGTTTTCTCAGAGCTACTGAGATGCTATCTCCTGGGCTCAGAGTCCTAAACATTCCCACCAAATAAAATAACTCCTTCCAGTCTGTGACTATAAGTTGTAGCCGACACTTCTGATTGGGCTATCCCTACTCTTCCACTCCGGGGCTTAGATCCAGAGAAAATCAGAATTCGAAATGACACGTGCACTTCTGTTTTCAGGGCATCATGGTTTACAAGAACCAGTCAGAATGGCCATTGTCAAAACCTCCAGAGACAGTAGGTTGTGGAGATGGTGTGGACAACAGGGAACTCAGCTCCATTGAGACTGAGGATGGAACTTGGTAAGAGCCATGGTAGACGACACTGTGGAGGTTCCTCAAACCATGAAAAACAGGATGAGATGGGAAGACTTGCTAACACTATACACCAAAAGAAACTCCAAGTAATATAAGGTTCCAAGTATAAGCACAGATCCTAGGAAATTCTGGAGGAATATTTCAGAAGGACACACTTTGCCATCAATTACATCAAATACTTTTTACATGCACTTCTTAGGATAATGGAAAATAAACCAGAAATAAGAAAACAGGACCTAATTAATCTCAACAGCTTTTGCACAGCGAAGGAAACCCTAAAGGAAAGACAAAGACAAACCTCAGAATAGGAAAAATATTGGCAAAGATACCCACAATGAATTGGTCTGCAATGCACTCAAAGAGCTCATGCAGCTCCATCAAAAATACAAAGAACCTCCCCGCGGGGGCTATTATTTTGTTGAAAGTTTTCACTTTCATTTCAGGTTCAAAGGATTTGTTAACAAAATAAGCCACTTGTTCTATACAAATAAATAATACCAATATTTATTAGAGAATCATCTAGCTGACTTTCAATATACTAACATTAAAAGAAAAGAGAAATAGAAACAGCAGAGGATACGTCACCAAATTGGGTTTTGACCAACATGCAGACTCAAAGAGTGCTGGGAAGTCCCTTGTCACGCACATTTGGAGTCCCAGTTGGGGAGAGGTCCCAGGCCGTAAGTCTGCTCTCTGGGTGAGAGTTTAAAGATTGCAGTTCAGAGTTCCTGCAATTAATCCCAGAATGCAAACTGATATCTTCATCAATCTGTGACCAAATTGCAGCTCTTGTTTCATGTTAGTGCTATTTATTTTGTCTTGTAAAACTAGTAGGCCAGCTCCCATCCAGGGGCTCAACAATCTCAAGATTTGTCCCTTATTTTATCTGTCTATTTTTAAAAGACATCTATTTTAAAAGACACTTGCTCCTTGGAAGAAAAGGCATGACCAAACTAGATAGAATATTAAAAAGCAGAGACATTACTTTGTCAACAAAGGTTCAGAACAGTTCAGTCATTCAGTTGTGTCTGACTCTTTGCGACCCCATGGACTGTAGCACGCCAGACCTCCCTGTCCATCACCAACTCCCGGAGTTTACTCAAAGTCATCTACATTGAGTCAGTGATGCTATCCAAGCATTTCATCCTCTCTTGTCCCCTTCTCCACTTGCCTTTAATCATTCCCAATGTCAGGGTCTTTTCAAATAAGTCAGTTTTTCGAATCAGGTGGCCAAAGTATTGGAGTTTAAGCTGCAGCATCAGTCCTTCCAATGAATATTCAGGACTGATTTCCTTTAGGATGGACTGGTTGGATCTCCTTGCTGTCCAAGGGACTCTCAAGAGTTTTCTACAACTCCACAGTTCAAAAGCATCAATTTTTCAGCACTCAGCTTTCTTTATGGTCCAACTCGCACATTCGTACATGACCACTGGAAAAAACCATAGCTTTGACTAGATGTACCTTTGTCAGCAAAGTAATGTCTCTGCTTTTTAAGATGCTATCTAGGTTGGTCATAGCTTTTCTTTCAAGGAGCAAGCATCTTTTAATTTCATCGCTGCCATCACCATCTCATTATTAGAGAAATGCAAATCAAAACTGCAGTGAGATATCACCTCTCACTGGTCCCAGTGGCCATCATCAAAAAATCTAAAAACAATAAATGCTAGAGAGGGTATGGAGAAAAGGGAACCCTCTTGCACTATTGGTGGGAATGTAAACTGAGGCAGCCACTACAGAAGACAGCATGGAGATCCCTTAAAAAAATTAGGAATAAAACTTCGATATGCCCCAACAATCCCACTACTGGGCATATACCCTGAGAAAGCCATAATTGAAAACGACACATATATCATTGCAGCACTATTTACCATAGCTAGGACATGGGAGCAGCCTAGATGTCCATTGATAGATAAATGGATAAAGAAGTTGTCTTACATACACACAATGGAATTTTACTCAGCCAGAAAAAGGAATGCATTTGAGTCAGTGCTAATGATGTGAATGAAAATAGAGCCTATTCTGCAGAGTTAAGTATGTCATAAAGAGAAAAGTAAATGTCATACATTATTGCATATATATGGAATCTGGAAAGATGGTACTGATGAACCTGTTTGCAGGACAGCAGTGGACACACAGACATAGAGAACAGACTTACGGACTTTGGGAGTAGGAAGGAGAGGGTGGGACTGATGGAGAGAGCAGCATGGACACGTATACACTAGCCTAGATAAAGTAGATGGCCACTGGGTATTTGCTGTATGACTTAACTCAAACCAGGCTCTGTGACAACTAGAGGGGTGGGATGGGGTGGTAGACGGGAGGGAGGCTCACGAGGGAGGGGACATATGTACACCTATGACTGAGCGATGTTGATGTATTGCAAAACCCAACACGATATTGTAATTATCCTTCAATTAAAAGGAAAAATTATATCTTAAAAAAGTGGAAAAGAAATGCTGGCTCCATTCCCCTCAGGTATGGTGACCAAGGCTGGTGTGACATCCCTGGAGCCTGGGTAGGCTTGGGTCCCAAGGCTGCAGTATCCTGGGTCTGAGGGAGTCCCCTGGGTGCCTAGTCCCTGGTGACGTTCCCACCTCCAGCCTCCTTGCTTAGGGTCACCCCACCTACAGGTGACATCACTTTCCACAGAGCGGTGTTGCAGGAATTGGGACATGTCCAGGGGATGAAAGGTAAGGGAGATAATGTCATGAAACACAAGAAGCCTTAGGTGTTTCTTCTGGAACATTCTGCTCTAAGTGGCAATCCAGGAGAAGGGCTTTCTCACAGGATAGGGGCACTCATGGCTGATTCATGTCAATATGTGATAAA
The DNA here is from genome assembly GCF_042477335.2 of Ovis canadensis. Lineage (NCBI taxonomy): Eukaryota > Metazoa > Chordata > Mammalia > Artiodactyla > Bovidae > Ovis > Ovis canadensis. The sequence continues at coordinate 10,650,550 of NC_091253.1, forward strand.
AACCATCACAATATTGTTAAGTAATCATCCTCCAATTAAAAATAAATTAATTTAAAAATAGTCCCTATTTTACTATTTGTTTATTTTTTATTTTTAGCTGTGTCTGGTCTTCCTTGCTGCACTCAAGCTTCTCTAGTTGCCAAGAGTGGGGGTTACTTTTCACTTCATTGTGCACGCTTCTCCTTGCGGTGGCTTCTCTTGCTGCGGAGGGAGCATGGAGCTCCAGGGCCTCAGTTGTTGTGGCTGCGGGCTTCACTGCTCTGCCACATGTGGGATCTTCCTGGACTGCCAGGGACTTCTCTATAATACCGCATTTTTACATGTCAGAAAACCTGCCACTGAGGAATACCAGTTCATTCAGGACCTAAGGGTAATTAATACATATGTAAATGCAGATCAAAATCATTTTGGTGTAAAACCTTGAACATATGAAGATTAACCTGTCAGTAACACTTCAGCAAAGCTGGGAAATCATACCTGCCCCCATGCACTCCACTCCGCTTCCCCACCAGATGTGGAAATTCACGTGCAATAAAAAGGAGGTGTAATTGTCCATATCGGAAGCTGGGTGCAGGGTGCTGGCCAGACACTCAGTTCCTTTGTCTCCCCCCTTGCCCCCTCCTGCTGTGTCGGCTTCATCTCCAGACAAGTTGCAGTTTTTCCCAAATCATATCTAATCATAACCACCAGGAGAAGAAGAGGAAGGACAAACTTCTTTTTGGTCTATTTTAAGAACATTTTAGGCTTCACCTCATTTCAAAACTGGAACACACAGCTATTTCCTAAGTTGATCACTGGCAGCGAAATGAAATTATCAAGAGTAATCTAAGCTGATCAACTGATAATGTCATCACTATAGGATTTTGTTTTTTCTTTACTTTGAAGCCATCTGGGAGCTGAAAATGTTGCTATTGTCAGTCAGAAGTAGAGCTACTGAATAAAAGGTTAATTTCCCTGAGCAGCCTGGGCACCAGAAGCTTTCTGTTTCTAATAGATTGCCTATTTGCTTCAGCACCTTCTGTGACACTGTTAGTGCAAATCTGTGTGCCCAACACAGAGTGAGACCAAAAGCAGAGAAAGATTTGAAGCAGAGAAAGCTTTATTGCAGGGCAGTGAAAGGAGAAGAGGTGGCTCATGCCCTAAAAACCCGGAGCTCCCTAAAGGGCTTTAGCAAAACATTTTTAAAAGCCAGGGGAAGCGGGGGTGCAGGGTGTGTGATCAGTCTGTGCACAATTCTCTGACTGGCTGATAGTGAGGTCACAGGGTGGTGTCACAGGAGTTAACATTATCAGTTCTTAGGCTCCAGGAGGCCTGGGGCTATGTGCTCATGGTCATTAAGTAGTTAATGTCTTCCATTTGCAGGGGGGTTTTCACACCTGTGACTTCCCTTGTGGCTCAGATGATAAAGCATCTGCCTATAATGGGAGAGACTGGGGTTCGATCCCTGGGTCGGGATCTCCTAGAGAAGGAAATGGCAACCCACTCCAGTACTCTTGCCTGTAAAATCCCATGGACAGAGGAGCCTGGTAGGTTACAGTCCATGGGGTTGCAAACAGTCGGACATGACTGGGCGACTTCACTTTCACATCTGTGAAACAACCCAGGAAATGTGCATCAAATACTGTTATCTGGGAACTTCAGAGAGTAGCTACAGCAGAGGGTATAGGGGGGCCTGTCCTGGCAAGGCTCTATAGGGTCCTGTTTGGTTACAATTTCCTCAATCTTCAGGAGAACACATTTTGAACAAGAAAAGAAATAAAGGTTCAGATAGGAGGTTAATCGTAAACTTGATAAAGGCACCACATTGATGATTGATGGCATCTGAGTCTGACATGGCTACTCCATTTTTACTTCCAAAAGCATTTCTCATCTCAACAGCCAAAGAAGATGTCATCATCAGTAATTTTAATGGTTTTCTATATATGAGAAGATGCAAGACTTTGGACTTTCTTCTGAAAATATCTAACTATCTGAAGGCCTGTTCTGCTAATTATTTTTCCCCTGAGCACGGAGTACCTCACTCCTGATCTCCACCACAAACTCCTTTCAGGGGATGCTGAAGGTCAGCAGCTGCAGTGGCGAGGAAGACTTTGCTGTTCAGTCACTCAGTCGTGTCTGACTCTGCACCTCTGTGGACTGCAACACAACAGGCTTCCCTGTTCTTCACCATCTCCTGGAGCTTGCTCAGACTCATGTCCCTTGAGTTGGTGATGCCATCCAACCATCTCATCCTCTGTCATCCCCTTCTCCTCCTGCCTTCTATCTGTCTCAGCATCAGGATCTTTTCAAATGAGTCAGTTCTTCACATCCACGTGGCCAAAGTATTGGAGCTTCAGCATCAGTCCTTCCAATGAATATTCATGACTGATTTCCTTTAGGATGGACTGGTGGGATCTCCTTGCAGTCCAAGGGACTCTCAAGAGTCTTCTCCAACACCGCAGTTCAAAAGCATCAATTCTTTGGTGCTCAGCTTTCTTTATAGTTCAACTCTCACATCCATACATGACTACTGGAAAAACCATAGCCTTGACTATACGGACATTTGTCAGCAGAGTAATGTCTCTGATTTTTAATATTCTCAGTCACACATTTGTTAATGTAAGAAACGATAATTTTATAAGATGGGCAATATAGGTTGTTTGTTGTTGTTCAGTTGCTAAGTCATGTCTGCTGACTCTTGGTGACTCCATGGACATAAATTGTTGCAAATATCTTCTGGTTTGGGCCATATTTGGGAGGGGATATATTAATTCCTTCTTACCTGAAGCCATTCAGAGGTGGGCTGAGTCAGGATGTTCCTGTGAGCTGAACAAAGGTATTTTAGCTTAACATTCAAGCATGGGGATAGGGTTGCCTGAGGCGGTTCATTATGTATGCTTTAAGCTGTAGGCAACATCCCTTTAGTGATCAACTTGCAGCAAAAGCAATAGTATACAAAGGTTAGAGTAAAAGAAACAGATCTAATATGGAGTCAGACTTGTACACTATGACAGTTCCTGACTCTCAATGTCCATTCCACAGTTTTGTGGGGAAAGGGGTGATGACCATTCTTGGCTACTTCCTGCTGTACAGGGGCAATGAAGAGTGATCGTGGATTGGAACTGATCAGCCTTGGGCAGGGAATATTCCTTAGAATCTTTAATAAATAACACAATTCTCTTTCCCTCTTTATCTACAATTATTTGAACCTGATGAAACCCTTGGCGCTGCTGTTATGTAATTTGTAATTGGACTTAGGCTTTGGGTTCCAGTTTCCATACTTCTCTATTGATTTTAACTTTCTGACTGTGTCATAACTATACTTAGGGGGAAAGATTTCCTTAGGAGAAACACAGATTAAAAGCCAGTAATACTTTAGGCAAAAATTTTTTAACCATATTCATCAGTTTACTCAGTCCTATATGACTGATCCTTTTTACTAACATTTATGAATTTGGAGTTTCCATTAATATATCTTACCTAGTTTAACAGTATGATTTAGAAGTTATCAGAAACCTAGTTTTGTCAAAACAAACTGTCTATTATTCTTCTTGAAGATGTAGCAGTTTTGAAAAGTATCAACTTTGCTGACTGTGAATGAGAAAGGTCTTAAAAAGGCAAAGTTAAAGATGTGATTAGAAGTCTTTTTGGCAAGCAAAGATGTTTATCTAAGTTGTTACATATAACATTGTAAGATAACAGCTAAACTTATAACATTATGCCAGAGCATATACAAATTTCAGAAGCTTTATATAGTTTCTAGAATGTCTGTATTAATAGCATTTATTTGTACCATAAAATGGCTTATCACTCACTTCACAATGCTTTCCATGTAATTTAGCATACCAATCAATTCTAGTCAGTTTACTATGTATGCGTGCTAAGTCACTTCAGTCACGTCCAACTCTGTGTGACCCTACTGACTGTGGCCTGCCAGGCTCCTCTGTCCATGGGATTCTCCAGGCAAGAATACAGGAGCGGATTGCTGTTCCCTCCCCCAGGGGGTCTTCCTGACCCAGGGATCTAACTTGCATCTTTTGTCTACCTGTATTGTCAGGCAGGTTCTTTACTACTAGCACCACCTGGGAAGCCCTTTCTGAGATGCCTCAAGGGCCCTCTGAAGCATCCCAAAGCTAGCCAAAGTAAACAAACAAACAAACAAAAAACCACTTTAGAATTTGATAGGAAATTCATCAAAAGTATCAAAAAGTTTTAAAATACATTTGGTCATACAGAATCATAGGTCACTGTGAATATTTAAGAACAAATACAGATCACTAAAAGGCAAGGAAATCTACACAATCTGTTATTAAAAGCTTCTACTAAGTAACTTTATTCTAAGTAAACTTGTTCTGTTAGCAAAGCGGAAACAAATCTAGTCCTGCACAGTCTAATTACTTTTAATAATAAAATTCACTTACTCAATTAAGCTTAATCTAATCTCAGCCCAACTGTGCATAAAACTCCTTTTTCCTCAAAATGTACATCCCACATTTTGAGTAAGATGTATCTACTGTATAGTGAAATGCTTTATTATTTTAGTAGCTGCAATTGCATATTTAGATTAGAATCCCCAACTCTTAAAAACTTTAATTTTTAGTGGAAACCAAGAGGCAAGGAATTGTTACCAAAATCTGGGCTTCCCTGGTGGTTCAGAGGTTAAAGCATCTTTCTTCAATGCGGGAGACCTGGGTTTGATCCCTGGGTCAGGAAGATCCCCTGGAGAAGGAAATGGCAATCCACTCCAGTATTCTTGCTTGGAGAATCTCATGGACACAGGAGCCTGGTGGGCTACAGTCCACGGGGTCTCAAACAATGGGACACCACTGACCGAGCGACTTAGAGATGAGGCAAGAGGTAGATGGACACCCTGGGGGAGTAATTTGAATTCATTGCCTGAGGACAGAAACTCCAAAATATAAATAGCAGGACAATTGAGAGAGGAGGCTGAGTCCTGCCCAGATAAAAGATAAAGCTAGCTCAAAAAGGGAACATCTTAATCAACACTCCACCACAGGTGAAACCAACGCAGTAGGGAAGGATACCCTGGTGTCCTCAAACATGAGCCCTGTATTCACCAAAGATGTCTCAGCTGGTCATTGCAAGCACTGACGCATAAGAAACACATGGTCCCACGAAGAATCAGATGAGGCGTAGCCCCCAGTTCCACCTCCTTTCCCAGACAGAGGCTCCAGAGTGGCCTGGCTCCCAGAAAAGGAGGGACCATGAGTGGCTCACACGTACACGGCATGCATAAAAGCAGCTAAAGCTATAGCCACGTGATACACATACAAACAACAGCTACAGCTATAGCCAAGCACACAGAAAAATCAGAGGCGGCACAGTCTAAAATTCCACTTCTGCTCCCAGATGGAGGCCTCCAAACAGACTGGCCTGGATCTTGAAAGAGAGCAGACCCAGTGCTCACCTGCCACGAAGGAAGCGGCCCAGACGGAGTGGAGAGCATTCCCACCCAGCGCAAGCGAGAGCAGCTCACCTCCGGACAGTGCGTCTAGACGGCAGCCCCAGAGGTTCCTCGGCTCCAGACAGCTTCTCGCCGCGGGTGGCCAGCACCCGTAGGCAACTGTCCCTCGGAGATCCGCAGAATGAAACGGGCTCTGACAGCTGCGCGGAGCTCAGGGATTATTTTATCTTTGTCTAAAGAAAGCTTTCAAGGTTCTGACAGGACCACATTGTTAACACTGTTATGCAAACATCCTCATCACAGGACAGATGGAAACAGGAACAGTCGGAGGCTGGCACTTGAAAATAGCCGCAATGAAGTACTTGGCAGCTGGAGCCTCTTGTGAGGACGTGGTCCTGTCGAGCTTGCCCTTCCGTCTGACAGCAGAGGGGTGGCCCCGTCTAGTTAGATCGCTGTGTGTTCCCTCTTTTCTTCATTTCAACCTGTTCTTCTGAGGAAAGGCAATCCTCAGAGCTTTCTTTCTCAGAGGAGAAAGAAGCGTGTGAGGGCTTAACGGGAAAGTTCCATGGAGGCGGGCAAGGAGAGAGAGACTGGGTGTGGGGTCGGGGAGAGAGGAAGGGAGGGGAGGAAGTGGATAGGATGGCCCTGCAAAGGGTTCCTCGGGGGACGCCTGCATCATCGCATTGCGTGTCTCACGTCGACTGGAAAAAAATTGCGCAACATAAATGTGGAGAGGGATGTTTTATTTTGCGGACAAAATTGAGAACTACAGCCTGAAACACAGCATCTCCAGTCACTCTGAGGTACTGCTCTCAAAGAGCGATGGGAGGAACCAGGATATGGAGGAGACTTGAAACAAAGACCAGGTAGTTAGGAACATCAAAAGACTGCTGCTTAGTGAGAGAAAAACCTGGCATCTCAAGTTAAGGGATTTATAATTTGTTTCTTGGTATGGAGAGATGCAAGAGTCTGGGACCACTGAATTCATCTCTTTGATATACATCCCGGCTACCTACGGCTAGCATCCTGTGCACCATCTTGAGTCCCGTCAGGGTGACCCCTGGGGGTGGCTGCACCCACTGAGGGCTTGACGGTGGGCAAGCTGTTTCCACCCTAGGTTCCCTCTAGGGCTCATCACGGGCGGTCCTGGTGGCTGTAATGTGCTGGGTTGACGACTACACCACCTTTTGTTTACTGATGTGGCAGGTGGCATTTGTTTCGCTGATACTTACGGTGGACCCCACTGCTCCCTGGCTGGGTGTCATCTCCTACCATAAAAGCCCAGGTTATCAAGAGGAGGGTACTGAGGGCCAATTCCAGTGAACAAATACCACTGAGGCAACCACCCCACCTGCAGGAAGGACTGGCCGATAGGCCTCGGTCTCCATGGCTCTCCCAGCAGACAGTCTGAGGGCACCACCTCTATCCTCTGATACACAGGCTGCAAGGAATCCCCCTCTCCCTGGGGGAGTTTATGTCCTGCTTCTAGGGAGATAGGCGGGATCAAAATGACCCTCTTCCTGTGTCCTGGAGCCTGAGAGCAGGAACTACCGAAGCCCGTGCACCTAGAGCTTGCGCTCTGCAACAAGAGACGCCACCATCACGAGCACCCAAGCACCTCAGCGAGCGGGTAGCCCCCGGTCTGCACAGAGATAAAGCCCAAACGCAGTAATAAAGATCTTTCTCAGCTGAAAATAAATACAAAAATAAAAAGGAATGTTTAAAAAAGTCCCTCTTGCCTCAGACATTTCTTAAATTACTTTAATTAAAAATAGTCCAAGTGCCATGATGGCATATTTTGCCCCACCCTGAACCTCAGGATGACATGAAGTAGGTAACTTCAGACAATAAAACAAGGCACACCTTTGAAATTGGCACCCACCTGTCCTTTTGCTCTATTATAATTATACTTTGGTGCCCCCTGGAGGTGAACTGAAAATTTGGAAAACTCAGCAGTGGCCTCAGGAGTGGAAAAGGTCAGTTTTCATGCCAATCCCAAAGAAAGTCGGTGCTAAAGAACATTCAAATTACTGTACAAACTACTGTATTGTACATGCTAGTAAGACAATGTCCCAAATCCTTCAAGCTAAGTTCAACAGTATGTGAACCGAAATCTTCCATATGTACAAGGTTGATTTAGAAAAGGCAAGAGGAACCAGAGATCAAATTGCCAACATCCATTGGCATGTGACTGTGTCGATCACAACTGTGGAGAATTCTTAAAGAGATGGTAACTCAAGATCTCCGTACTGTCTCTGAGAAACCTGTATGCAGGACAAGAAGCAACAGTTAGAATGAGACATGGAACAAGTGACTGGTTCAAAATTGGGAAAGAAGTACGTCAAAACTTTATATCATCACCCTGATTGTTTACTTTATATGCAGACTGCTCCATGCAAAATGCTGGGCTGGATGAAGCAGAAGCTGGAAGCAAGAGTGTTGGGAGAAATATCAATAATCTCAGTCATGCAGATGTCACCACCTAATGGCAGAAAGCGAAGAGGAATTAAAGAGCCTCTTGATGAAGGGGCGAGTGAAAAAGCTAGCTTAAAACTCAGCGTTCAAAAAACAAAGATCATGGCATCCGGTCTCATCACTTTATGGCAAATAGATGGGAAAAAAGTGGAAACCGTGGCAGATTTTATTTTTTTGGGTTCCAAAATCACGGAGACAGTGAGTGCAGCCATGAAATTAAAAGACACTTGCTGCTTGGAAGGAAAGTTATGACAAACCTAGACAGTTTATTAAAAAGCAGAGACATCGTTTTGCCGATAAAGGTCTGTATAGTCAAAGGTATGGCTTTTCCAGTACTCATGCATGGATGTGAGATTTGGACCATAAAGAATGCTGAGTGCCAAAGAATTGATGCTTTTGAACTGTGGTTTTGGAGAAGACTCTTGAGAGTCCCTTGGACTGCAAGGAGAGCAAACCAGTCAATACAAAAGGAAATCAACTCTGAATGTTCATTGGAAGGATTGATACTGAAGCTGAAGCTCCAATACTTTGGTCACCTGATGTGAAGAACCAACTCATTGGAAAAGACCCTGATGCTGGGAAAGACTGAAGGTGGGAGAAAGGGGTGAGAGAGGATGAGATAGTTGGATGGCATTAAAGACTCAATGGACATGAGTTTGAGCAAACCCTGAGAGACAGTGAAGGACGGGAAGCCTGGTGTGTTGCATTCCACGGGATCGTGAAGAGTAGGACACGACTGAGCAACTGAACAGCAAAAACAGGTGAACTGAAAGGCTGCATGATGCTTTCCTGTATCTACAGGCTCGCCTCCAAGATACTGTGGATTTGGGTATAGACCACTGCAATAAGGTGAATATCACAATAAAGTCACACAACCTTTTTGGTTTTCCAGTGCATAGAAAAGTTATGTTTACACTACACTGTAGTCTGTTAAGTGTGCAATGCCTCTATGCCTCTGTGCGTGCACGCTCAGTTATGTTTGATTCTTTGCAACCCCATGGACTGGAGCCCACCAGGCTCCTCTGTCCATGGGATTCACCAGGCAAGAATACTTGAGTGGGTTGCCTTTTCCTCCTTCAGGGGATCTTCTTGACCCAGGGATGTAACTTGTGCCTCATGTCTCCAGCATTGGCAGGGGGATTCTTTACTGCTGGTGCCTCCTGGAAGCCAAGTGTGCAATCAGTTCAGTTCAGTTCAGTCAGTTTTTCTGGCTCCACACGCAGGAGTGGGGTTGCCAGATAACATGGTGACTCGAGCTATAAGTTTTTAAGGGACCTTAAAACTGTTCTCTAATCCTGTTCTCTGCAGTCGCTGCCTAAGGTACTTTTTTTTTATGTGGACAACATGCTTCCATCTGAGTATTATGAAATTTTATCTTGTGTATACGGAGTAACTTTTAGAGACTTTCTAATTTTAAAACACCTAATCCTACAGAAAACTGCTTCTCTGAGAAAGAAGCTCAGAGATCTAGAATGAGGGAAGAATGGACTATTCAGCAGACCTTGCAAGAAGCCTGGCAAGGTAACCAACTCCCCCTTCATCTCTACTCTGGGGGCTCCCATTCTAGTGGTAGGAATAATCCAACAAGAAAAGGTGGTCTAAAATTTGTCTCTGATCAGAAGCCACAGATCTCTGCTCTGGTCCAACAAATTAGTTTAACTTAGTTTCATGTTGGTTATGGATGAGGGCACAGTCTTTGTTTCCTTCTTGGCCAGCTAAGAAGTTCATTTTACTTCCAACAGTTTTTCCAACCTGGTTCACTATTGGCCAGGTAGAATAATTCGTGACTGGTTAACATAAACGATGGGGTTTTCCAGGTGGTGCTAGTGGTAAGGAACCCACCCATCAGTGAAGGAGGTGTAAGAGATGTGGGTTCTATTGCTGGGTCAAGGAGAGCATGGCAACCCACTCCAGTATTCTGCCTGGGAAATTCCATGGACAGAGGAGCCTGGTGGCCTTTGGTCCATAGGATTGCAAAAAGTTGGACATGACTGAAGTGACTTAGCACGCATGCAAAATAAAAGCTGATCTGGCTTTCTAGAACAGATCCAGATGGAATGGAACATGATTTCATGGCCTGGTTTTGAACTCTAATAGACTCTTTCTTTTGCAACCTATTAGTAGGAATTATAATTACTTTGTTTCTAGTAAGAACTTGTATCCTGTCTGATCCTAACTGCTACTGTGCAGTCATAATCTTTTAAAATAATTCAGTGTCTCATCTTGCAGCCAAGGGCACATGGGACTAACCAAAGTGGAGAAACAGACTGTGTTCTCCAGATAACCATGTGGTCAATGGATTCTGATGATGGGATAGTGCAAATCTGGACCCTGTCAATAAATGTCCTCTGTCTAAAAAAGGAGACTGAAAATTAAAAAAACAAAAAAAAAAAACAAAAAACAAAACCAACAGACCCACAAGTTGCAGCAGGAAGTTGGCAGATAAACTCTAACATTTCCTACCAAACATTAATATCTCCTGCAGAATGTTTCACCAGTCAAGACCAATCAGTGACTGTGATGAAGGAGGTGTTGAAAGACCACTTACTTGGTAACTAGGTTTGAAACCAGACAAAGAAATGACATTCTGCAATTAAGACCAAGCAATCTCATTGCTTCTGAAAAACTGTCAAGATAACCACAAATTGCCCCATTTTTACAAAACTGGTCTGCTTATCTAAATGCTCTTAGAGTCATACAGCTGAACCTTATGATAGGCTCCCTCCCAGCCACCTGAGAAAGAGATTCTGCGCTCCTCTCTCTCGGTGCAGGAGACTGAACGGCCCACTTTATCGGCTGGCATGGCCCTGTGTTTGGAGGTTTGCGTGCCCCACAACTCACACATTGATTTGCAAACCTCTAAAGCCATGGTATTAGGGGTGGGGCTTTGGGAGAGTTCCTCCAGATGAAGAATATGAAGGTCCTTCTGAAAGACCCCAAAGGGCTTGCTCGCCGCTTCAGCCACATCAAGACAGAGTGAAAAAGAGGCCATCTGTGAACCAGGGAGATGTCAGTTCGGTTCCTTTTCTCAGTCGCATCTGACTCTTATGCATACCGATGGACTGCAGCATGCCAGGCTTCCCTGTACTTCACCAACTCCCAGAGCTATCTCAAACTCATGTCGATCGAGTCCGTGATGCCATCCAACCATCTCATCCTCTGTCATCCCCTTCTCCTCCTGCCTTCAATCTATCCCAGCATCAGGGTCTTTTCCAATGAGTCAGTTCTTCCCATCAGGTGGCCAAAGTATTGGAACTTCAGCTTCAGCATCAGTCCTTCCAATGAATATTCATGACTGATTTCCTTTAGGATGGACTGGTTGGATCTCCTTGCAGTCTAAGGGACTCTTGAGAGTCTTCTCCAACACCGCAGTTCAAAAGCATCAGTTCTTCAGCACTCAACTTTCTTTATAGTCCAGCTCTCACATCCATATGTGACTACTGGAAAAACCATAGCTTTGACTAGATGGACCTTTGTTGGTGAAGTAATGTCTCTGCTTTTTTAATATGCTGTCTAGGTTGGTCATAGCTTTTCTGCCAAGGAGCAAGTGTCTTTTAAATTTATGACTGCAGTCACCATCTGCAGTGATTTTGGAGCCCAAGAAAATAGTCTGTCACTGTTTCCACTGTTTCCCCATCTATTTGCCATGAAGTCATGGGACCACATGCCATGAACTTAGTTTTTTGAATGATAAGTTTTTAGCCAGTTTTTTCACTCTTCTTTTTCACTTTCATCAAGAGGTTCTTTAGTTTCTCTTGGCTTTCTACCAGAAGGGTGGTGTCATCTGCATATCTGAAATTGTTGGTATTTCTCCTGGCAATCTTGACTCCAGCTTGTGATTCATCCAGCCTTGCATTTCACATGATGTACTCTGCATATAAAGTAAATAAGCAGGGTGACAACATACAGCCTTGATGTACTCCTTTCGCAGTTTGGAATCAGTCTGTTGTTCCATGTCCGGTTCTAACTGCTGCTTCTTGACCTGCATATAGATTTCTCAGGAGGCAGGTCAGGTGGCCTGGTATTCCCATCTCTCTCAGAATTTTCCACAGTTTATTGTGATCCACACAGTCAAAGGCTTTGGCATAGTTCACAAAACTGTAATAGATGTTTTTCTGGAACTCTCTTGCTTTTTTGATGATCCAATGGATGTTGGCAATTTGATCTCTGGTTTCTCTGCCTTTTCTAAATCCAGCTTGAACATGTGGAAATTCATGGTTCACGTACTGTTGAAGCTTGGCTTGGAGAATTTTGAACATTAGTTTGCTGGCATGTGAGATGAGAGCAATTGTGTGGTAATTTGAACATTCTTTGGGATTGGTATGAAAACTGACCTTTGCAGTCCTGTGACGACTGCTGAGTTTTCCAAATTTGCTGGTATAATGAATGCAGCACTTTCACAGCATCATCTTTTAGGATTTGAAATAGCTCAACTGCAATTCCATCACCTCTACTAGCTTTGTTTGTAGTGATGCTTCCTAAGCCCCACTTGACTTCACATTCTAGAATGTCTGGCTGTAGGTGGGTGATCATACCATCATGGTTATCTGGGTCATGAAGATCTTTTTTTGTATAATTCTTCTCTGTATTCTTCCCACCTCTTCTTAATATCTTCTGCTTCTGTTAGGTGCATACCATTTCTGTCCTTTATTGTGCCCATTTTTGCATGAAATGTTCCCTTGGTGTCACTAATTTTCTGGAAGACACCTCTAGTCTTTCCCATTCTATTGTTTTCATCTATTTCTTTGCGTTGATCACTGAGGAAGTATTTCTTATCACCCCATGCTATTCTTTGGAGCTCTGCATTAAAATGGGTATATCTTTCCTTTTCTTCTTTTCTCAGCTATTTGTAAGGCTTCCTCAGACAGCCATTTTGCCTTTTTGCATTTCTTTTTCTTGGGGATGGTCTTGATCACTGCCTCCCATACAATGTCATGAACCTCTGTCCCTAGTTTTTCAGGCACTCTGTCTATAAGATCTAATCCCTTAAATCTATTGTCACACTCCAAGCCAGGCTTCAGCAATACATGAACCATGAACTTCCAGATATTCAAGCTTGTTTTAGAAAAGGCAGAGGAACCAGCGATCAAGTTGCCGACATCTGCTGGATCATGGAAAAAGCAAGAGAGTTCCAGAAGAGCATCTATTTCTGCTTTCTTGACTATGCCAAAGCCTTTGACTGTGTGGATCACAATAAACTGTGGAAAATTCTGAAAGAGATGGGAATACCAGACCACCTAACCTGCCTCTTGAGAAACCTATATGCAGATCAGGGAGCAACAGTTAGAACTGGACATGGAACAACAGACTGGTTCCAAATAGGAAAAGGAGTATGTCAAGGCTGCATATTGTCACCCTGCTTATTTAACTTCTATGCAGAGTACATCATGAGAAACGCTGGGCTGGAAGAAGCACAAGCTGGAATCAAGATTGCCGGGAGAAATATCAGTAACCTCAGATATGCAGATGACACCACTGTTATGGCAGAAAGTGAAGAGGAACTCAAAAGCCTCTCGACGAAAGTGAAAGAGGAGAGCGAAAAAGTTGGCTTAAAGCCCAACATTCAGAAAAAGAAGATAATGGCATCCGGTCCCATGACTTCATGGCAAATAGATGGGGAAACAGTGGAAACAGTGTCAGACTTTATTTTTCTGGGCTCCAAAATCACTGCAGATGGTGACTGCAGCCATGAAATTAAGACGCTTACTCCTTGGAAGGAAAGTTATGACCAACCTAGATAGTATATTCAAAAGCAGAGACATTACTTTGCCGACTAAGGTCCATCTAGTCAAGACTTTGGTTTTTCCAGTAGTCATGTATGGATGTGAGAATTGGACTGTGAAGAAGGCTGAGCGCCGAAGAATTGATGCTTTTGAACTGTGATGTGTGAGAAGACTCTTAAGAGTCCCTTGGACTGCAAGGAGATCCAACCAGTCCATTCTGAAGGAGATCAACCCTGGGATTTCTTTGGAAGGACTGATGCTTAAGCTGAAGCTCCAGGACTTTGGCCACCTCATGTGAAGTGTTGACTCATTGGAAAAAACTCTGATGCTGGGAGGGATTGGGGGCAGGAGGAGAAGGGGACGACCGAGGATGAGATGGCTGGATGGCATCACAGACTCGATAGACATGAGTTTGGGTAAACTCTGGGAGTTGGTGATGGACAGGGAGGCCTGATGTGCTGCAATTCATGGGGTCGCAAAGAGTCGGACATGACTGAGCAACTGAACTGAACTGAACTGTATAATTGTAAGGGATTTGATTTAGGTCATACCTGAATGATCTAGTGGTTTTCCCCACTTTCTTCAATTTAAGTCTGAGTTTGTCAATAAGGAGTCCATGATCTGAGCCACAGTTAGCTTCCAGTCTTGTTTTTGCTGACTGTATAGAGCTTCTCCATCTTTGGCTACAAAGAATATAATCAATCTGATTTCAGTATTGACCACCTGGTGATGTTCATGTGTAGAGTCGTCTCTTGTGTTGTAGGGAGAGGGTGTTTGCTATGACCAGTGCGTTCTCTTGGCAAAACTCTGTTAGCTTTGGCCCTTGTATTCCAAGGCCAAATTTGCCTGTCACTCTTGACTTCCTACTTTTGCATTCCAGTTCCCTATAATGAAAAGGACATCTTTGTTTTTGGGTGTTAGTTCTAGAACGTCTTGTAGGTCTTCATAGGACCATTCAACTTCAACTTCTGCAGCATTACTGGCTGCAGCATAGACCTGGATCACTGTGACAGTGAATGAGTCTGCCGTGGAGATAAACAGAGATCAGTATGAAAAGGGAGCTCTCACCAGACCCCAAATCTGTTGATGCCTTGATCTTGGGTTCCCCAGCCTCCAGGAACGTGAAAAAGACATGCTTGCTGTTTATGAGCTCCTAGTCCGTGGCAGTTTGACACAGCAAACAGTCTGACACAGTGCCTGCCCACAACCAGGAAGGCCACTTGGAAACTTCTGCTTCAGCACCTTCTACCCCTCAACCCTGCCCTGGTTCACACCAGCATATCTGCTCCAAGATCCTTCAGATTAGAATGAAGATACTGTTGAACTCCTGGGCATCAGAGAGGTAAACACAGATCAGATCATTCAATTAGGGTGAAGGGTCTGGGAAGAGCACAGGAGTTGGGAAGGGTTTCCTTGAGAGGAGCTGTGGGTGAGGCCCACCCCTCTGTAGGGCGGGTTGTTCAGTGACAATGTTTAGTGCCTCCCTGGGTTTTTCCTGATTCCTCTGAGCCATGCTAGGATAAGTTCCTGGATTTCCCGCTTCAGAGCCAGCGGGGAGAGTAGCACACGGAGCTCAAGCCGCAGTGGTGGACTGCGCTGGAGCGCTTTACCTTCCCTTTGGAATTTTACCCCGAAGGGGACCAGGAAGAGCTCATCTGGGGAGAGGGGTCCCTGCCCTGCCCTTTCCTCGTCTTTCCCCTCCCCGCCCCCAATATATCCCAGGGCCCTCCCGCAGCTCATTCCCCTGCCCCTCCTCCCTTTTCGCCCCCTCCTCCAGGCCACCTGGACGCTGACCTGCTCCTCCTCGGGGCGCACAGCCAGACCTGCATTCAGCGGGAAAGGGGTTTCGCAGCCACGGGCCTGACGCGCGTCCTCCTCGTGGCTTCGGGGAGTCGCGGCAGTGGCTGTTCCTCATGGTCTGGAGCGTCGGCAGCCGGGACCCTGAAAGCCGGGGCCGAGGTGGGTGACCCTCGACTCGACGGTCGCCTGCATTGCTGGGTGTCCGGGTGCCCCCCTTCTCTCTGCCCCCCCAAGCTCCGGGGGAGGGGGTGCCATCGGGGAGGGATGGAAAAGCCCAGGAGATGCGGCCAGGGAGGGGCGGAGGCCCCGGGCCGGTGACACCCTCAAGGTCCCCTCGGGGTCCCGGCCGGCCGGGGGGGGGGTCCGGTCTCGCCCCGCGCTCTCCCCGCAGGCCTCGAGCTGCTGCAGCTGGTCCGGGGAGCCAGCCGCTGACCACCCGCAACCTGGCCGCAGCACCCGGCCGTCCTGCTGGACGCGCGGGGCCTGTTCCCGTCCCACCGGGGAGGGGGCTCCATCCCCCTTAGGCCCTCCCAGGCCTGCTGTTACCGAACGTTTGGTTGCAGACCCCTTCAGCTTTCATTCTGTGCGTCAAAGGGCCTTGACCTCTGCTGGGCAGTCGAGAGGCAAGGAGGCGTCTGAGGAAAGACCCTACAGGCAGGACCCGAGGTGGAGTCTGTGGTTCATCTTTGGCCCTCGGAGGCCTTCTCGGCACATTTTGGAGATTCACGGAGGCTCGGGTGTGTGAGAGAGGTGCAGTCCGCCAGCATAGATCCAGGGAAACGAGTGGCCCCACGTGCCAGGCCTCTGGGGTGCGCTCCCTGTGGGTGAACGGGTTTGGCGCAGGAGGGCCTCCGGGCGAGTCTGTCCGGAAGGCGGAGGTCTCCGGGCTTGCGGCCCAGGGGAGGGAAAAGGAGCAGGAGAGGAAACTGCTCCCCGGTTGGTCTGGGGGGTGGGGTGGGGGAAGGATGAAAACGCGTCCTTCTAAAGAAGGTCCTTTTCTGGAAGGACCCTGTCCGGTAGACACAGGAGGGGAGAGAGGCGGCAGTGCAGACAGAGGCAGACGGTGGTCCACCCCAGCAGCCCGGGAGGTGGGTGATCAGGCGCTGTTCCCGATGCCCAGCCGTTGGCAGTGAGGCTGAAGGGCTGTTTCTCGGAGCAAAAGAACCCGAGGTCCCTCAAGGGATGAATATGTTGCCTAGCAGGGTTTCCTAAGTTTCCGTTCTAGAACTTTCTAAGATGCCAAATCCACGTTTGTATCTTGACCACCCGTTTGGACTGTGACAGAACTCCAAAGAGTGAGTTTTGAGCGGTTTATACCAATGATGGCAGATATGCGACTGCTGTCATGTTCAGGAATGAGAATGGTGGGCTAGTCTAACCAGCCGTCAGCCAAGGGTTTATATATCCCAATGGGTGCCCTCCCCCTTAGATGTGATCCGGGTGCTGTGTGCTGCCACCTTGTGGACGATGAGAAGAACCACCGGTGCTTTCATCCTGACCAGGAGTCAGCAGGCAGGATGGGAACCTTAGTGATGTCACAGAGCAAATTGTACTCTGCGTGGAGCTACTCACCTCTGACCTTCAGTTATGGTGGATAATAGGATGTCCTCGGGTTTTCTCGAACCTGCAGCCAAATTCATCCTGATAGGTTGCCTGTGGTCGGGTGGTGAGGGTTAAATTATGTTACACCTCTGAAGCATTTGTTGGTACACTGGGCAGTCACCAACCATGAGTTGCTAGGTTTTTTAACTTTTTTTTAAATTTGGTGTTTTCTTAATTTGCAATGTTATGTTAGTTTGCAAGTGTACAGCAATGTGACTCCATTTATAATGTATGAAGTATATATATATAGACTGGTTTTCACAGTAGGTTATTATAGCGTATTGAATAGAGTTCCCTCTGCTACACAGTATGTCTTTGTGTTTTTTTTTAAATTTTGTTTACAGTTGTGTGTACATGAGTTGCTCTTTAAAGTCTGGAATCCCAAGACTGGAGGCCAGTTCTGACTATGTGCTTGGCATTGGTAGGATATAAAGAGAACTGGAGATCAGGAATGTGGTTTTTATGGGGTTCAGGGGCTGGGGAAGGGAGATGAAACCCTTTTTTCTCCTTGGAACTCACAGGGACATGTGAGCAGTCGGGCCTCCTGGTGAAAGGGCCAAGCCTAGGTCTGGGTACCACCTATAGGATCTGAGCCCACGTGTTGGGGAAGGCGGGAGGGACAGAGGGGAGGGATGCTGAGGCCCAAGGGAGGGGACAAGAGAGGGGCTGCTGCTCCCGGTTCTGCAGAAACATGATTACTCACTACCTGGCATCCATTAATTTCTTCTTGATTCTCCTTTGGAAAAGCCCAGAGAACTCTGGGAGAAGTGACAGACCAAATCTGTGACACGTGGTGAGTGAAGCATGAGGGTTACACCCTTCTTGAGAGAAAGGCCTCTGAGATGGGGGTTGGAAGCGCCTGAAAACAGACCAGGACATTCTCATCCATTCAGGGTTCTCGAGCACCTCAGCCTGCAGGGTCTGGTGGGAGGACCTGGGGAATATTTTGAGATGCCCTTCCCCCCTCAAGAAGTTCGTCTGGGGCATTGCAGGTGACTCTGGGCCCAAGTGAGACACTTGGAGCTGATGTTCAGGGCAGGAGATCCATGGTTGGGAGGGGTCCCTGCGTTAAGAGCAGAGGTCACAAAAGAGACCACCTTGGGAGGGAGTCGGGGGCAGAGAAGAGAGAGGCTGGTGATGGGATCTGGGAACCGCGACCATG
Organism: Ovis canadensis; assembly: GCF_042477335.2. Classification (NCBI taxonomy): domain Eukaryota; kingdom Metazoa; phylum Chordata; class Mammalia; order Artiodactyla; family Bovidae; genus Ovis; species Ovis canadensis. The sequence goes on from NC_091253.1 coordinate 10,668,716, forward strand.
GAGCAAAGAGAACAAGGAGCTTGGGCCAGTGACTCGGTCTGATTGACCCACTGGATCAGAGACAAACTTGGGAGCAGTTTTAAGAGGAAGGAAGAGTGTTTGCATAGCTGATCGCCCGAGAAAACCAAGAGGGAAGTGCTTCTAAGCAGTCATGCTGACCAGGGCAGAGCTGGCTGTCTGAGGGCTGGACAGATGTGGCTTGACTGTCCTGCTGGCTGGGGGACAGATGCTGGGGAAATGGAATTACCTTCTACAATTTATTGATTGTCGGTTCTAAAGTGAAGGTGAGATGTGGAGATAAAGAGGAAGGTGAAGTCTTGACTTTGCTGGTCTCGGGAGAGGCTCCTTTCTGTTTACAGGGGAAAAAACTGAGAGGGAGGTGCCTCAGATGTGAAGAAAGAGGGGATTGGGATCCAGAGCAAGAGAGCTAGTCTTCACTGGGCACGAGTTTCCATCCTGGAATGGCAGAGGCCTCCCCACCCCAAGTCCTGAAAAGTGGGGTGGTGCTGGATCGTGGCCCAAGGGATTCGGTGAGGACATTCTGGTGCTCCAGAGCATCTGTTGACCTGGGCTGCATTTGATGTGAGGTTGTCACCACTCACTTAGGGGCTGCACCAGGCGAAGGTGTGAACACCTATTTCTTGAGGTCATGGAGTGGGCAGGGGTTGGCAGGGCAGGAAGGCAGTCACACTCAGGAAGGCAAAGGAGAGGAAAGAAGAAGCAAGTGATGGACAGAGATGAACATCTCTAAAAAAGGAAAAAGCTAGTAGGCGAGAAGTGAAGGAAGTAGGTGACCGTGGGTGGGAACCCTGGACCCCAAGGCTTACCTACCCCAGAGCACACTGGACTTGAATTAGGCAACAAAACCGTGATAGGAATGAAGCGAGCGGTGGAAACAGGCAAAGATATATGCCACACCAGTGTGCCTTTGAGTTATCTATTTATTTATTTATTTGACTTCCAGAGCAGTGCATGCACCTAAAGTTTGCTTTGAAATGTAGTGAAAACGTCAGTAACTTGGAGTTAGGTAAACCAGAGGGTAAAGTCTTATTTTAATTAATTAAAATTTTTTTTAATTAAAGAAGCAATTTAAGTGGTTGAAACCAGGATGATGAAAGTAACCACTTCAAGGTCTGGGAACCTACTTGTACAAGTGATGAGGGTGGGGTAATTGTATGTATATTTTGCTTTTAAGCTGGGGTGAGAGATGCTTTAACATAGGTGTGAAGGTGTGTGGAAGCTGTTCACATTTTTGAGTTGGTCAAGCAAGCACATTCCGTGTTTACTTGTTAGTTTCACTAGTAAGTGTCACCTCCCAAAGGTGACGGAATAGGCAGGGACCTGCCTGAGCCAGTCGGAGCTGCGGCGGAGGGGAGGCCCCTCAGGTGACACCCGTTCCCTCACCTCCCTCCATCTAAAGCATCTTTCTTAGGGCTTCCTGGCTTTGTGATCCAGAGTTCCAACATTTTGAAAAGTGAAAGTGTCAGTCTCTGAGTTGCGTCCGACTGTCTGTACCCCATGAACTCTAGCCTGCCAGGCTCCTCTGTCCATGGAATTATCCAGGCAAGAATACCGGAATGAGTTGCCGTTTCCTTCTCCAGGGGATCTTCCCCACCCAGGGATCGAACCCGAACCTAGGTCTCTCGCATTGCAGGCTGATTCTTTACCATTTGAGCCATGAAGGAAGCCCCCACCATTCTGAGCCGCTTTTCAAATCAAATGATTGCACTGGAATTCATCATGGACACAGTGCAAAACTGCCAGTGGAACAGGGGGTTTTTCTTTTTTTGGGGGGGGGCAGAAGGGTAAGACCCCTTTCGGGAGTGCACCCCTCGACCCCCATCTTCTCAGCTTCCCTGGTGGCTCAGACGGTAAAGGCTCTGCCTGCAATGCAGGAGACCCAGGTTCGATCTCTGGGTCAGGAAGATCCCTGGAGAAGGGAATGGCTACCTACTCACTCCAGTATCCTCACCTGGAGAATTCCATGGACAGAGAAGCCTGGCGGGCTACAGTCTGTGGGTTCGCAAAGAGTTGGACACGACTGAGTGACTAACACTTTTCCACCTCCTCACTGGGGAGCACCGGATAGGTGTTAATGGCCATTCTGAGCAGCTGGGGCTCCAGCATTTGGGCACGTGCTGGTTCCCACTTCTTATCACTTATTTAGCAAACCCTTTCATTATAGTTAACATAGGGCTTACATACGCTGGCATCTGCTTTGATATATCAAATAAAAATGTATAAAAATATACAAAAATAAATATTCAGTATGATATCAAATTAATTTTTCTTATGATACCCTCAACAACATCTGCAAATCTTTCCCATCCCAGAGTATCAATGATTTCTTCATCGACATTGAGAAAAGATAATTTTTTTTTTTCGGCTGCACCATGAGGCATGGGGAATCTTAGTTCCCTGACCAGAGATCGAAACTGTGCCGCCTGCATTGGAAGCATGAATTTTGCAAGAAGATAATTGTTAATTTCAACTCCAAATCTGCTTGACCTACTGGGACCTAGTCAGTTCAGAACCAACCAGTTGGTACCAGATGAAAGTAGTCACACTAGCTGTTTATAGATATCTTTTTAATGTTTTACTTTAAAACAAATAATCCTGGTAAAAGAGAGCAAAGGAAATTACATTTGAATGGTAGCTTGAAATGGATATGATATTCCTGATTTATTTGTTTTCAGGAAACAAGACAACTGCATTGTCATATGTGACTTCCAGAACTGCTCACTTAAATGTACATAATTAAATTAAGTTTCTCTTACAAAAACACAACCATGTCATTTTAAGGCAAAAAATATCAGCTTCTGGGGAGATAAGGTAACATTTATTGTATTTTCTCAATCTGGATGAAGTGACCTATTCATTTAGTTGCTCAGTTTCATCATTTCTTATGGTTTTGCTTTGCACACAGGCATGAGAATGAGTCACATTGTGCCTGATTTCCTCCTCTCTGTGAGACTTGTTTTCTGGCAAATTAAGAACTTTCAGAATCACTGAGTCAAGGGGAGGTGAGAAAGGCACCTTAGAACAAGAGAGAAAGACTGAAAAACTCAATCGAGCGTCTTTTACTTTAAACAAAACTTGCTATCTACAGATGTTAATTTAGTTGAACAAAATGCAAACATTTAGATCAGACGGAGCAAAATCTTTTTAGTGAACCTCGTAGAAGGGATGTTTGCCATGAAGGGCTAGCTTGCTCAACCCTACGTACCGGAGGTGGCAGATGGCCGAGGCCTGAGAAAGCCAGCGGTCAATCAGCACTCAGCTAATTGTGCTTCGAGACACTGTCTGGGGCTGACGGAAGGGGCTTTGCTAAGTGTAAGGGAGAGACCCCTCTCAGCTCCCCCGACAGGAACACAGCAGACACAGCCCTACAGCTTCACACAATATAACAGGCTTTCGACATCCAAGAAGTTTTGTGCTGGAGTAAGACAGACACAAAATGGTCATGGCTTGGGTGTGTGAATGCTTCTCCCAGCATGGTTTACCACATCGGGCTGTGATGAACCGTTGGTCATGGGTTTGGGTTTGTTTCTGAATCTTCCATCTTCAGCGATGCCAGATGGACTGGGCTGTGTCTGAGGCCTAACGGGGCCTAAGGCGGGGTCCTCAGTACATTCAGAGTTCCTGCTGCCAGTGGGGTTTGACCCGGACAGAGCGTGTCTGAGACTCAGTGCTACCTGAAAGTTCCGTCCTCTTCTTCAAGTGATACCTGGAGATGGCCTGCTGGCATGGTGAGGGGTGAGTGTGTGTGTGTGTGTGTGTGTGTATGTGTGTGTGTGTCTGTGTTCTCGTGTACAACCTCCTTTGGAAGATGGATCACAAATTTGGAGACATGGCTAGATGAAATGCTGCATTTAATAATTTGACAAAAATTTTATGTTTTGAAATACAAGAAGTGGCTTAAAGAGTTTGAGAACATCTTTCAAACCGGAGTGTAAAATGGATGCGCTCTCTTCTGCGAGTCTCCAGCAGCCAAGTGGAACCTGAAGTTTGCATGCCAGGAGTGTGTGCAGGAGCGTGTGCGAGGATCCAGGTGGAATGAGAGGAGGAATCCTTCCAAATTTCAGTGCTTATCAAAAAAGGACAAGGGTTGAGATGTGTATTGGAGGTGGAGTGGAGAAGTTGCTTACTTGGGGGAGGGAGGCTGGTGAAGAGAAGCAGGAAGCCCACAGCCTGTGGAGGAGAAAAACAGGGGGTCTGGGGTGGAGAAAGCAAGTTGGGGAAGAGAGTGTGGGAGGGACTCGGCAGGTGTCAGGGCCTTGTCTTGCCTTTGGGTGGCTGTTGACGGCCCTGATCCATCCCCTGGCTGCTGGAAAAGTTATCCTGGAGGCAGCAATATCAGGCAAGGAGAAAACTCTTTTTAAGTTTTCCTGTGGCTGGAGTTTAATCCACCTGCTTTCTCACTTCCCCTGGCCCTTGGGTGGTGCTGTTACCTTAGCTGAAATTCTGACGGTCTGGGGTTGCTAACAAGTGGTCAGCTTGGCTTGCTTTCTGGTAGAGATATTTCTTAATTTGTTTCCCTTGGTCTTTTTGGCCACCATGCTGTATTATTCAGTGTTTTGATTTGCAGACCCTGCCAGGGTTACCTGGCTTCTGACTATATGAGCTTGTACCAGGAAACTGAATCAACCATTTTTCAGAGCGGGGGCGGGCAACATTCTTGGAGAGAATAGAAAATGTCCACTACAGTATAAAAAGTAAAGGAGGTTTAGTTTTAGCCTTTCATATGCAAAATGTATGACATGATAGCAAAACACATTCAGGGCATATTAAAAAATAAATACCTTGCAAAACTCTCTGCTTATATATAAGAATAAGGGGTGTTTAGGTAGTTGAATTCCCTAACAATATTTGTTTTTTAAAAAAATCAAGTTCTTTTCTTTTGGTTTGTTTCCCTCCCTCTCATCACCCTGGAGGAGGAGGTCATTTTCTTGAGCATCACTGATTTCCTGGTGTTAGGATTCTTTCTGAGCCATTTCCATCTCTGTCTCATGTCTCCTCCCCGAGAGCCTGCCTGGCTTTCAGCCTCGTAGGAAGAGCCCCTCACAGGCCTTCTGTAGGCAGCTTGCAGGCCTGGGCAGGGCCACTGCCCAGGGCTCAGCCCACCCCCATGTGCCATCCACTCCTTGGGACTCAGTTGTTGCGTTGCGTAGCAGCTGATAGAGCCGTCAGGGAATTTGTTTCCATGAAGTCAAAGGTGTCAAAGAGTCAGCCTATTCACCCCACTGGCCCTGAATTTCATTATTTGCACATTTTCTAACTGAAGAACATTCTTGTCATAAAAAACAAACAAACAAAAAAAAACCATGAAAATGATGTGCAAAATTGCTGGCCACAGCGTTAAGTCACCAAAAGCACACAACTTGACATTCAAATTACACTAGTGATAAAATGGCTGGGTAGGACAGGTTGGCATCTACACCTTGAACAGGCAGCCGTGTCTGATACCCCGATTCTGTGTTACGGGCGACTTGTTAGCAGCTGTCGATGACGGTCACTGTGTCACCTGTACATTATGGCCACAGTTTGAAAAGGAATGCTGCGTTTTATCACCAGCAGAAATGCCTGACATTTGAAGGCGTCAACAGCCATCATTTCAAGACACAGAGTTCGATCTTCTAACAGAGCTGACTTTGACGTTTCACAACCACCCCTGCAGCATGAGCAGGGTCGGTGTCTCGGGATTCTTAACTCAAGGTACCTTACTGAGCGAGGGGCAATGTCGTACCCTGAAGTTCAGCATCCCCTAAACATGCATTTTCATGCAATTGAAAGATAACAGGCTTAGGAACTGCCTTTCATGTACTTCCTGATTTTTGTGGGTTCAACCTTTGAGAAGGGCTTTCCAGAGAGTTCATGCAGCGATGTGTATGGCTAAGGGGCGGCCGGGCCCGGGGGTGGGGGGCAATCGGAGGCCTCATTTCAGCCTCACGTGTGGCCGGCCCAGGGCGTCGGCGCCCCCCGCCGCGGGACAGGAGCTCTGAGATGATCGCGACCGTCCAGTCCTGAGAGAGTCCGGCGCCGGGGCGGGCTCCCGAGCCGGCGGCACCGCGTCCAAGGCGTCTGTCCCAGTGTCCTCCGGACCCGCTGCCTCTTCATCACTGATAAACAACTTGGATTCCCGCCACTTGGGGTAAAACTCTTGGCTGCCCCTGGAGCCGCTGGACTCGCTCCCCGACAGCTGCACGTCCAGGTCCTCGGTGGACCGGGCCAGGTTCTGCGCCGACACCGAGCGGCCCGGGTCCTGGGGCACCGCGGGCCGGACCGACAGCAGGGCCGCCCCGCCCAGGTCCAGGCTCTGGCGCAGGGAGCGCTCCTTGGCCGGGAGGCGGTCCTTGGCGGCGGCCAGGCGGGCGCTGAGCTCGGGGAGCGCCTCCGGGGCTCCGGCGGGGCCGTGGGGCAGCGGCCCGAGCACCGGCAGCGCGGCCGGGATCTGCAGCGTGGCGGGGGCCGCCGGCCGGGCAGCGCCCACCGCCGCCGGGGGCGCCAGGCCGCGCGGGGCCGCCGGGCCGTCTCCCGGGCTCCCGGGCGCCGGCGTCGGCGCGGGGCTGAACGCGTAGAGCGCCTGGGCGCCCAGTTCGCCCGGCGCCAGGATGAGCTGCAGGCCCCGCGCCAGGCCCGCGCTGGCCGAGCGCGGGAGGCCGCCGCCCGGCGCCGGGCCCGACAGGTCCCGGCCGTCGCCCGGGCTCTGGTAGTCCGACGTCTGTTCACATTCGAAGGGCGGGCTTGGGAAGGGGGCCAGCGCGAGGGTCGGAGCTGAGCCTTTCCGCAGCACCTGCTGGTAGATGTCCAGCAGGCAGTCCAGCTTGGCCTCGATGGACTGGACCTGAAAGAGGGGAAAACGTGCACCTGTTCACAAGAGTTTAAGGACTGAAGTTAGGCTGCAACCACTCGGCAGGTCCCGAGTGCCCGGCATTTCGCGGCCTTGACTCAGGACCCGCTTGGGACGCGCGGTCCAGCCGCGGGGGTGGGAAGGGAGGTCTTGGGGGTGGATGCTCTGGCCTTTGCCTGTCTCCACCGGCACCCTTCTTCTCCCCATTCTTTAAACGTGATGTTTTCAAAGACCGTATAAGCCCCTTTAGAAAGGAAACTTCCAGATTCCCCTGCCCATCAGGTTACCCTTCCTCAGCCTCTTCCATGAGGACATTCCCGTACTCTACTGTGCAGCAGGGAGCTAATTCTGTAAGAAACGAAGACCTAGATACGGGGGCTCCCCTTAGCGGCCCAGTGGTTAGGGCTCTGTGCTTCCACTGCAGGGGGCACAGGTTGGATCTCTGGTCTGGGAGGTAAGATCCACCCACCTCCACTCGGCAAAAAAAAACAAAAACAAAAACCACCAACAAAAAAACTCCACAATACAATCCCCTCCCTCCCAACCCTAGATCAATCTAGGCAATTCTAAATTTTAAAATATAGGTATCAAATGCTTGGCATGTTTATAATTAAATCAGAGGAGCATTTTGACTTTAAAAAATTGTCTTTGTATGAGAAGATACTCACTCTCAGGGTCAACAAATATTCAGTGCGTCACCACAGTTATAATGTATGGTTTGTTTGTTTTTAAGAATGACCCAAGAGAGAGACAATGAAAATAACCAAAACACAAATTTAAAAAGTAGATTTTATTATTCTACTGTTAAAATCCATAGTTGTTTAAAGTTCAAGTATTAATAGATGAGAGGAAATTTTCTATTCCTTCTGCGGAAATTCAAGTGTTTTGGAGAACATGGTCTATGCATGAAGAAAGTTTATTTGCTCTTTCTTGATTTTATTCCTTTTAAAATCAGTCACTAAAATACACCCAATTGCTTATAACCAATTTTGATTAAAAAATATTCTGGCTACTTCACTCCTATTAGAATGGCTGTCATCCAAAATACAAGAGACAACAATGCTGGAGAGGATGTGAAGAGAAGGGGGCCCTGCCTCAGTGTTGGTTGGAGGGTAAATTGGTGCAACCACTATGGAGAACAATATGGAGATCCCTTAAAAAATTAAGAATAGAGCCACCGCATGATCCAGCAATTCCATTCCTGGGCACATACCCAGAGGAAACAAGAAATTAACTCAAAAAGATATCTGCACCCTGTGTTCATACAGGCACCACTTAGAACAGCCAGAACATGGAAACAAGTGTCTATGGCAGATCAATGGATAAATAAGTTGCGGTGTACATGTATATATATACAATAGAATATTATTCAGCCATTAAAAAAAAAACTGAGGAAATCCTGCCATTAGCAGCAATATGGATGCACCTTGAGGGCATTATGCTATGTCAAATAAATCACACAGAGAAAGGTGAATACTGGATGATACCAGTTAATATACCTAAAACAAAACACACACACACACACACACACACACACACACACACACACACAATCCCCAAACACATGGGAAAAAAGATCAGGCTTGCGGTTGTAAGAGGCAGGGGGTGGAGGGAGGGAAATCAGAGGAGGGTGGTCAGGAGGCTCAAGGTTCTAGTTATAGAAAAACAAGTGCTGGGCTGTGATTCACAAAGTGATAACTACAGCTAATACTGCTGTGTGGCGCACAGGAAAGGTGTTAAGAGAGCAGATTCTAAGAGTTCTCGTCACAAGGAAAACAACTTGTTTTCTTTGCTTTTCTTTCTGTTGTGTCTCTGTGAGATGATGCATGCTGACTAAGCTTATTGTGGTCATCACTCACAGTTCATGTAGGTCAGACCGTTGTGTTATATGCTTTAAAGTTATACAGGGATATACGTCAACTTTATTGCAGTAAACTGGAAAAAAATCTGCCTAAGACCTTAGGCAGTTTAGTTGAGTTGTACCTGTTTTTCAACTTTGACCACCCGGCCGAGCATACTGAGGTCGTCCGTGGCCTCGTGTTCTGCGGTTATTTTCTCTCTGCTCTTCTTGTCTGATGTGATTTGTCCTTTTCCAAGAATTTGATCCACACTATCAGAAAGAAAGATCCGGTTATGAGTGTGAAAGGTGGAGGCTGCCCCAAACCAGAGGAAGTGTTTTGGAAAGAAAAATACAATTATCTTTAATCTACATAAGAAGAAATAAAATGAACTTCTTCCAGTTGAGATAGTTATTTTCTTCACATGGAAATTACACAAGGTTAATTTTCTCATTATTTTAGGCCGTGATGAAATCTATTATGACTGAGCTTCTGGAGGCAAACCTGTCCTAAACTACAAAGTAATTTGTCTGTTTCCACCTCTGATCAGGCATTTCCTGAATTCAGTCACTTAAAATATGACAAAATCATAATTATTTCATGTTAGTAGAACAGAACATTTAGCTTTATTGACTATGCCAAAGCCTTTTACTGTGTGGATCATAACAAACTGTGGAAAATTCTTCCAGAGATGAGAATACCAGACCACCTTACCTGCTTCCTGAGAAATCTGTATGCAGGTCAAGAAGTAACAGAATCAGACATGAAACAACTGACTGGTTTCAAATTGGGGAAGGAGTACATCAAGGCTGTGTATTGTCACCCTGCTTATTTAACTTAGATGCAGAGTACATCATGTGAAATGCTGGGCTGGATGAAGCACAAGCTGGAATTGCTGGGAGAAATATCAATAACCTCAGCTATGCAGATGACACCACCCTTATGGCAGAAAGCAAAGAACTAAAGAGCCTCTTGATGAAAGTGAAAGAGGAGAGTGAAAAAGTTGGCTTAAAACTCAACATTCAAAAAACTAGGATCATGCATACAGTCCCAACACTTCATGGCAAATAGATGGGGAAACAATGGAAACAGTGAGAGACTTTATTTTTTGGGACTCCATAATCACTGCAGATGGTAACTGCAGCCATGAAATTAAAAGACGCTTGCTTCTTAGAAGAAGAGCTATGACCAACCTAGATAACTTATTAAAAAGCAGAGACATTACTTTGCCAACAAAGGTCCATCTAGTCAAAGCTATGGTTTTTCCAGTAGTCATGTATGGATGTGAAAGTTGGACTACAAAGAAAGCTGAGTGCTGAAGAATTGATGCTCTTGAACTGTGGTGTTGGAGAAGACTCTTGAGAGTTCCTTGGACTGTAAGGATATCAAACCAGTCCATCCTAAAGGAAATCAGTCCTGAATATTCACTGGAAGAACTAATGCTAAAGCTGAAGCTCCAATACTTTGGTCGTCTCATGCAAAGAACTGACTCATTGGAAAAAACCCTGATGCTGGGAAAGATTGAGGGCAGGAAGAGAAGGGGATGACAAAGGATGAGGTGTTTGGATGGTATCACAGACTCGATGGACATGGGTTTGGGTAGACTCCAGGAGTTGGTGATGGACAGGGAGGCCTGGAGTGCTGCGGTTCATGGGGTTGCAAAGTCTGACACAACTGAGCGACTGAACTGAACTGAGTAGAACAAGTCATTTAAGTGAACATTTATTATATATCTGATATGTGGAGATGAGAAAGCTATCGTCTCCATCTTGGGGATTCTAGTTGAAGGGTATATATACACCACATAAGTGAGAAACTCCAGATTAGCTCTGCAAATTCTGTAGTGGTTGAACTTTATAAAAACATTGGGAGGCAACTATACTCAAGATTTTGTAACAACCTATAAGGCAAAAGAGGCTTCCAAGGTGGCGCCAGTGGTAAAGAACCTGCCTATCAGCACAGGAGATGTAAGAGATATGGGCTTGATCCCCTGGGTCAGGAAGATCCCCTGGAGGAGGGCATGGCAACCCACTCTAGTATTCTTGCCTGGAGAGTCCCATGGACAGAGGAGCGTGGTGGGCTATGGTCCATAAGGTCATAAAGAGTTGGATATGACTGAAACGACTTAGCACACACAGACAAAGGAAAAGAGTCTGAAAAACGTAGATATATATGCTGTATAAGTGAATCACTTGGCTGCACACCTGGAACTAATACAACATGGTAAATCAAATATATTTCAATAAAAACAAACAATAAAAAACATTGAGCAAACATATGTCAAGTGGAAAAACTGTTGTTTGTAATGCTTTAGCACTCTCTCCTGGTCGGCTGATTTATGGAAGGTATCAATTTTAAGTTTAAAGATATTTCACTTTCAAAAACATTAATTCCTTCACCCTCAGAAAAATAAAACTTTACCAGAAATACGAGAAAACCATAAATAATAATGGAAATAACTGGATCTTAATTTACATTGAACTTTTGTTTTAAATGATTAATGGATACTATTTATATAAACTATTTCCACAATTGCAATATGAAATGAAATTTAAAGTGCAGATTTTACAGTGTATTTTAACTAGTGACCCTATCCCTATGAAGAAAAATAAAACAAATCACATTTGTAATTAAAAAAAACAAAAGTTAAAACAAAACTTTAAAAGGTAAGGAGAAAAAAATAAAAACAGCCTGGATGGAAGGGCAGTTTTGGGGGGAATGGATAGATGTATATGTATGGCTGAGTTCCTCTGCTGTCCACTTGAAACTATCACAGCATTGTTAACTGTTTATATTCCAACATAAAATAAAAAGTTAAAAAAAAATTTTAAAAAAAATTAGAACAAAACGAGCAAGCAAACAAACAAAAACCCATTGGGAGTCCTAGAAAAGACTTGGAAGACCTTGGCCACTTGGTGAGAGGTTGTAAGAAGATCACAGGTGAGTTAAAACAATTTCCAAGGAGACTTAATCAGTCTACGTTGGAATTAATTTCTTCCCTTTTGTGTATTTTAGAGCTGAATTATCAGGAATACTGACTGCACTTCCCAGCTTACTTTGTGTGCACAAAAGTACAGGCAACCATGATGTCTAATCTACTCCACTGCAAGCTCCACCAGGACTGGCTTATCTGTTCATCTTTGTGTGTCCAGGGTGCCCAGTGCATGAATGGGTAAGTGAAAAATGTGCGATTTCCATAACTAAGGTTTTAGAAGTCGACAGGTGTTTTACTGAGGGCCTAGTATATGCCTCACACTGTGCTAAGTGTGCCGTGTGCATGAACACGTGTTGAAGACTCGGTCCCTGTGTTTGAAGAACTGTTCAGTTACCAGGCTGGTAATTTGGGCCTGGTTGTGAAGCAAGACAAACTGAACTGACTAAATATTTTGGCTTCAAGATAACACAATCAAGCACATGTTTAGAGGAACATACTCATTTCTTTCAGCCGCCCGAGAGGATGCTCACTGGAAAGATGGCGTGTATCCAGCCTGTTGCAGAACAGGGATGAAGGGACAGGCCCAGGCTTGGTTCAGGGCCAGGGGAACAGACGTGCCCCCGGAAGCAATACAGAAGCCAGTACACAACCTCAGGTTCTCTGCCTGGCCTCTCAGTGCAGGATCCCACCAGGAGGGGCGTGATGGTGCCCTGCAGGGGACTCTGCGCGCCACGCAGGGGCAGAGGAGGGAGAGGTCTGTCTTTGTAGGCTGGATGGTGGGTCAGGCTTAAGAAGGAGAAAGACTAGCTTATTTCTAAAGGACATAGAGGATTCAGGCAATAACAAAATGACATCAGCAGCCACTTTGAATGTTGCGCAAGCACTCAGGCCCCTGCTTTAACTCATGCAGTCCCACAACAGTCCTCTGCGGCCACCGCCAACGCCCCCATTTCCATAGGTGAGACACTAGACGCAGTCCATACTTAAAGTTGTTTTTAGTGCCTGATTTATATTTAAATAGAATCTACATTTTAACACAGAAGTCCGGTTGTCCACTAAAAACAAGTCAGAAACATGGAATTCAAGAATCTTCCCTACTTTGGAGAGCTGACTCCAAAGTTTCTGTGCCTGTCCCCTTAGAACAGGTAACCTTCGAGTTGCTCACCGTGTCTGCAGGCTTTTAATCCTGCACAGCATGTCCAGGTGACCAGCAGAGTATTGTTCGATGACATCTTTTACATCGTATGGGCGCAGTGTTTCCTTAAACTTCCGTTTTGCAACATGAAACTTCATAATTCTGTAAGAGTGATGTATTACATATTAATCTTTGTAACTTCCCTAAAAGAAGTTACCCAAACAGCTCACTAACATACAGAGGAAATGCTGGAGGAGGAAAGTCATGCATGAAGTTATTTTAGGTTTCTGCATCTGCAGAAATGCAACAGGAAAGCCTGAGGTTATGTGAACTATCTCCTGTGAAGCACACCTTGAGAGTAGAAAAATACACTACAAAAGAGTTGTTGTTTAGTTGCTAAGTCACGCCCAACTCTTTGTGACCCCATGGACTGAAGCCCTCCAGGCTCCTCTGTCCATGGGGTTCTCCAGGCAAGACTACTGGAGTGGGTTACCATCTCCTCCTCCAGGGGATCTTCCCGACCGGGAGACTGAATCAGCGTCCCCTGCGCTGGCAGGCAGATTCTTTACCACTGAGCCACCAGGGAAGCCCACAACAGAAGAGACTAAATATTAATACTAAATCTTGCACCTTTTTAAAGTCCACTGAAACCCTGAATTAAAATTTAATTAAAAATGCAATTCTAGTCACGTGACACCCTCCACCCCAGCCAGCGGTCCAAGATATAAGGTGGTGTTGCTGCTAAGCTGCTAAGTTGCTTCAGTCGTGCGAACCCATACGCGGCAGCCCACCAGGCTCTGCCGTCCCTGGGATTCTCCAGGCAAGAGTGCTGGAGTGGATTGCTATTGCCTTCTCCAATGCATAAAAGTGAAAAGTGAAAGGGAAGTAGCTCAGTCATGTCCGACTCTTAGCGACCCCATAGACTGCAGCCTACTAGGCTGCTCCATCCATGGGATTTTCCAGGCAAGAGTACTGGAGTGGGTTGCCATTGCCTTCTCTGAAGGTGGTGTTAACCACCCTATAAAATTTAAATGTTGTCAAAATGGTCTTTTATATAGGTATATGCATTTTGGAGATGCAGATATGCTACAGAACTCAGTTCTCTCTAGGGAAATGTACATTTGTATAGAAATTTATGAAAAATTTGCTTCATAAATTATTCCTGCAGAATACTGCTCAATTAGCTACCTAAGTTCTTTATGTTTCAAACATAACACACTCATCACCTAAGTTGGATGTCTAGACTTTTCAGAATCAGAAGTCTTTTTAATTACAATGCCTAACCACCAACATGGACTCATGTTTTAAAACAATATTTTATTAAGACATTTCATGACGCCATGAATAGCTAAGCTGCCTAAGATAACCAGTTGCTACAACAACTTGATATAATTCCTGGAGAAAGCAGAGAAGCATAGCATTTTATTGCATCTGTGTACCCTTACTGCTGCTGCTGCTGCTAAGTCACTTCAGTCGTGTCTGACTCTGTGTGACCCCATAGAGGGCAGCCCACCAGGCTCCCCCGTCCCTGGGATTCTCCAGGCAAGAACACTGGAGTTGGTTGCCATTTTCTTCTCCAATGCCTGAAAGTGAAAAGTGAAAGTGAGGTCACTCAGCTGTGTCTGACCCTCAGCGACCCCATGGACTGCAGCCTAGCAGGTTGCTCCATCCATGGCATTTTCCAGGCAGGAGTACTGCAGCTATATGTGAAACTGGTTGGTGTTTATTCAACTATTAATTGGATCATAGACTCCTGTTATCACACTCATGGGTCCCCGCCTGGGAATCAGTCAGCTAAGCTCTCTGAACCAAAAGGTATTGCTCCTTGGTGGAAACTGGTATGATTGGGAAGAAATGCAGGTTTAAGTGGAAAATTGCCTATCCTAAATGACAGCTGATTGCAATGAATCCAAGTTGTTTTGTTGGTTATTAAGCCCCAAACTCGATCCTATAATTTACTATTGACTTCAGAATGACTGTATTCTAATCATTGCTGAATCATTTCTTTTTTTTTTTTTTCTTTCCGCCTTTTTTTTTTTTTTGGCCTGCACCACTTGACTTTCAGGATCTTAGTTCTCCGACCAGAGATCGAACGCATACCTACTGCAGCGGAGGCAGGGAGTCGTAACCACTGGATAGCCAGGGCATTTCCAAATCATTCCTGAATCATTTGTTCTTAATGCTCTTACCCTCTTCCTCAGCCACATTGGTTTTCCTTGGCCTCCTGGGGAAACATCACACTGCTTAGCACATCCTATAAGGCTGTTGATGGCCTGGCCTCTGCGTACCTCTCTCCTGATTCTTATCCACTTCCTCCTTGGAACTTGTGGGACCACAAACACATCACTCAACTGCATACCACAACTGTCTGTGTATGCTTTTTCCTCTTCCTGAAATCCTACAAGATCGTTAAGACTCAGTTCTAACACCAGTTTTAATAGAAACTTCTGCCATTCTTTCAAAGTAGTCACTGGTCTACTAACCTTTATTAATAAATTCTTGAAATACAACTGCTTCTGTAATTATTTGCTTATATATCTGCTTGCCCCAGGCCGTATGAGGTCCCTGAATGCAGGGAGGAATGGTTTGTTTGTCTGGAGGCTCTGATGGCAGCTCCCTGGTGAGGGGAGGGAGTGACGGACTAGGGGGAGAGCGCCCACCTCCTCTCTCCAGACGCTCATCCCTTGTCCCCATTTGTCTGCATGCAGGCCTATGCCAGCCCTTCTGGATTCTCGAGGAGATTCACTGATGGCAGAGGCTGTTTTCCATCCCAGCATCTCAAATGAGCCCTGGCAAGGATCAGAGACGGCTAGGGACCAGCTCCTCTCTGGTTGTACAAAGCTGTGTATGTTTTTCTGTGACAGGGAACACTCCTGAGATCTTCTGAATAAAACAGATCTGAGTTCTTCCAGGCACATTTCAGGCAGAGCTTAAGGCGTTGACTCTGTTTCATGAATACAAAAAAACTTGCTAAAGTAAAATAAATGTTTATTCATTAATACTTAGGGCTCTGATTCAGCAAAGAATTCTTTAAATAGAACTGCTCCTGAAAATCATGAAAATATAATATTCTTTTCCCTTAAATTACTAATATAACTAGGATTTCAGAGAACAATTAAATCGCAAGTAATAAGATATCATTATGTGGAAGGAGAAAGGAAAGCAAACACTGAAAGTAAGGAAAAAATGACACAATCATTACCCAGTAAGTACCGAACGTAGAGAGAGAGAGAGCTAATAGCAAACTGAAACCGTCCAGGGCAAGGATGGGGAAAGCCTGGTGACTGAACGAAATTTATATATCATAGGGCCATCAGGAAAACAGGGATGAACACATGCGGCTAAAGTCTGAATAGAGTAAAACCTTAGCTTTCTGTCCCTAGGAGATTGCTACAGACGCTTGTGAAGATCCTGAGTGCCAGGCTTGGTTCAGGGGACGTGCTCCCTGGAAATCACGGCCATCGTGTGATGGCTCTTTCTGAGCAAAGACCCTGGTTGTGAAGGTGGGTGATTTGAGATGTTTATACCATCCAGACACCTCGGCTTCCTTCCCTCCACCCAATCCCCTCTCTCTTGCCCCAGGGACTGGACTTGATTTTCATGGGTGAAATCAGAAGGAAGAGAGTGGAAAACCTGGGAGACTGAGCTAAGCCCCCTCGCTTCCCTGGAGACCCCAGGACAACTCAGATGGCTTCTGTCTCTACCATGTCATGAGCTGGACCCGAGGTCCCAGGGTTCCCATCTCCTGGACATGGAGCTGGATGGTGGGATGTGAAGGTCTCACCCTCCCCATCCTCACATGGGTGACTCTCCCACTGCTGTGACCTTGCAGGACGGCTGGCCCTGCACTAAGCCCTTTATCTCCACGATGTTGCATGAAACCCTAAGAATTTTCCACATTTAATATTTGGGTCAAGTGAAGGCTCAAGAGGTAGGGGAAGCCATCCCAGGTCACAGAAGCAGTACCAGGTAGAGTTTGCAGATACCCAGGCCCAAGCATTTACTGTCCTACTAAGCTGGAGCCACTGGGTCGGGCCGGGCAGGCACACTTGTTCAGGTTCAGGAGAACGTTTGGCGGTCCAATCACATTCTCCTGCATCCTCTGTGTGTCTGCTGACACTATCACAAGTAAACTAGAGGCCATGTTAGTCTTGTCATCTCACCACCAACTGTTGTCTTCTTGGGGGTCCAATTCACTCTGCCCTTGAACTGGCCCCCTTCACTCTCTCAGAGGGCCCCTCCCAGGAATTAGGCCATATCCAGTGTGGGTTCCCCTATCCCTAATTATGGCGTTTCCAGTAGTCATGTATGGATGCAAGAGTTGGACCATAAAGAAGGCTGAGCACTGAAGAATTGATGCTTTCAAATTGTGCTGCTAGAGAAGACTCTTGAGAGTCCCTTGGACAACAAGGAGATCAAACCAGTCCATCCTAAAGGAAATCAACCCTGAATGTTCATTGGAAGGACTGATGCTGACGTTGAAGCCCCAATACTTTGTCCACCTGATGCAAAGAGCCGACTCATTGGAAAAGACCCTGATGCTGGGAAAGATTGAGGGCAGGAGGAGAACAGGCCAGCAGATGATGAGATGGTTGGATGGCATCACTGATTCAACGGATGTGAGTTTGACCAAATTCCAGGAGATGGTGAAGGACAGGGAAGCCTGGCATACTGCAGTCCATGCGGTTGCAAAGTGCAAAGAGTCAGACACAACTGAGTGACTGAACAACAACAATAGAAGTTTAATATGATCTACGAATTGCCTGATAGGAAGGAGGGTTTGAGCAATCATTCTAGAGTGAAATTAGAACCTTTATAATGCATGAAATGATTACGATGACAGTACTGCCAGGCAGTACTCTGTAGTATAACAGATGGGGACTCTAGTCAGCTCCATTTTGCAGATAAGCAAACTGAGGCCTGAAGAAGTTAAGTGACTTGTCTGAAGTTAAACAGCATGTCAGTGTGGGATCTGAACCAGTGTAGCTCCAGCGCTGAGCTCTTAATCACAATGTTCTACTCTTGTCTTAGTATTAAGATGTTAATATTTTAACACAAAATAGCAGCAACAGAAACGATACTTTACATGAACTGCCTCTTCAGTCTCATGCCTAACACATAGCAGGTACTGGATAAAATTTTGCCATGTGAGTGGCTTGTTCTTTCCCGCGTTGTTGGAAGGGCCTTGGAGACCAAAAGGTGGGCCGGTAGGTTACTGTCTCACTGCACTCTGGGAGCTCACACTGCAGCAAACTGCAAAAGACCCTCAACCTAGCATCCTCACTGCTGGGGGTGCCTGAGCGGGCCAAGAGTCCAGAAGGAAGTTCCTATTGCAGCGGACATGCCCCGGCATGACCACGAGAGGGAGCAAGAGATTCACCACAAACCTAAACTGGCCCCTGGCTTGAAAAGGGAAGAAATCTGCTCAAGCAGTTCTCTGAGCACGAAGAAATCGCCGCAGCAAGTTAAACTCCGAGTGGAGTCTAGCTGTATATACACCCGACACACGTGCACTTATAAGGAAGGTGCATTTGTTGTGCTGCCATGAGTCACAAAATCTTGCAAAAGTCTTGTCTCCGGCCCCTTAGGTCGGGGTTAAAAACCCTGCGCGTGAATATGCAGAGATGAGACCAGGAAACAGACGCGGAGTGACTGTGGCCACCACCAGACCGACGGATAGGCGGGCAGCAGCCAAACCACGTGCGGGCGGAGGGCTCCGATGAGAGGCGGTCTCATTGGCTCTAAAGACAGCAGCGTCCCCATCAAGCCGCTTAAAACAGGCGGGTGCCCGCTCCCACCTCCAGAAACGCCACTTAATTGATCCAGAGACTTTATAAACCTCCTCTGGAGATTCGAACCTGTAGCCCGGTTAAGCACTACTGACAGGAGGCGGAATTGCGGTGGGGGTGGGGCAGAGTGACCTCAGCGCCCCACCTCCCTGCAAAGGAGTGAAGGCGCATTTGGGTATCATCCGACTCACACAGATCAGGTCCACGAGGTGGTGTGAACCGCGGGCCTGGGTGTCAGGCCTGCAGTCAGAGCGCAGTGCTTCCTGCCCCACTCCCCCCAGGGAAGACCTTAAGTCCCACCAGGAGCCAGCCAACACTTCCCGTTAGCTTCTCAAGGGCTGCCTTGGAAGGGAGAGGATATGCCTGGCGATGGAGCCATTCATCCTCACAACAAACACTCACTGAGCTCCTGTTAGTGTGTGCAGGGGCCCTGGCTCCACTGCGAGGGAGTGTAGAGCCCAAGAGGCCTGTAGGACCAGCTGCTCTCAGTCTCTCCATCTCTGGGGTCTCAGTGGAGGCCACAGTGCCTGTGGCCGGCAGCCCTAACGGGACTCAAGGGTCCCATGTGCCCAGAGCCTGGGCAATCTCGATGAGCTCAGGGTGGCTGCTTCCCTGAGTGATGCCAAAGGATGCTGGTGAGCGGGACCGGGTCATTCATTCCTCACTGGGCGCTCCTGATGTGCCAGGCTTCACGCTGGAGGCCAGGGGTCACGTAGGAGGGTCCCAGACACACAAGAGAGCAGCGTGTAGCCCAGATTCTTCCCGCTCTGCAACCCCATCTCTGGAGACAGATGACAAACTTCTCTGGGCTCAGAAATGGCCCATCGTATTCCAGATCTTATGTTTTTGGTGTGGATTTTCACCGGTGCACTGTGCGGACCTCCTCTAGTGACCTGCATTCCACATCCACTTCTTTCCTGGTTTGGCAAATTCAGTCCCCTGACTTGTTACTCCCATGAGAAGTGCAGCGTCTATCTGTCTGGGGCTCATCTTTGAAGTGACCCAAGGCCTCTGTGAAAATGAAATCTCTTTCTCTCTCTAGCCTTTTAGAGACTGGTCATTTTGTGGTGGGGGCTGATCATGGAACAGATTCGACTTCTAGACAACTAGGCCCGCGGAAGTTGATAATTTGGGTTTCCACTGAAGGTGTGTTGATCACTTGTTTGGATGGTTCACTAATGTTATTTTCCTGTTAACATAGAATCATGATTTAATAATACATTCTGCCTTCGTGTATATGGTATCTAGACTTTGAAACTCTTTAAAACTAGTTGTAGAATTGTACACCAAAACTCCAGTATTCTTGCCTGGAGATTTCCACGGACAGAGAAGCTTGGTGGGCCATGGTCCACTCACAGAGAGTCAGACACCACCGGGTGACTGACACTTTCCTTCTTACTTTTCACACCGAGACTCCTTCACCCTCCTGTCATCTCAGACAGGGCTACCAGCCAGTGACTAAGGAACTCCAGGCGTGAAGAGGAAGCACTGGTCAGTTTCATTTCTTGCTGTCAGTTCTTGATAGACACATAAATCAGCTCCACTATACACAGTCTACCAGATGTCCTCCCTTGAGGGGAAAGCAGATGCCTCACTTGGCTGACTTAGGGGTCAGGGAAGTTTTAGGGTCACATTGTTTCCACCACTGGGAATAGGGTTTTCCTTCTAATGCTTAATATTTCTTTTTTTTTTTTTAAAGGGAGACTCTTTCTCTTTTTTGGCCACACCATGTGGCTTGTGGGATTTCAGTTCCCCGACCAGGGATTGAGCCCAGGCCGTGGCAGTGAAATCTTATCTACTAGGCCACCAGGGAACTCCCTCAGTATTGTTGCACACTCAAAGTCTAGTAGGTTCTTCTGTTCATAGTGTTTGGCTTTCTTTCAGAGAGGTAAGAGTAGTAAAACCCAAGCAAGAACTTCTGGATCCAAGCCAGTCTACAAATGGGTAACTTTCCTTCCTAGAATTTTGTGAACACTAATATGGTAACCATGGATACACTGGGGAATTTCATTTTCCTGGGAATTAAAACCCTACATAAACTTTAAAGTTTGAAACAAATAAATAAGTAAACAAACTGTCCATACATGTTGATTACTCTTGAATCTTTTTGATCTTGGTAATGAATAGGAGATTCAGTTTAAATTATACCAAAATAAAAGGTTAAAAATTAGATGCTGCAAAGTAAGTGCATTTTCAGTGAACACACTGGTTTAATGCAGCCTCAGGGCAAAATGTGGCCACAAGCAATTATCTTCAAAACAGAAACAAACAAAAAGAATATTCCAGGGAGGATATTAGCTGATTAAAAAATCTGTGCTAAATGATTCATAAAATGTTCCCTAGCAGCATCCTGTCCTGTCACGTGTCAGACTTGGCTGGCAAGAATGTCTTCCTAGTGACTTGCAAACAAAGTCTCATCACCTCTGCTAAAACAGCCCAGATGCCATCGGCAAAGTTAAAGAGCTGGTCATGATTAAACAGCTTGCGGGTTTTAATAAAAACCCTCAATGGCAGACATGTGCCTCTTCTTCTCTATTTGTGGAGTATATTCTCGTCTGAACTTTGAAGTGAGATTTAAGGATGCGGAGTTGAGAATGCATTTTAGAGGCTGGTAAGAGAACCTTCTTGCCTAGAAAATCCCATGGATGGAGGAGTCTGGTGGGCTGCAGTCCATGGGGTCGTAAAGAGTCTGACATGACTGAGCGACTTCACTTTCACTTTTCACTTTCATGCATTGGAGAAGGAAATGGCAACCCACTCCAGTGTTCCTGCCTGGAGAATCCCAGGGACGGGGGAGCCTGGTGGGCTTCCGTCGATGGGGTCGCGCAGAGCTGGACACAACTGAAGCGACTTAGCAGCAGCAGCAGCAGCAGCAGCAGCAGCAGCAAGAGAACCTGTGTGCCTTTGAGAATAGAAGAACCCAGGGCGAGAAAACTGGGAAACCTCCTGGTTCAACCTGGGGTTAAGATCAGGTGTGATCTCCACACCCTACTCAGAAATTGACAAGTCATCTGGGGCTCTTCTCTTGGCTGATCAGATCTGAGCAATTTCAGAAGAGCTGATGAGTCTTTGCTAGTTATATTCTTGACGCCTCATCTATGTTCCTACTGGGGAGAAAAATTCTAATAAAAAAAATTGTGCTTACAATCTGGCTCCAACATTTTGGCCTCTATTGAAATTTTCTCCAAATTTCCAGGTGACCTCTTTGTTGCTGATTTCCAAGGACCTTGTCCCTCTTTCTTTTCTTGACCTCTTAGAGTTTAACCACAGAGAACCCTGCCTCCTTCTCCTAAGGCTCTCCTCACCCCTCCTCTATTCCCCTTCCTGGTCCCTCCATCTGGTTGCCCCAGCTTTGTCTCGGTCAGCTTCTGTTCTCTTCCGAGGTTCTTTACAGTTTGTGAACCTGGATTCAGTGTGGACCATGCTCTCTCCAGGATGCTTCTGGAAGCCATCCATATTAGCACCAACGACGACCAAGTCTGTCCTAGTTCCTAGCTGTCTCCTGGGCTTCACATTCAGGGGTCCACCTGCATGCTGGGCCCACCCTAGCCCCCAAAGACACTTGCAACCATGCACGGCACGCCTCTTTCCCACTCCCAGCTGCCCCTGACTCAGCATCAGGGCGTCTCATCGACTCCTCCCACTCCATTCCCTCCTCTCCAACCACTAAATATCCGGTCTCCCGTTATTGTTTACATCGAAGAGCCTTGACGCCCAGTTGTCCTTTGCATCGGAAAAGCCTGGGCCTCCACCCTCTCTTCTTTTCACCGTGACTGTGACTCCGCCCCCGCAAGCCCCAGGGTTTGTAACAGAGTGTGTGCGGTTGCTCAGTTATGTCCGACTGTTTGTGACCTCAT
Source organism: Ovis canadensis (assembly GCF_042477335.2). NCBI lineage: Eukaryota > Metazoa > Chordata > Mammalia > Artiodactyla > Bovidae > Ovis > Ovis canadensis. The sequence goes on from NC_091253.1 coordinate 10,691,120, forward strand.
GGACTGTAGCCCGCCAGGCTCCTCTGTCCATGGGATTTTTTTTTTTTTTCCAGGCAAAATACTGGAGCAGGTTGTGATTTCCTACTCCAGGGGATCTTCCTGACCCCGGGATCAGAATGGGAGTCTCTTGCGTCTCCTGTTTGGGTTACGACTGTGCCACCTAGGAAGCCCTGTAACAACCAGCGCCTCCTCTTTGCAGCCTGTTTTCCCGCTGCAGTCAGAGTCCCTCTCCCACGTGCTTAGGAGGGTCACCTCCACACGTGGACGCCCCTCGCCTTCCAGGGCGCTGGAGGCCTCCTGCTCCTGTGGTCTGGCCTCGCCTCCCCGCATCATGTCCTCCCAAGTTCTCGGTCACCGCAGTCGCCCAGACACACACTCTGGGACCACACATAAGCCCCTCCCAGTTCTCTGCAGGTCATCTTCCTTCTTACTATGTACCACGGCGAGGAGAAAGTGACTATTTCAGTGTGTTCGGAGGTTTGTGTGGGTGGAGGAGGAGGAAGAGAATTGTGTCCTGGACTCCTGGGAGGGGGGCTTTGGGGGGTTGCAGAGCACCCCGAGGAGCTCATGGCTCGCGTCCTTTAGCTCCGAGTGGCAGCATTGCTCTGGGTGACTCCTTAGCACAGGGCATGGTGAGGGGGTAACTTTAAGGGGAAATAGAAGGCACCTAGGGAAGTGGGAGCAGGCCGACACCAAGATGGGAAAAAGAAGGGCTTCTTTCACACAGCAGGCAGCCTTGACCCAGCAGGGGGAGCTCCCAGAGGAGGAGATCTGGCCTGAGCAGAGTGTGGGCTGGTCCCCAGGGAGCCCAGAGCCCCGGTTAGGATGCTCGCCCAGTGCCCTGGGCCCTGCAGGTGGGAACCCCTGTGATCCTCACCACCACAAAGGTCGGCACTGTCCCCAGCCCAAGTCACCCACGAGGAGGGAAGCTCACAGGGAGGTGATGCGGGTTGCCCCAGGTGGCACAGTGCTTGTTTCCTGGAGCACCTTCCTGAGTACCCTAGGGCCAGGGGAGAGGGGCGAGGGTAGAATGAACCTGTGGGGCCTGGTAAAGTCAGGGTGCAGTTTCACCTACAGACGGGGAGCTTGGGGTTAGCAGATGCAAACTGTTATATTTTGTTGTTCAGTCCCTCAACGGTGTCTGACTCTGTGACCCCATGGCCAGCATGCCAGGCTTCCTTGTCCTTCACTATCTCCTGGTGTTTGTTCAGACTCAAGTCCAGAGAGTTGGTGATGCCATCCAACCACCTTATCTTCAGTTGCCCCCTTCTGCCTTCTAACTTTCCCAGCATCATGGTCTCTTCCAATGAATTGGCTCTTGGAATCAAGTGGCTGAAGTATTGGAGCTTCAACTTCAGCATTAGTCCTTCTATTGAATACTTAGGGTTGATTTCCTTTAGGATTGACTGATTTGATCTCTCTCTCTTAAGAGTCTTCTCCAGCACCACAGTTTGAAAGCATCAATTCTTCAGCACTCAGCCTTCTTCATGGTCCAACTCTCACATCTGTGCATGACTACTGGTAAAACCACAGCTTTGACTAGATGGACCTTTGTTGGCAAAGTGATGTCTCTGCTTTTTAATATGCTGTCTAGGTTGGTCATAGCTTTTCTTCCAAACAGCAAGTGTCTTTTAATTTCATGGCTGCAGTCACTGTCTGCAGTGATTTTGGAGCCCAGGAAAATAAAGGCTGTCACTACTATATACAGGATGAATAAACAATAAGGTCCTACTGTAAAGCACAGGGAACTATATTCAATATCCTGTGATAAACCATAATGGAAAAGAATGTGGAAAAAAGTGTATCTATATAGGTGAGTCACTGTGCTATACCCCAGAAATTAATACAACATGTAAATCAACTATACTTCAATAAAAAATGCACATTATAAAAAAGAATCTTTGAGTTTTTACCCCAGACCTCATTTATCATCTAATTATCTGGAAGGCTGGTTCCATCCAGGAAATGAGAGGTCACGTCTGTGGGAGACAGAGTGAGCGTGGAGCTGTTTAGGTCGTGACCCATTCCCAGCTTCTGGGCCGTCTTTCCTCTGCTCACTGAGCAATCGCCTCCGCCTTGTTTCAGTTCTCCTCACAAGAACAGGCTGCACTGTAATTCTGATTCATTTCTTGACGAGGGACAGAAAACATGGTTATGTATACAAGAACCACAGGTGCTGAGGATCTCATTAGGAGCGGCCTTGATCCTAGATGTGGTGATTCTATGAAAAAATACAGTGAGGAGCAGGCAAGGGTTTCCCCTCAAGTTTCTAACAGACCAAGCTGTTGCCCAGCCACCCGGGCCTGTATATGGGGCGCCTGTGCTGTCTTGCTGAGTACATCTGAGAATTTATCCAGCCCGTGCCGCTACAACCATCTCTTTTGTATTTTTAAAAATGATTTTCCAAGAGCTTTTTATAAATGTAGAGTTTTACTGACTATGACTTTTAACATTTGTTATTTCAAATACATGAAAGTTTAGTCACTCAGTTGTGTCCGACTCTTTGTGACTCTGTGGACTGTAGCCCACCAGGCTCTTCTTGTCCACAGAATTCTCCAGGCAAGAATATTGGAGTGGATTGCCATTATTCCCTTCTCTGGGGGATCTTCCCAACCCAGGGATCAAACCTCGGTTTCCAGCACTGCAGGCAGATTCTTCACCATCTGGTGAGCGTATCTTGATTTGGGGGCGAAAACTGGCCTCAGACTCACACTTACACAGTGTTTGCACTAAGTCAGTGCAAGCCTGCAAGGTGAGCCAGGGAACGTGCTCAGATATTCCCAGATGTCTGATGTTGCAAGGAATATCCGGATAATTAATGGCTTAGTTTTAATTTGAAAATTTTGATATTGTGCTTGAGAAAATACTTTGTGAACAGTGATAGGAAACCTGGTGTCTCGCCCCGTGTCATGGGCTGACTTGTGTCTGCCTCCCACTCCCCCCAGATTCCATGTCAAAGCCCAGGGCCTCAAATGTGGCTGTGTTTGGAGACGGGGTCTTTAAAGAGGTAGATAAGTTAACATGAGACGTTAGCAGAGACCTGAACCCACACTAACTGCTGTCTTTCTAAAGGGAGATTTGGATGCAGACACATACAGAGGAAAGACCGCACGAGGATACGATGAGGAGGTGGCTGGCTGAGGCCATGGAGAGAGGCCTCAGAAGAAACCAGCCCCGACGGGTCTTTGATCTTGGACTTCAAGCCTCTAGAACTGTGAGAGGATAAACCTCTGGTGGTTACGCCCCTGGGAGGGTGGTGCTCTGTCTTGGCAGCCCTAGCACGTGGATATACCATAATACAGGGAACCCTTGACCAACACACGTTAGAACTGCTTTGGTTCCTTTATACATAGATTTTTTTTCGAATAAATATATTGAAAATCTTTTTTGAGATTTTTGACAATTTGAAAAAACTCAGATGAACCATATAGCTAAAGATACTGAAAAAATTAAGAAAAAGTTAGGTATGTCATGAATGCATAAAACATATGTAAGTATTAATCTGTCTTTGGGGCTTCCCTGGTAGCTCAGCTGATAAAGAATCTGCCTGCAATGCAGGAGACCTGGGTTCAGTCCCTGGGTTGGGAAGATCTCCTGGAGGAGGGCATGACAACCCATTCCAGGATTCTTGCCACGGACAGAGGAACCTAGTGGGCTACACTCCATGGGGTCACAAAGAGTCAGACATGACTGAGTGACTAAGCACAGCACAATCTGTCTTTACCTAGACATGAGTAATATTTAATATAAAATTAATAGCATGTTAGCTTTCTTACTGTTTTATAACTTCACTTTCAAAGAATTTCAATACTGTACAGTAGGCCTCTATCTCATAATTGGAGAAACTGCATATCAGCTTACAAGCACAGGGAAGTTGTTTTTAAATCTCATAGAGTTTCAATACTGTATTATGAACCTGATGTGCTGTGTGCCATAAAAATTTTAATAATGAGTCATCCATTAGTGTATAAGGTAAGCTACCATGAAGCAATCATATTGCTGCTTCTTCATCATCAATGCATGAATTGCTTTACCTGTAAATAAACATAAATAAATATGAATTGTTTTTTCATAATATCTTTTCATTTTGGATGTCCATATAACATTTCCAGTGTTTTGTATGAGACAATATTGTAGGTACAGGGAAATGATTCATCTGTAAACCTATTTATAATACAGCTCAATACTGTAAATGTATTCTCTCTTCTTTGTGATTTTCTTAATAATATTTTCTTTACTCTAGCTTGATTTTTGGTAAAAATACTGTATATGTTACAGGTATAAAATATGCATTAATTGGCTGCTTATATTACAGATAGGGAAGCCTTCTGGTGAAGAGCAGGCTATTGGTAGTTAAGTTTGTGGGAAGTCATGTAAGTTACATGCAGATTTTCAACTACATAGGGAGTTGGCACCCCTAACTCTGCGGATCAAGGGTGAATTGTACAATGAAAAGAGAGTGTGTAGTATTTTCAAGAGTTTATCAATTTTCTTGTTATCTGTTTACTTCCCTGCTAATTTCATTTTTATATTTGGAAATTAATTTATATGAGTGGATGCAAAGAAACTTAACAGTGTTTGAATTAAATCATTAACAAGATACAGAATTTTTGTTAAAAATAAGTTCAGTCTTCTCTCCCAGAGATGAGTTTGAAAATGCATTTCCAACAACCTCATGCACTCCAACTAAAAATATTTTGAAAAAAATCTGTGGCAAGCCTGGAGGAACTAAACAAAGTATTTTTCTGTCTTTTAAGGCATAGCTTGGAAATGTCTAAGAATAGCTGCTGTTCACTACTATAAAAAATGATGTCATTCATTAAAAAAAGAAAGTCTCCAAGTGCATTTAGGTAATGGAATTGAAACAGGGGAAAAGAGGCAGGGTACAACCTTTAAAATAATGACATGGTCATTCTTTCTATAGTGTTAGTCTCTTAGTCGTGTCTGACTCTTTGCAATCCCATGGACTGTAGCCCACCAGGCTCCTCTGTCCATGGGATTCTCTGGGCAAAAGTACTGGAGTGGGTGGTCATTTCCTTCTCCAGGGGATCTTCCCGACCCAGGGATAGAACCTGGGTCTCCTGAATCGCAGGCAGATTCTTTACCATATGAGTCACCAGGGAAGCAAGCTATGGCCATAGGGCTTGACTAAAACTGGTAAGAACCAACTGGGTCCAAGATGGTGGAAGATTCGACTTTTAGAGGACCTAGAGCCTCACTATATGCTTACTGTAATATATTAGCTAAGTGACACACCCCCAGGCACCCCGAGAATTCTGAGGTCGACCATCAAAGAGCAAAAAGTGGGTGGTGGCCCAATTCCTGGAAATCTCTGCCCCTTCCCTAAAATAGTTGGAATAAATAGCCCATCGGCTCCTGCTCATGAGCCTATGAAGTTACTCAGCACATAAAAGCTGACCATCCCATATTTCAGGGCCTCTCGCCTTTTGAGATGGCCTACTCTCTATCTGTGCACTGTGTTTCTCTCTAAATAAATCAATTTCTTACCTTGCTTACCTAGACTTCCCTGGTGGCTCAGATGGTAAAGCATCTGTTTCCAGTGCAGGAGACCCGGGTTCAACCCCCAGGTTGGGAAGATCCCCTGGAGAAGGAAATGGCAATCCACTCCAGTACGCTTGCCTGGAAAATCCCATGGACAGAGGAGCCTGGTAGGCTACAGTACATGGGGTCAAAAAGAGCGATTTCACTTTCTTCAGTTCAGTTCAGTCACTCAGTCGTGTCCAACTCTTTGCGACCCCATGAATCGCAGCATGCCAGGCCTCCCTGTCCATCACCATCTCCCGGAGTTCACTCAGACTCATGTCCATTGAGTCCATGATGCCATCCAGCCATCTCATCCTCGGTCGTGCCCTTCTCCTCCTGCCCCCAATCTCTCCCAGCATCAGTCTTTTCCAATGAGTCAACACTTCGCATGAGGTGGCCAAAGTACTGGAGTTTCAGCTTTAGCATCATTCCTTCCAAAGAAATCCCAGGGCTGATCTCCTTCAGAATGGACTGGTTGGATCTCCTTGCAGTCCAAGGGACTCTCAAGAGTCTTCTCCATCACCACAGTTCAAAAGCATCAATTCTTCGGAGCTCAGCCTTCTTCACAGTCCAACTCTCACATCCATACATGACCACAGGAAAAACCATAGCCTTGACTAGACAGACCTTAGTCTGCAAAGTAATGTCTCTGCTTTTGAATATACTATTTAGGTTGGTCATAACTTTTCTTCCAAGGAGTAAGCGCCTTTTAATTTCATGGCTGCAGTCACCATCTGCAGTGATTTTGGAGCCCCCCCAAATAAAGTCTGACACTGTTTGTACTGTTTCCCCATCTATTTCCCATGAAGTGATGGGACCAGATGCCATGATCTTCATTTTCTGAATGTTGAGCTTTAAGCCAACTTTTTCACTCTCCTCTCTCACTTTCATCAAGAGGCTTTTTAGCTCCTCTTCACTTTTGTCTCTCACTGAACTCTTGCTGTGATGAGACACCAAGAATCTCAGATTCACCAGGAACAGAATCCAGATGAATTTGGAGAGTGACCTTAATCATCTTATTTTCAAAAATAACTAGAAAATGTCAGAGGCTTAATAAATACTAATAACTGAAAATAAGAATTCCTACTTTCACCCTTTGTGAATGTAATCATACTATTTTACATGCTGTCATCCTTGCAGTGGAATACGTATTTTTTTGTTACACATTTTTATTTTAATTTGTCTCTTAGGAAAACTATTATTATTAGAGCTACTGGAAAACAAAAGGGATGTTCAAGTTGTTATGTTAAATAATCAAACAACCAAAAGAAAACAAGGAAAATGCCAAAAACAGAGTCGCCATTTCTGAGATGAATAATAGATGGTTCACACTTGCAGTCAGTAACATACATCTAAAATCCTATTTCAGGTGAGCTGTGGGCGGTGGGCGTGTTCTAGCAAAAACATTCCAGTCAATTGATGTTCAGTTTGTTATATAATGAAGCTCAGGAAAAGGACACTTTTGCATATGATTTAGGGACTTTTACTTGCAGACTCCTTTTCAGAATTGCTGATTGCATTGGTTAGTCCTTTAATTCTTAGATATTAAAAGTTCTATCATAAGTCAAAGATTTCCAATTAAGTTATTAACTACTGAGTGTAGCTATTATGTTTCTATAGAAGCAAACAATTTTAAATGGAACTGAGAGGTTATTAAAAACAAAAAACAACCCACTAAGCAGAATCAGGAAACAGGGAAGAAAAACACCACATCAAGAGTTACGAAGTAGCAAGCAGAGAGCTTCCGAAATTCACAAAATGGAAAGATGTGTAAATTATAAAGTCCTGTTAAAAATAAGAACCAGAATGAATTCTGAAAAGCAAGGAAATTCTGCAAAGAACTTTTCAAAAATCAGTCAGGTTGTAAGAGCAAGGTAGAACAAAATAAATTGCAAGCTGCTGCTAAGGCGCTGAGTTGGCAGAATAAACCCATTTCATTTTTTTTTTTCCCCTCACAGCTCAAGATTCTTTGTGTAAATTGTAAGGCAAAAGCAAAAAGCTTCAGAAGGTCTAGGGAAATGACACAAATTGGGTTAAGTATGACTTTTAGGAAACTTAATCTGCTCCCCGGAGATAAGATTTTACTGTATTTGTTGCAAATTAGACCAAGGGTCTCTGACGGCTGTCATGACAGATGGAAAGAATTTCAAGGTCACTTGTAGGCCAGCAAGTCCTGGAGAACTTCCCGCAGTGATGGGAATGCACTGTGTCTCTGCCCGGAGTGGGAACCGTGGCAGCGCGTGGGCCCTGAGTGCTTTACGTGTTGGCCACACCACTGATGAGCTCTGTTTTGCATTTTACTCCATTGTTGTGTCATGCCATGGGCTCAGTCATGTCCGACTCCTTCTTCAGCCCTATAGACTGTAGCCCGCCAGGCTCCTCTGCCTTTGGAATTTTCCAGGCAAGAATACTGGAGTGGGCTGCCATTTCCTACTTCATGGGATACTCCCAACTCAGGGCTTGAACCCATGTCTCTTGTGTCTCCTGCATTGGCAGGCAGTTTCTTTTCCACTGGTGCCACCTGGGAAGCTCATTCCATTGTAATTAATTCGCATTTGAATTACCTCGTGTGACTGGTGGCTACAATGTTGGGCAGTGCAGGAAAGATCCTTTCCATCCATCTAAAGGAGGCCGCAAATAGCATTTATTATATATCCTTGGGTTTTCTGGGATTAAATATTACCCAAGGCTTCTGGGATCCCCAGGGGGCAGTGTGAGCACATAACTGCCCAAACTAGGAGACTTTGAGAAACACAAGGAATGTCAGTAATGGTCACGAAGAAACAAGAGGCCCAGGGCACGCAGGTGCCCTACCACTGGGGTGTTGCTTGCAGGTTCTGGAGGGAAGTGACCAGGCTTAGCTTCACTTCTGTGTGAGCTGTTGCTACAGGTAAAATTTTAGCACCTTCTGGACAAACATTTTCATCATATCATAGGTTTTGTCCCTGCAAATATTTATTAATATCCAAATCTTTATAACTCACCTTTACTCTCCGAGACAACCTTGACCACAGAGTACAGCAATGACTAACAAGATGTTCAAACCAGCAATGCAAAATCAATCACGCTGACGTCTGAGCTCAGACCAAGTACCTAGGTAGCTACACTGGGCTGGATAGTTTCAGCCCTCCCCAGGCTTCCTGGTAAGAGGCAGGAGAAGCCAAAGAGAGCAGAGGTATTCTATTTTGCAGACAGCCACTCGGCATCTGCCACAGATGCACATTCTCCCAAAGGGACTGAACTTGGCAGGCAGAACAGCAGCAGCTCATTTAGTGTGGATCCTGGATTCTTTGTGGAAGTGGGTTCTGGAGATACAAGTTGCTTTGGACACACTCTCAATTTTCCACCATCAGGAAAGAATATGTACCATGGTCAGACTTTACAAATAAATTTCGGCAGGACAGTTGCAACTCCCTACAAAGCACTCAGGCTCCCCATGTTCAGAACTCAACCTGCTTTGAAATAACAAAGAGAGACTATTCTTTGACACAAAGTACAGAACAGGGATTGAATCATCAATCATAAAAATAATTTTAAAAATTCAGTTGTATCTATACACCAAAGCAAGAAATTCACACGATAAGCCAGTTCTCATATGATCCATCTGGAACCCGGCCTGGTTTTTCAAATTCCACTCACCACTTATAACACATCTCATGCTGAACACAGTCAAGTTCTGTATTAAAAAAAAATCTCACAATTTAATAGGCATGTGGATGAACAGGAAGAAAGAAAGGAATTATTCTGAGAGATCCCCTGGTGGCTCAGCTGGTAAAGAATCCACCTGCAATGCAGGAGACCTGGGTTTGATCCCTGGGTGGGGTAGATTCCCTAGAGAAGGGAAAGGCTACCCATTCCAGTATTCTGGCTTGGAGAATTCCATGGACTGTATAGTCCATGGGGTTGCAAATAGTGGACACAACTGAGTGACTTTCACCTGCAGGAAAGAGAACTTAGCAATACAGTGATTGAGACAACGAGTGGGAGGTCTCAGAATCATTTTGTGAAACATTGTCACCAACCTGATTGCCCGAATGACGGTTTTCAGCGGTGGGGTGAGGTCCTCCACGGACACGTCGCACTGGCATCCTTTGTCATCGTACACATCATCGGTGCCAAGTGCTGTGTCAGCTGTAGGAGAAAAGGGCCAGTTAGATGACAGCACAGTGGTGATTTAAAACTCGTTCCCCAGTTGGTCTTTCATAGGGATGGGAGCCTCAGAGACTCGGCTTATAAATCCACACATGTGAGGCTACCAATTGCTTTCCCCAATATTATCCTTTCTCCTTTTCCTGCAAGCTCACCCATTTCACATGACTTGACATGACTACCCTTCTGAACTGTCTACCAGGGGACATGGGGCATTGGCATCCTTTCTTCCCAGCAGTGGTGATGGATTTGTGCTTATCCACATTGCTCTTTTGCTCAGTTCTTTTGAAGCTAATAGCCAGAGTTTAAAAAGCAACTGTTTGGAGTTAGGAAGCGAGGTTTTGGACATTTAATGAACTGGCAACTAGACAGAGGTTGAAGCCCACATCGTGACCCCAGGAGCTCCGCACCCTGAATGAGGGTGCTGAGCATCTGGCTCCCTGCCAGTTACTCGACATGGGCAGAGCTGGCTGATGACAGCAGGGCTGAAGCTGAGAACAGGGTCTCAGACGGGATAAGAAAGTCCATGCCTCAGAAACTGGGCAAGACAACTTTCGGTTTAATTGCAAAGTTTGGAAAAGGAAGCAGGGTTACAATAAACACCAGTTAGTCAGGGCTTATGAAATTAATAAAGAATAGTCCCTTGGACAGCAAGATCAAACCAGTCAATCCAAAAGGAAATCAACCCTGACTATTCAATGGAAGGACTGTTGCTCAAGCTGAAGCTCCAATACTTAGTCCACCTGACGCGAAGAGCCGACTCATCTGAAAAGACCCTGATGCTGGGAAAGATTGAAGGCAGGAGAAGGGGATGACAGAGGATGAGATGGTTGGATGGCATTACTGACTCAATGGACATAAGTTTGAGCAAACTCCAGGAGGTAGTGAAGGACAGGGAAGCATGGCATGCTGCAGCCCATGGGGTCTCAAAGAGTCAGACATGACTTGGTGACTGAACACCACCACCAAGGGACTGAAACTGCTTTCTGTCACCTGGTCTGCTCCGTGATCATCTGCTACATCACAGAAGAAGGGACTTTGAAATGGGCTGTCCTGGTCAGGCTGTAAGCCCTGAATGACTGTAAGAGGCCCATTTATTAGAGCAGTGCTCACATCTGGAACTCAGCTGGTGCATCACTCAATTCAGTGAGACACTGTGTGTTTACTTGGTTTATTGTATGCCAGGAATGGAGTAGGGGGAAAAGATGCAGATGAGTCTTCACAGCTTGTTTATGGTCCCTCTGGCCTTCTGGCCCCCAAGCTTCTTCCTAAGGGGGTTCTCCAGAACCATGACCTCACAATAATGATCATAATAACAACCACTTGCTGAAACGTATGCCAGGCACTTAGACAAAACTTCTGCATGTGTTAGGTTTTTTATTTACAGCAACTGGACAAGTTGGTGATGACAAGCCTGATTTTTAGATACTGAAATCAAGGCTCCGAGAAGGTAAGTGCCTCATTTGAGGCCTCAGCAGTGGTCAGTGGAGCTGTTGTTGTTCAGTCTTTAAGTCGTGTCTGACTCTTTGTTGACCCTGTGGACTGCAGCACACCAGGCTTCCCTGTCTATCACCAACTCCCACAGTTAGATCAAACTCATGTCCATCCAGTCAGTGATGCCATCCAACCATCTCATCCTCTGTCATCCCCTTCTCCTCCTGCCTTCAATTTTCCCCAGCATCAGGGTCTTTGCCAATGAGTCAGTTCTTCCAATCTTGTGGCCAAAGTATTGGAGCTTCAGCTTGAGCAACAGTCCTTCCAATGAATATTCAGGGTTGATTTCCTTTAGGATGGACTGGTTTGACTTCCTTGCAGTCCAAGGGACTCTGAGAAGTCTTCTCCAGCACCAGAGTTTGAAAGCATCCATTCTTTGGTGCTCAGCCTTCTTTATGGTCCAATTCTTGTCCCCTGCATTGCATCAGCAGTGTCAGGACACACACAGGGGGCAGCGGAGGCAGCCTGAAGTTCAGGAGAGCTCGCGGGCACAGCCTGTCTCACTGGCTGGGGGACCCTCAGCGTCTCTTCGTGGAAGAGGGCCACCCTTCTAATGAGAAGGTGCCCATCGACTCTGTGTCGATGGCTGGTTCTGACTCATTGACACCTCGAGGGCAGCTGGCCCAGTTTGCTTGGTTGACCTATTAACCCACATAACCACAGCCCTGTTCACACACAAACTTCATGCCTGAGATTAAACAACATCCTTCCAGGAACTTTCCACATTTCTTCCTTCAGTTTGATCCCAACTTGCTCTTAATTGGGGGCAGTGGGTGGAATGTCTTGCTCCCAAATTTATGTCCACTCAGAACATTAGAATATGACCTTATTTGGAATAGAGATCTTTACAAATCTTCGGCATTGCAGGCAGATTTTTTTACCAACTGAGCCACAAGGGAAGCCCCCAGAGAGTCAAATAGCATAAAAGTCAGGGTCCTTTCATTATTATGAGTTAATGGAAAACTTTTAAAGCAGGTAGGTGCTGTCACAATAAGCACAGATGTAAACAGAGTGAGACTATAAGGTTCACACTGAATGCAAGCGGAACTGGGAATATCTCTGACGATGATAAGACAGCCTTCTCCACCCCCATGCTCGCCCCCGGTGAGACTTTCCGTGTCTCTCTGTCTTGATTAGAACAGGTTGGGCAGAGGGTGGGCGTCACTGTATCCAAGGCATCTCATTAGGGAATTTCATCACACCACTTACAACTTGATTATTCAAGACATAAATGAAGCTCTTGATTAAAAAAAATAGTTTTTCTTTTTGCAAGTTTGGTCAGACCAAACTAATAGGAAATAATCTTTACTGGCATGTGTTGAAGCAAGGGCTGAGTTAGAAAAATTCCCCCTTTATTTCAAAGCCACAAAAATGGGGGGAATGCCATTATTCTGATTCATAAGTGTCTTGAGGTGTCCATATTCTTTTGAGTGAGGTCTTTGTCATGATTCCTAGAGGATTAAAACTCTGCCTGACCTCTGAGGCCCTGGATGTGGGGCGCTGAGCTTCCAGCCACAACTGGTTAGGAGCCATTCGATGACACCGCTGTTCCTCTACCCTGACGTTTGGGGAATGCGGTCGTGGGAACAGGAGCTCACATGAGCAGATCTGAAAACCCCCGTCCTTAAGGACCATGTGCCAGCAGAGTGAGGTGCCCCCCACGCTCTGCTACTGGTAACTGAGCCTCCCATATCTTGAAGGCCTGCCCCCTGCACGTCTCATCTGTGCTGGGAGGAGAAGAAGCTGGAAACATAATCTTCTGTCTCTCCCACCTGCTCCGTCTCCTATTAATTAGCAGGTTCAAGATCTACTTTCAAATACTCTGTTCCCCCATATTTTGGAAACTGTATTCCTTAGTTTTTGGACAGAACCTTTGGGACCTTATAGACTAAAGAGAGAGAGGCATAAAGAGAGCATTCTGGAAGCTTCTGCTACATCCAAAGACCATTTTTTTCCCGTCCCACCATAAATGTTGTCATCAAGAGGCAGGTGTTTGTGTAAAAAAAGAACTGACAGTTTCTAAGTTCTTTATCTTGGTCTTCTGCTCTTATGGATTAGATTTCTTTTACATTGCCTGATGAAATGATTACAATAGTTTTCAACCTTGGCTGCATCTTAGACTCACCTGGGGAGTGTTTAAAAAAAATCTCAATACCAGGACAGGCTGGAACCTAGGCCTCAGAGTGTATAAAAGCTCGCCAAGGAATCTGTGTGACTGGATGTGGAGAATGGTGCCCTCCGTGACCCCCAGCTGGAGCCTAGGCATGTGACTAGTCACCTTCAGACTCAGACTCACCCCCACGTCTCCCCTTGCACTACTGGTGTATTTCGCACAGTTGAGACAGTGTGGGTGCTTCCCAAGACAACCGGAAAGGGTCACATCATGAAAAACAGAAGAAGAAATCCCTTACAAACTGGGGACTTGGGAACAAGTTTCACCGTCTTTTTGTCCAGCCTGGAGGTCTCTGAGTTCCGAATTTTCTAGCCACTGTTTTCCACCCTTCAGCCTTTGAGACTTGCTCTTCCGGGCATGACTCTGCTCTCTTTCAAGGCAGTCATTACAGTTTCACACACAAGGAGCTAGCTATATTGTGTCCAGAGATCAAAATAAGACCAAAGTGTCACAACCTAACAGAAAATATTTGTTTCATCATGTGCAGGAAATGATAAGGGCCTGATGTTTGGTCATTAGGAGAAATCATAAAGGGGACAGCAGACAGCCTTGGTCATGAATGCAGAAAATGTTACTACGTGAAATGGTCAATTATAAAGCAAAGGAAAGTGCTGATGAGGAAAAAGTTAGAAGCTATAAAAAAGCTTAATATTTATAATGTATAAGGAAACATATTTGAACGGATTACAAACCAACAGTAGCAAAAAATGGCAGAAAACTTTTCAACCTAATTAGAAATTTAAAAAAAATTATTTGAAGGTATGGACTTATATCCATCGAATAGTAAACGAACAGCAAAGAGTTTAAAAAAGTTAAGATCAGCAATCTTATAATTTATTACAGTTTATCATCAGAGAAATGATCTTCGGAAAATAATTTCAAAAAGAAAATAAAGATAGGGCTTCCCTGATGGCTCTGTGGTAAAGAACCCACCTGCCAATTCGGTTCAGGAGACACGGGTTTGATCCCTGATCTGGAAGATCCCACATGCGTCAGGGCAACTTGGCCCCAGAGCCAGAACTCCTGAGCCGGAGCTCTAGAGCCTGGGTGCCATGAGGACTGAGCTCACGTGCTACAGCTGTGGAAGCCTGTGCTTCACAACAAGAGAAGCTGCTGCAGTGAGACAGTCCCCCTCACCACAACCAGTGAAAAGCCTGCGCAGTGATGAAGAGCCGGGGCAGCCAGGAATAAGTAAAATTAAAAAAAAATAAGGACAACGTAATAATGACAGAGGAGGAGATGGCTGGACAGCATCACCAACTCAATGGACAGAAGTCTGAGTAAACTCTGGGAGTTAGTGATGGATGGGGAGGCCTGGCGTGCTGCAGTCCATGGGGTCGCAAAGAGTTGGACACGACCGAGCAACTAAATGGAACTGAGCTGAAAAATGTTTATTGCATTATTGCCTATTATAGAGAGATAGTTATATAAATTTCAATGGCCCAAATAGGAATCCATAAATTATAGTATTTGACCATGATGATGTACTACACAACTATGATAAGAATAATTATGAATAGTATATGATACTATGAAAGTATCCGTAAATGTTTAGTAAAATTAAAATATGAGACCAAATCCTCTTGCTGATGAGGACTATGTACAGTGATATATATAAAGAAAACAAGCTATAAGTAAACATGTAAAAATGAAATTAGCTGTGTCAGGGCATGAGATTAGAGGTGATTTACAGCACTTTTAAAATTCTTTATGGAATTTAAAGATTTTTTTCCATCACAAAAATAATATATGGTTTTTGAAGAGTATTTGAAAAATAGGAAAACAATCAGAATGAAGAAAACAAAATCTTCCCAAGTTGCAGAACTTACAGGAAATCACTAGTGTAATATGTTTCTCATAGTAAAAATGTGAGGGCAACAAGTTCACAATACACTTCAGAAATTTAAGTGGACCATGTAATGATTCTATTTTACTGCTCTATAAGGAACAAGCATTAAAATAGCCACTATCAACTAATTTATTACAACTGGTTATGAATTATAATAGATTTTCCAAGGGTTCCTTCCTTGCTACTTGTCTTTTGATTACCTCTTCCCCACTCTCACTTCCTGACATCTTAAATATCATCCTAGAGTCTCCACTTTAGGCATGTGCTAGTTCTCAGGCATCGCCTTTAATTTCGCTAGAGTTTAGAATAATCACCTGAGCCCTGATGCCCAGGGCACAATTTTATTTTGCTATGTCCTTGGTGGGGACCTTTCTTCTGTTCTCTGCTGCGTGCTGCTAGGCCCTCAAGATGCCAATAAGAACTCCAGAAAAAAACCAAAACAAAACCAAAACTCCAGATGATATATGTTTTGCTCTAGACTTTTGCCTTTTCAAATAGTTTTTGGTTTTCTCTCATTATGACAGTAATACATGCTTACTCCAGAAACTTCAAAAATTTGAATTTTAAATTAAATCATGCAGAATGAGAAACATTTGTTTATAGCTCTAACACTCAGACAAATCCTATTAAATTTTGGCCTCTTCCCTTCTAGGATCTTTTCCTTTGCATCAACTGATGTTTAACATCAAAGTCAATTCCTCAGCACAGATTAGAAGTTGAATTGCTGGTTGCCATGAAAGGGGGAGCTTTGTTTTGGTAGCTCGAAAGCCCTCATTCAGCCTCATCTTATTACATGGAGTTTCGTCTCGTGCTGCAACCATACCGGATGACACACAGTTCCTCAAGGTACTGTCTGAGCATTATTACCTGTGGCTGCTCTCCCAAGGGCCACCCTCTGCATGGCCCACTCTCCTTTCTTTTTTTTTTTTTCTTGGCTAGCAATCTGTGGATGCTCAATTTGCAGTGGACAGATGATTCTATACAGGGAGCACCAGAAAAGCAAGAAGCATCCCAAAATGAGAAGAAAGAGAAGAATGTCAGGATACTTATAATAAATCACTTACATTTCAGCATGCATAGAATTTTTGTGCCATGCTGAAAACTAGAATTCGATTTTGCAGTTTGCTTAGCCACTTCAGTAATCTCATACTCTTTGTGACCCTGTGGACTGTAGCCTACCAGGCTCCTCTGTCCATGGGATTCTCCAGGCAAGTATACTGGAGTGGGTTGTCATGCCCTCCTCCAGGGGATCATTCAGACCCAGGGATTGAAATGGAGTTTCCTATGTCTCCTACACTGGCAGGCAGATTCTCTACAACTAGCACCACCTGGAAAGCCCGTTTGCAGTTGAGCAATTCCTATTTAATTTGAGTTATCTGAAGCAAAGAGAGTGAGGGCAGAAGGGCAGAGTTTGAAACCTCAGATCCAGCTTTCCAACTACGAGCCTTTCAAGAGTCTTCTACATCCGGGAAATGTAGCCTGACCCCCAAGACTGACTCTGCCCTGTCTCCTGTTCTGGGTACAAACTCTTATATTTCTTATTTTATTGCTGTTAACAAGCCCCTTTCCTTCGCAGACAGTGAGCTGTGAGGGCAGGGACCACATTCTTCACCCCATGCATCCATTGTCCCTATATCTTCTCATCCAGGTCCCTGCTGCCCCCAGAACACTCAGGGACATGTTTGCTTTGTGAGGGAAGCATTTCCTTCTGACTTCAATAAAGTCTGGATGTAGGAATTTAGGACTGGACTTAGGCCTGTCATTCTCTGGGTCCTTGTGTGTGGGATGGTGCACAAAGATGAGCCGTACTTTAAGATAACACACTGATGGCATATACTGTGCACATTTTAGAGACTCAGGAGCTGCAGCTCCCTGTGAGAAATGACGTAGGTGGGACCTTTAAAATTGGGCTGGAGCAGCCATCCTGGGAGAACTGCCTCACATCCTGATTTCTGACCTGGTGAACTGGGCTGAACTGACAGCATCCCAAGAAGTCAGCAAGGATGAGAAAACCACCCATTGAGGGGATTTATGAAAATGAATGTTTATCTTGTGGCCATTTTGCCTGACTATTCAGTGGAGTGTGAATCTAGTTTTGCTTGTAAGCACCAAGTGACTCTTCTTAAAAACAACCTGCCTCATCATCTCTTCTATTTTTTCCTTTTCATTAAAAATCCCGATTTCATCAGGTCTTTTATAATCAGGTTACTATCTGTGTTTTCACCCAAATTTTGTTGTTGTTCAGTTGTTAAGCCATGTCTGACTCTTTGCTATCCCATGGACTGCAGGATGGCAGTCTTCTCCATCCTTCACTATTTCCCAAAGTTTACTCAAATTCATGTCCATTGAATTGGCGATGCCATCTAACCATCTCATCCTCTGCTGCCCCCTTCTCCTTTTGCCTCAGTCTTTCCGAGCATCAGTCTTTTCTAGGGAGTCCATTTTTCACATCAAGTGGCCAAAGTATTGGAGCTTTAGCTTTAGCATCAGTTCTTCCAATGAATATTCAGGGTTGATTTCCTTTAGGATTGACTGGTTCAATCTCCTTGCAGTCCAAGGGACTCTCAAGAGTCTTCTCCAGAACCGCAATTCAAAAGCATTAATTGTTTGGTGCTGAGCCTTCTTTATGGTCCAACTCTCACATCCATATATGACTACTGGAAAAACCATAGATTTGACTGTACAGATCTTTGTTGTCAAACTGATGTCTCTGCTGTTTTAATATGCTGTCTAGGTTTGTTATAATTTTCTTTCTTTTTTAAAAAATTTATGGCTGCAGTCACCATCTGCAGTGATTTTGGAGCCCACGAAAATAAAATCTGTCACTGCTTCCACTTTTCCCCTTCTATTTGCCATGAAGTGATGGGACCAGATACAATGATCATAGTTTTTTGAAAGTTGAATTTTATGCTGGCTTTTCCACTCTGCTCTTTCACCCTTATCAAGAGGCTCTTTAGTTTCTCTTCACTTTCTGCCATTAGAATGGGATCATCTGCATATCTGAGGTTGTTGATATTTCTCCTGGCAATCCTGATTCCAGCTTGTGATTCATTTAGCCCGACATTCGGCATAATGTACTCTGCATATAAGTTAAATAAGCAGGGTAAATAAGCCTTGATGTACTCCTTTCCCAGTTTGGAACCAGTCAGTTTCACGCCTGGTTCTAACTGTTGCCTCTTGACCTGCACACAGGTTTCTCAGGAGACAAGTAAGATGATATGATATTCTCAACCTTTTAAGAATTTTCCTCAGTTTGTTGTGATCCACACAGTCAAAGTCTTTTGAGGAGTCAATGAAGCAGAAATAGATGTTTTTCTGGAATTCTCTTGCTTTCTCTATGATCCACTGAATGTTGGCAATTTGATCTCTTGTTCCTCTGCCTTTTCTAAACCCAGTTTGTACATCTGCAAGTTCTCAGTTCACCTACTGTTGAAGTCTAGCTTGAAGGATTTTGAGCAGAACCTTGCTAGCATGTGAAATGAACACAACTGGATTCTAGTTTGAGCATTCTTTGGCATAGCCCTTCTTCGGGATTGGAATGAAAACTGATCTTTTCCAGTTCTGTGGCCACTGCTGAGTTTTCCAAATTTTCTGATGTAATGAGTGAAGCAATTTAACAGTATCATCTTTTAGGATTTGAAATAACTCAGTTGGAATTCCATCACCTCCACTAACTTTGTCTGTAGTAATGCTGCCTAAGGCCCACTTGACTTCACATTCCAGGATGTCTGGCTCTAGGTGAGTGGCCACACCATTGTGGTTATCCAGGTGATTAAGACCATTTTTGTATAGCTCTTCTGTGTACTCTTGTCACCCCTTCTTAATCTGTTGTGCTTCTGTTAGGTCCTTACCATTTCTGTCTTTTATTGTGCCCATCCTTGTATGAAATGTTCCCTTCTCTTCTTGAAGAGATATCTAGTCTTCCCCATTCTATTTTGTTCCTCTATTTCTTTGCATTGTTCAACTAAGGAGGACTTCTTATCTTCTTTGCTGTTCTCTGGACTCTGCATTCAGCTGGGTGTATCTTTCCCTTTCACTCCTGCCTTTCACTTCTTTTCCTTCCTTAGCTCTTTCTAAAGTCTCCTCAGACAGACACTTTAGCATTTTGCATTTCTTATTCTTTGGGATGGTTTTGGTCACTGCCTCCAATACAATGTTATCAGCCTCCATCCATATTTCTTCAGGCACTCTGTCTACCAGATCTAATCTCTTGAATCTATTAATCACTTACACTGTATACTCATAAGGAATTTGATTTAGGTCATACCTGAATGGCCTAGTGGTTTTTCCTACCTTCTTCAATTTAAGGCTGAATTTTGCAATATGGAGCTTGTAATCTGAGCCGTAGTCAGCTCCAGGTCTTGTTTTTGCTGACTGAATAGAGCTTCTCCATCTTTGGCTGCAAAGAATATAATCAATCTGATTTCACTGTTGACCATTTTGTGAGGTTCATGTGTAGAGTCATCTCTTGTGTTGTTGAAAAGGGGTGTTTGCTATGATCAGTGTTTTCTCTTGACAAAATTTTGTTAGCTTTGGCCCTGCTTCATATCCAAATTTGCCTATTACTCCAGGTATTGCTTGACTTCTTACTTTCACAGTCCAGACTCCTATGATGAAAAGGACATTGTGTGTGTGTGTGTGTGTTAGTTCTAGAAGGTCTTGTAGGTCTTCATATAACACCTTCAGCTTCATCAGCATCAGTGGTTGGGGCGTAGACATGGATTACTGTGACGCTGAATGGTTTGCCTTGGAAGCAAACCAAAGTCATTCTGTCTGTTTTCAAGTATTGCATTTCAGATTCTTATGTTCATATGAGGGCTACTCCATGTCTAGGGCTTCTTGCCCACAGTATCTACAGTATCTACAGTAGTAGATATAGTGGTCATCTGAATTAAATTCACCCATTCCTGTTCATTTTAGTTCACTGATTCCTAAGATGTTGATGTTCACTCTTGCCATTTCCTGCTTGACCATGTCCAATTTACCTTGAATCACAGACCTAACATTCCAGGTTCCTATGCAATATTGTTCTTTACAGCATTGGATTTTGCTTTCACCACCAAACACAGCCACAGCTGAGTGTCACTTCTGCTTTGGCCCAGCTGCTTCATTCTGGAGCGATTAGTAACTGCCCTCCAGTAGTGTGCTGGAAAGCTTCCTACCTGAGGGGGCTCATCTTCCAATGTCTTTTAATCCTGCCCATCTCGCTGCCAATCTTGCAGCAAGAATGCTGGAGTGGTTTGCCATTCTCTACTCCAGTGGACTATGTTTTGTCAGAACTCCTCACTATGACCTTCAGTCTTGGGTAGCTCCTGATAGCATGGATCATAGTTTCATTGAGTTATAGAAGACCCTTCACCACTACAAGGCTATGGTCCATGAAGGGGGACATACCTGAATACATGTACCCAAATTGCAATTCTTTGATCCCTTTTGTTTTCCTGTTTTTTTTTTTTTTTTTTTTTTTTTAAGGTTGACATCCATAAGGTTAGATGACTTGTCAAGACACAGAGTAATTAAGGGTAAAGCAGTCCTCTGAAAATTGAGATCATGTCTCCCTGGGCACCAATCTCCTGATTTTTTCCAGACTAAAAGTCCAAAGCTTCACCAGGCCTGGAGGATCCTGAGTGCTGGCTTCTCCTCTACCTTCTCATCAGCTCCCTCCAGGAGAGCCTTCTCCAGACCTGGGGTTGCTCCCTGCACTTCACACCCTGGGCTCCCTTTGGGGATGCTCACTCCAGATGGCCTGGGAGCTCCCCCACTCCCAAGGCCTGTGTTTAGCCTCATGTCTCCAGGAGGACCACTCGGACCACCTTACCCAAGGCTTCTTGCTACCCCCTCCACTCATCTGTAGCTCCTTAGTCACCTTACCACCCCCCCCCCCAACCCCACATAGCACTTGTCACCTTCCAACATACTAAAGAATTTACTAGTTTGTGTTGATTTTGTATCTTCCTGTGCTAAATTGCTTCAGTTATGTCTGACTCCGTGTGATGCCATGGACCATAGCCTGCCAGGCTCTTCTGTCCATGGGATTCTCCAGGCGAGAATACTGGAGTGGATTCCCTCCAGTGGATTCCCATGCCCTCCTCCAGGGGATCTTCCCTACCCAGGGATAGAACCTGTGTCTCTAACATCTCCTGCATTGGCAAGCATGCTATTTACCACTGGCGCCACCTGGGAAGCCTGGAGTGCAATCTTGTTCTCTGGTTATCTCAAGAGCCTGGGGTGAAGGACAGGGTTAAGCAATCTAGTATTTACTGAGGCGACAAGTAAGAGTGAGTGATACCTCCAACTCTGAAGTCTGACTGATCACATAGTTTAGCTCACCAGCTAACCTCTGGATTTTTTTTTTTTTTTGTGATGATCTCTCATGACTAGATACACTTTTGAGATCCTACTGTGAAAAACAAAAAAAACCCAAGTTTTCCTCATAGCATTTAATCGCTATAGGATTTTAAAATAGGATTTTCTCCCAGTGATACACAAAAATATTTGAGGTAAAGTAAGTTCAAAGTAAAAGAATGAATAACTTCTATAGCAGAACTCAGGAAATATCTGTTGAATAAATACTGTATACTGAGCTTTTATTTTAGGTTGAGATGCAACCTGTCAGTGCACTTTCAATTCTTGAGTCTATAAATTTACAATCAGTAAATAACAGAAGAATTTTACGGTCAGTACAACAAGCAAGAGCACATCCTCTATATTCACATAACAAAGAAGCCCATCCTTACTCACTTTCCCCTTCAAGAGCAATCTCTGGGAATGGAACGTGAATACATTACAGTGACGCACACTGAGAATTCATGTGGCACCTATGGATCCTTACTTCCTTATGCTTTTCCAAATGTGATTTTTAACCCAGTGCTGTACAGTGTTAGTACTGTAGGGACAAAGTGGGAGCTTTCAGTCCTTTGACTATTGTTCGCTCCATTCTGAATCCTAGGAGATTTGGAGTAAATAGCTGAGAAGTGAGATTTTATTAAAAATTAGGACATCACTTCACTGAATTCTGATAGAAATAAAACATAATGCTATAAGGAAACTGTTCCACTTGTGAACATATTCTCATGAAATTTTTTTCTAGGCTGTATAGTATTAGGAAAAAGTTTGAAAAAAGTTGCTTTTATTGAAAGAAGTTCCAGTATTCATATCTGTTGCCATTGACATATATTGGTTTCAAAATAAACTATCCTTGCCCTATGAAGCAATATTCTAGTTAAAGAGCTAATTTTAATATTTTGAACAGGTAATTGCATTTTCCTATATATTTTTACCAAAGTAGATGCAAATGCTGCTAGCACAATTGAAGATTATATATTGATAGAGAATACATAATTTAGTTGTGCTTGATGTTTGTTGTATTTTTTTGTGTTATAACATTCTCTATGTGGAGGGGAAAATTTGGGACCAAAAACAAAGTTTTTAATACCCACAGCAGAAATGACGAGATACACTCAAATACACTAGCAGAGAAGGTGCAGCTTACTCTCTTTTTCCTGCCTAAAAACAGTTAGATCTAGATTATTCTGTGACTACCACATTCTGAAAAGTATGGCTGTATATACCATGAAAATGACTGTATATACCTTCAGCTCCGTAGAAGACTTTCACAGTAAAGAGAAAATACAATTGGCCTTTGACTGGACCTGACAGCTTTGCTGTTGGCATGGCCTAGCATCAGTTTCCAAATCTGACTTTCATATACAATAAGAAGTACAGATGCATGCACACGGAAGACAGAGGTTCCTTCTGGATTAAGACAGCAGAATGAGTGCACACATCCAATTTGACTTCTCTGAAACTCTCATTAAAAGTATAGTGATGAGATGCTTTTTAAAAAGACATAACCCAGTCTATGTCTGACGCAGGATGCAGCATGCTTGGGGCTGGTGCATGGGGATGACCTAGAAAGATGTTATGGGGAGGGAGGTGGGAGGGGGGTTCATGTTTGGGAATGCATGTAAGAATTAAAGATTTTAAAATTTAAAAAATAAAAAACTAAAATTAAAAAAAAAAGAAAAAAAAATAAAGATAAAGATAGTTTGGCTTATCCAACAAATGAAAATTTATGTCTGTGTATATATGATTTTGTAAGCATTGTAAAATATATTTGAGAAACAAACAAACAAAAAAAAGACATAACCCATAACAGGAAGAGAAGAGGCAGCAGCCACAGAATTTTGAAAGTAGGAAGGCAGATGGGCAAGCTGGGTAGCTGGCGAGCTGACCCCAGAGAGAAACCCCAGCTAAGGCTGGGAAAAGCTGAGAAGCAACAACACTCACATCTCAGACCAGTCAGGACCTGCTAGAACCTGCAAGGTAACTGGGATGAGGAAGGTGGTGTGGAGTCTGCCGGATTCCACTTCTGTACCGCAGGATACTGGCTGCAGGGCTTCAAGTGAGGGGCCGTCGGGGGTGGGTGTCTGGTGACCATATACAGCCCAGATGTAGAGAACCCACTAGCAACTGGTCAAGATCACAACAGCAGCAGGATCTCACCTCCAGGTCGGAGTCTGGAGAAGTTCCCTCTGAGGACTCTGTCCGGCTCAAGAAGAAAGAGTTGAAGGTAAGTGACAGACTTTATTTTCTTGGCTCCCAAATCACCGCAGACAGTGACTACAGCCAGGAAAATAAAAGATGCTTGCTCCTGGGAAGAAAAGCAACGACAAACCTAGACAGCGTATTAAAAGGTGCAAAAGTCCGTAGAGTCAAAACTATGGGTTTTTCGGTAATCATGGATGGAAGTGAGAGTTGAACCATGAAGAAGGCTGAGCGCCAAAGAATTGATGCTTTTGAACTGTGGTGCTGGAGAAGACCGTTGAGAGTCCCTTGGACTGCAAGGAGATCAAACTAGTCAATCCTAAAGGAAATCAATCCTGACTATTCATTGGAAGGACTGATGCTGAAGCTCCAATACTTTGTCCACCTGAGGCGAAGAGCTGGGAAAAGGCCCTGATTCTGGGAAAGACTGAAGGCAGGAGGAGAAGGAGA
This sequence comes from Ovis canadensis, assembly GCF_042477335.2. Classification (NCBI taxonomy): domain Eukaryota; kingdom Metazoa; phylum Chordata; class Mammalia; order Artiodactyla; family Bovidae; genus Ovis; species Ovis canadensis. The sequence goes on from NC_091253.1 coordinate 10,715,326, forward strand.
TGACAGAGGATGAGATGGTTGGATGGCATCACTGACTCAAGGGACATGAGTTCGAGCAAGCTCCAGGAAATGGTGAAAGACAGGGAAGCCCGGCATGCTGCAGTCCATGGGGGTGCAGAGTCAGACATGACTGAGCGACTGAACAACTAACCTCAGAGGTTTCCCAGGAAAAGACTGACCCAGATCAACCCACAGAGAAGGTCAAGCTGACCGACACTGGCCATATGCTGAGAAGTTCTAGTCACCCTTGTGCGAGCCAACACTTCAGTATGAGAAAAAATATCTGTGGTATTAGTGAATTCAAAGAGATCAAAATCAACCCAAAATGAAGTAAAAGAAAACACTGTCATTAAAATCTTCACAGAGATAAGGTAGGATACCGTATGTATGAAACAAGAAAAAGCGACACAGTAAACAAGGACAGCAACAATGAAGAACCTTAGAAATGACAGGTTTGGATGATAAAGTTGACCAGAATGTCCAGAAAATAGAACAAAAAGACAAAGAAGTAGAAAATGGGAGAAGGAAGTCAAAGGGCCAGTCCCCATACCCTGCCTCTAAATGATGAATTTTCATGAGACAGCAGAGAAGATGAAGGAAGAGCTCATTAAACACACACACACACACACACACACACACACACACACACACACACACACACCATTCTAGAACGGATGGACATGATTCACCAGTTTGAAATGAACCCTTGAATCTCCACTGTAGTAGACAAAAATACACCCATACCAGGAATTTCATTATGAAAATTTACAACACTCGGGTAAAAGTGGGTTGTACAAAATTCCAAACATAAAACGAGCAACATCCACCACTGGTCACCTTCAAATATCACAATGGCTCTGGACTTAATAGTCCTGAAAATGAGCATATCAGGGTGCAATGCCCTGAAAATTCCAAAGGACATTAGTTCTGGTCGAAAAGCATGTATCAAGTCAACCTCTCAAGCAGCAAGAGGATGGAAAAAAGTCATTTTCTGACACGCAAGATCTCAAACAATATTGCTTTCCTTGTGCTTTTTCTCCAGAAGCCAGGAGGACCCCATGCCGGAGGGGCGGCAGCCAAGAGGAGTTACCCCATGTCCGAGGTCAGGGACAGTGGCCGAGAATGCCAGGCTGCAATGGTGCAGGAATCAGCAAACTGAAATGGATTGGAATGGGTGAATTTAACTCAGATGACCATTATATCTACTACTGCGGGCAGGAATCCCTTAGAAGAAATGGAGTAGCCATCATGGTCAACAGAAGAGTCCGAAATGCAGTACTAGAATGATCTCTGTTTGTTTCCAAGGCAAACCATTCAATATCACAGTAATCCAAGTCTATGCCCCAACCAGTAATGCTGAAGAAGCTGAAGTTGAACGGTACTATGAAGACCTACAAGACCTTTTAGAACTAACACCCCCAAAAGATGTCCTTTTCATTATAGGGGACTGGAATGCAAAAGTAGGAAGTCAAGAAACACCTGGAGTAACAGGCAAATTTGGCCTTGGAATACGGAATGAAGCAGGGCAAAGACTAATAGAGTTTTGCCAAGAAAATGCACTGGTCATAGCAAACACCCTCTTCCAACAACACAAGAGAAGACTCTACACATGGACATCACCAGATGGTCAACACCGAAATCAGATTGATTATATTCTTTGCAGCCAAAGATGGAGAAGCTCTTTACAGTCAATAAAAACAAGACCAGAGCTGACTGTGGCTCAGATCATGAACTCCTTATTGCCAAATTCAGACTCAAATTGAAGAAAGTACGGAAAAGACCATACTAGACCTTTCAGGTATGACCTAAATCAAATCCCTTATGATTATACAGTGGAAGTGAGAAATAGACTTAAGGGACTAGATCTGATAGATAGAGTGCCTGATGAACTATGGATGGAGGTTCGTGACATTGTACAGGAGACAGGGATCAAGACCATCCCCATGGAAAAGCAAGGCAAAAAAGCAAAATGGCTGTCTGGGGAGGCCTTACAAATAGCTGTGAAAAGAAGAGAAGCAAAAAGCAAAGGAGAAAAGGAAAGATACAAGCATTTGAATGCAGAGTTCCAAAGAATAGCAAGAAGAGATAAGAAAGCCTTCTTCAGCGATCAGTGCAAAGAAATAGAGGAAAACAACAGAATGGGAGACTAGAGATCTCTTCAAGAAAATCAGAGATACCAAGGGAACATTTCATGCAAAGATGGGCTTGATAAAGGACAGAAATGGTATGGACCTAACAGAAGCAGAAGATATTAAGAAGAGGTGGTAAGAATAAACGGAAGAACTGTACCAAAAAGATCTTCACGACCAAGATAATCACGATGGTGTGATCACTCACTTAGAGCCAGGCATCCTGGAATGTGAAGTCAAGTGGGCCTTAGAAAGCATCACTACCAACAAAGCTAGTGGAGGTGATGGAATTCCAGTGGAGCTATTTCAAATCCTGAAAGATGATGCTGTGAAAGTGCTGCACTCAATATGCCAGCAAATTTGGAAGACTCAGCAGTGGCCACAGGACTGGAAAAGGTCAGTTTTCATTTCAATCCCAAAGAAAAGCAATGCCAAAGAATGCTCAAACTATCGCACAACTGCACTCATCTCACATGCTAGTTAAGTAATGCTCAAAATTCTCCAAGCCAGGCTTCAGCAATACGTGAACCGTGAACTTCCAGATGTTCAAGCTGGTTTTAGAAAAGGCAGAGGAACCAGAAATCAAATGGCCAACATCCGTTGGATCATGGAAAAAGCAAGAGAGTTCCAGAAAAACATCTATTTCTGCTTTCTTGACTATGCCAAAGCCTTTGACTGTGTGGATCACAATAAACTATGGAAAATCTGAAAGAGATAGGAATATCAGACCACCTGACCTGCCTCTTGAAAAACCTATATGCAGGTCAGGAAGCAACAGTTAGAACTGGACATGGAACAACAGACTGGTTCCAAATAGGAAAAGGAGTACGTCAAGGCTGTATATTGTCACCCTGCTTATTTAACTTCTATACAGAGTACATCATGAGAAACGCTGGACTGGAAGAAACACAAGCTGGAATCAAGATTGTCGGGAGAAATATCAATCACCTCAGATATGCAGATGACACCACCGTTATGGCAGAAAGTGAAGAGGAACTCAAAAGCCTCTTGATGAAAGTGGAAGAGGAGAGTGAAACCGTTGGCTTAAAGCTCAACATTCAGAAAATGAAGATCATGGCATCTGGTCCCATCACTTCATGGGAAATAGATGGGGAAACAGTGGAAACAGTATCAGACTTTATTTTCAGGGGCTCCAAAATCACTGCAGATGGTGACTGCAGCCATGAAATTAAAATATGCTTACTCCTTGGAAGGAAAGTTATGACCAACCTGGATAGCATATTCAAAAGCAGAGACATTATTTTGCCAACAAAGGTCCGTCTAGTCAAGGCTATGGTTTTTCCAGTGGTCATGTATGGATGTGAGAGTTGGACTGTGAAGAAAGCTGAGCACTAAGAATTGATGCTTTTCAACTGTGGTGTTGGACAAGACTCTTGAGAGTCCCTTGGACTGCGAGGAGATCCAACCAGTCCATTCTGAAGGAGATCAGCCCTGGAATTTCTTTGGAGGGAATGATGCTAAAGCTGAAACTCCAGTACTTTGGCCACCTCAGGCGAAGAGTTGATTCATTGGAAAAGACTCCGATGCTGGGAGGGATTGGGGACAGGAGGAGAAGGGGACGACAGAGGATGCGATGGCTGGATGGCATCACTGACTCGATGGACGTGACTCTGTGTGAACTCCAGGAGTTGGTGATGGACAGGGAGGCCTGGCATGCTGCGATTCATGGGGTTGCAAAGAGTCGGACACGACTGAGTGACTGAACTGAACTGTGCTTTTTCTCAAGAATGTCCTGGATAATGTACCCCATCAAAATGGGGATGTAATCCAAGAGTGCGGACAAGCCCGGTGCAGTAGACACAGCAGGAATCACAGGATGAGGATGAAGGAGGCCCTGGTGGTCACTGTGGGCCAGGTGGAGGGGTTCCATCCAGGTAGGACTGGAGTGACCTGTGCACATTGATAGCAGTCAGTGCTACGCCTCCCTTCAAGAAAGACAAAGTCATGGGCTCCTGTAGGTTGGACCCACAGTTTAGAAGAAAATCAGAAGGAAGCCAGAGCTGATGTCTGCAGCAGGCTTGGCAAGCAGCCAACCCAGCTGAAAAGAGGACAGGGTGTCTGTGAAAAACCATAGAGGAACTGGGCCATTTAGCTGACACAGTGGACCTTGCAGACGTTTTTACTGAAGGATGATGAAGATGTGGGAAGAGTTATGAAAGCGAAGCCGGCAAGAATTAGGGCATTCATTTACCATTGGAAAGGCAAGTAGTAGTAATACAACATAATACTCAGGCATAATGTAAATGCTGAGTTTTAACTTAGAAAAACTTTTGGAATGATGGCAGGCTCTGCAGAAGGGAATTAGTGAAAAAAAAAGAGCGAAACCTTCATTTACTAGAATTTTAAGTTAATAGAAAATATTCAAAATCGATTAATCAGAAGTTAGTTGCATGCACCTACTATTGAAAAAAAGATATTGGTAAGTATCAGAAGAAACAATGGAAAAATAGTTCCGGTTGCTTCCGGAAAGGAGGTCTGCAGCGTAGGGTGGGAGAGTTGAGGCAAGTGGGAGGGCTCTTTACCTCTGTCCTGATATAAACAGCTTATGTTGTTTGACTTTTATCATTTTAAACCTGAGATTTTGTTAGTCGCAACTGCAAATTCAAGCACGTAATTGTGGTCATAAAATGGCAACCCACTCCAGTGTTCTTGCCTGGAGAATCCCAGGGACGGGGGAGCCTGGTGGGCTGCCGTCTATACAGAGTCGGACACGACTGAAGCGACGCAGCAGCTGCAGCAGCAGCAGTTGCAAAAAGTAACCCTGGGCTCCTGTGTACCCTTTACTCCATTTCCCCCAGTGATTAACATCTTGCAGAGTTGCAGCGCAGGCAGGATTCTCACACTGTTATAGTCGTGATATGGCTCCATCACCACCAGGAGTTCCTGTGCTGACCTTTAACAGCCTTGTTCTCCCTCCCATCACTCACTCGCCATGACTCCTGGCCACCACTAATCTCATTTCCATTTCTACAATTTCATCATTTCGAGAATGTTACATTAATGAAATCATATAGTGTGCAACCTTTTGAAACTAGCCTATTTTCTACTCAGCATAATTCCCTCAAGATTCAGGCAAGTGGTGCACAGCAAAAGCTTTTGCACCTTTAGAGCTGGATACAATCTTTGGTACATGGGTACCAGAGTCTGTTTAACCATTTACCTACTGAATAGCATCTGTGTTGCTTCTAGTGTTTGGTTATTATGAATAAAGATGCTATGAACATTGATACACACGTTTTCTGTGAATAAAAGTTTTCATTTCTCTGGGATAAGTGCCTAAGAATACAATTTCTTGGTCATGCAGTAATTGCACGCTTAGTTTTATAAGAAACTACCAAGCTGTTTTCCTGAAGGAGTGTATCATTCTACATTTCCACAAGCAACACACGAGAACCCCTTCCTCTGTATCCTCCCCAGCATCTTCTGTTATTGCTACGTTTTATTTAGGTTATTCTGATAGGTGTGTAGTGATATCTTCTGTAGTTTTAATTGGCATTTTCCTAGCAGCAAATGAATATAAACATCTTTTCATGTGGCATCTTATTTGACATCTCTATACCTTCTTCATCGGAATGTCTGTTTCTGTCTTTTGCTCCTTTTTCTAATGCAATTTTTCTTTTCTTTTCTTTCTTTCTTTTTTTTTTTTTTTACTGCTGAGTCTTGAATCTTCTTATCTATGTGGGACATACAATGTGTAAATCATTTCTTTCAGCCTGCAACTTGTCTTTTCTTCCTCTTAATAAGGTAGTTTGCAGAGCAAACATCTTAAATGTTCATGATATCTACTTTGTTAATTTTCTTATCATGGGTTGTGGTTTTTTGCTTAGCTCCAGATCCTGAAGATTTTCTCTTCTGTTTTTTCTAAAAATCCTATAGCCTTATGTTTTATGTTTAACTCCATGATTCATTTGTGTTAATCTGTATTATTTGACTTTTATAACTAGGCAAATTTATTACTTTGGTAAAATAAGAATTCTTTGAAAAATATCTCAAAGGCTCAAAAAACATCTAAAAGGCTCATGAAATAGTATGGCTCCCACTACTTGTGACACATCTTATTTCCTGTTCTGTCTCACCCCACCCATTTACCCCAAATCTCTCCACCTGCCCTGAGTGTGACCTCACAGCCCTCCATCGTAGACTGGAAAGGCCTGAAGACATAGCCTTTTCATCTGGTTCCCACTCCCAGTTTTCCTGTTCGTTGTTGTTCAGAAGTCATGTCCAACTTTTTATGACCCTATGGACTGCAGCACATCAGGCCTTCCTGTCCTTCACCATCTCCCAGCGCTTGCTCAAACTCATGTCCATTGAGTCAGTGATGCCATCCAACCATCTCATCCTCTGTCATCCCCTTCTCCTCCTGCCTTCAGTCTTTCCCAGCATCAGGGTCTTTTCCAATGAGCTGGTTCTTCAAATCAGGTGGACAAAGTATTGGAGATTCAGCTTCAGCTTCAGCATGAGTCCTTCCAATGACTATTCAGGGCTGATTTCCTTTAGGATGGACTGGTTTGATCTCCTTGTAGTCCAAGTGACTCCCAAGAGTCTTCTCCAGCACTTCAGTTTTCCATCTCTTTCTTATTTCTTCTTTTATAACTTCTCCATCATCAGTTCTATCTCAGATGTTTAAAAAAAATCACCCACTGCTCTTTGGCACAAAAGATAAAAACTCTTATTTGTCCCTTTCATGTTCTTCCCTACCATGTGACATAGAAGTGTGTGTGTGTGTGTGTGTGTGTGTGCAGTCTCACAAAAGTTCTAAGTATGAAGGTGGCTCCACACCATCTGAAATAGTTCCAGCCTGGGGAATAAGGGTCACTCTTGTGGCTTTCTCTTTGAAGTTTCCACAGTCACCTCAGAATTAGGACACCACATCCCTATTCTTCCAAAACTGCATTCTTCCCCCCTCCTTCCCCGTGGACATTTTATCAGCAATCAGCACTTCATTCACATTTATCACTGCTGGGAAACAGGATCTCTCACCTTCCTGCTCATCCTACTTTAACGCAAGTCACAACCAATTTTAGGCACAAATATTACAAAACTACATTCTTGTAACCTCCTAAAGTATGATATGAGTTATCTTAACCTTCAGTACAAACTCAGCACACAACTGATGATTCCCAGGAAGGTAAAACGTACTATGCACAATGCCTGCCGACCACGGGAATCTCAAATGGGGAATTCAGTCAAAGTGGTAATCTATGTTTACCAAAAATCTGTGTTTACTAACCAGCACTCTTGCAATTCAGAAAACCTGATTTTTGTTGTGTTTGTTCTCAGGCTTGCTAATTAGCAACATTTGGAAATACTAATTTACCTTAATGAGAGATCCATTATGTAAAACACTTGAGCACTTTCTCTGTAAGATCAAAGATCCCTGTCATGCTGATTGAGTAGATAAATCATGCATTATCAGCATCTTAAATTATGTTAACTATGATACAAATTTCTCTAAGATTCTCTATTAAGGATTGTCAATTAACCTTACTAACTGGCAAGCAGAAATGCTGGCAGAATTTCCTGGATAGCTCCTGACACTTAATTAAAAGAGGTCTTTCTGCTTTGTGTGATGATTTGAAGCACTGGAGAGTTAAACAATGATTAACATTTTTTACTGCTGAAATTGCTGATCACACCATAATAATGCCTAGCTAACTGCCGATATAGAGAAGATGAAAAAATACTTTAAAAATTCTCTTTTAATTGCACAGGTTACTGTATTCACCATCTTTATTCAAAGGGTAACACTGGAGTATGTTTTTGTACTTCTTTTAAAGTTATTGCAACTATAAGGCAATACAGGATTTTCATTATTTTAAAAATCACTCAAATACCATTTATTGAATACCCCAGCATTCAGTGATTCAGCAATAAGCAATTTTAATAATAATATCACATCCTGTGGTTCAGCAATCTCATTTGTGTGGGGGCTTTTTATAATCCCAAAGCAATTTCTATCAAGAGGGTGCATGGATTCACTCCAAATAAATATTAAATCATTTACTTGTTCATTATCTGTTAATTATTCACTCACAATAAATATTTTTTATTTTGAGCAACTATTATGGGCCATGTACTGCTATATAGTAAACTATTATGTCCTATAATATAGTAAACGACCACCTCTCTTCCAGAACAAATGAACTATTTCTGTCATCTTAAATAAAAGCAATGATCCATGATAAAAAATAGTCTGAGATAAAATAAGGATGACTAATTTCTTTCTGTGATTATATAAATTATTTAACAGGAAGACTCCTAAAACTCACTATAAAGAATAGAGATATAAAGTTTGTATGATCATATAATTTTAAACTTTCATTTGTCATTGATAGGGTTTCCGTGGTGGCTCACATAGTAAAGAATCTGCTTGAAATGTGGAAGATGGGTTTGATCCCTGGGTCAGGAAGATCCCCTGGAGAAAGGAATAGCTACCCACTCTAGTATTTTTGCCTGAAAGATCCCACGTACAGAGGAGCCTGGGGGGCTACAGTCAATGGGGTTGCAAAGAGTCAGATACAGCTGACTAACACTTTCACTTTCTTGCCATTGATAGAAATTGCCATCAGGGACTCCTCTGGCAGTCTAGTGGTTAAGAATCTGCCTTGTAATACAGGGGACTTGGGTTCAACCCCTGGATGGGGAACTAAGATCCCACATGCTGTGGGCAACTAAGCCCACATGCTGCAACTACTGAGCCTGTGCACTCTAGAGCCCACGCTCTGCAAGAGAAGCTTATAGCACAGTTGAAGGCTGAAGGCAGCCAGAATTAAAAAAAAAGAAAAGAAATTGCCATTAAGTATTGGAAGAAATGAAGATGAAAACATGAAAATTAATCAAGGCCAGGATATTAACTGATTAAAATTAATGTCGAAATTAGCATTAATGAATTAACAAATAGTAGCAATACATTCAATGCATTGAGGACCTATTCTGTCTTGGGCAAGAATATTGCATGCATTACATCACTACATCTCATTAGAACACCAACAAGCCTATTAGGGAGGTTTGTTCCTTCTACTTTAGAAAAAAAAATGAATGCAAGCACAGTGAGGTTAAGTCAGTGGCCTCCTCTCAGCCAACCTTGTGGGGGTTGTGGCATTTGAGACAAGTTCTCTTTTATTCCAAAACTGTGTGTTTAACCACTGTGTTGGATTAATTTAATTTTCATAAAAAAAATTCTTGAGAACTCACTGTACTCAATTGAAGATGATACCTAGCAGAGGGCCCTGTGGGGCTCCTGGGCACCAAATCTTTCAGTGTCCCCCATTTGTTGATTATAGGAAACAGCCTTCATTCAGCCTCTGGGAGTTCCAAAGGGCAGATTCAAGCAATGCTTAACTAGGGAAGGGGGCAGAGACAGCAAGGGAAGAATACTCAGGAAATAACAGCGCAGTCTTGGGGCAAGGTCCTGATTCCCCCTCCAGGGATACAATATTGTTGAGCTGTTTTGAAGGCACTGAAACTCTCACTAGGAAGGAAAAGCTAACAATTAATGATGGTGTGCTGCCAACAAGCATGAACACCCTAGACCTGAAGGAACCTGAAGGTTGGTGATGCTGACTCCCAGTTACCTCACCATCAACCACTGAGAAAAATGTCCACAAGCCAATTATACCTCCTTTGAACTATGACAATAAAAACTTCTCACTACCCGCTCAAAGTGGGGCACAGTTTTTGGAGACACGAGCCTGTTGTGTTCCTTCTTTGCTTGGCAAAGAAATAAAGCTGCTCTCTCCTCTTAAATTCTATCTCTCTCTATTTAGCACTCATGTACTGAAGAGTGTACTAGGTTTTGGTAACAAAAACAAAGACGTAAACCTCACAGCTTTGTGAAAACATAATTTTTTTTAAACCCATACACACACATATCGACTTTTGTAGACTTTTCTAGTTTCACCAGTAAGTCTCAGTGTTTGCAATAAAAGCAAGGTACGTTTGTAGTCAAGCAGGACTGCCTTTTTTGGAACAAACATTCGGGTAATCCTAGAGAAAGTGAAAGTGAACTTGCTCAGTCGTGTCTGACTCTTTGCGACCCCATGGACTGTAGCCTGCCAGGATCCTCTGTCCATGGGATTTTTCCAGGCAAGAATACTGGAGTGGGTTGCCATTTCCTTCTCCAGGAGATCTTCCTGACCCAAGGATTGAACCTGGGTCTCCCGCATTGTAGGCAGATGAGGAGCCAAGGGATTATAAGAAAACAAAGGCCAACCAGACGCAGGTAATTGAGACAGTCGTGATCCATGCCTACTGACATGGTCTCAGCTGGCCCTGAGCACAGTAAAATAACTGCACTAGGTCAAACTGGAAGAGGTCAATGGATGGCTCCTGCCATTCTAGACTAAGGCAGGCAGTACTTCACTTCAGGGAGAAAGATTCTGAAACATGGCAAAGCGACTTAAAAGAACTTACTTAATCTAACGTACAAAAAGATGAACTCTGTTTCTTTTGAACCATATTCAGAGACATTTGACTTCAATCAAACAGCCATGGTTTGCTGTGGCCCAGCAAACAGCAGAATTACAAATCTGCATTATTTATTAATCAAATCTGTTGGGGAATTCAAAACAGATCTGGTAAACTGTCCTCAACTTTCAGTTCTTATTCGGCGAGCAGTGACACTGCCAGGAAATGCCAATGTGTCACCACTGGTACCATTTGGATGATCTTGGCTGGAGATGGCAACATTTACATGTGGCCTTTCAAAAAATAATGGGAGTTACTGATGCATTACCTTGACATCTGAAAGGATGGGTAAGACTATTTATAGTTTATATAATGACTAATGGGGTATGGCCCAAGCAGATTTGCCATATTAAAAACAGATAACAAAGCATCTGACTAACATTGAACTTACAGCTGATTTAGTCCACATTTCACGTGTTCACTCATTTGTGATATGACTTAAGTGAAAGAACTCCGCTGAGCAGCCCAGCAGCACATGAAGAGCTTTGGAACCATACCTCAGTGCAATTCCAAACCCTGACCCCCTATTTAGCCTGAGCTACATAGGCAAATTATTTAGATTTTCTGAGTCTCAATTTTTTCTTATCTGCAAAATGGCTGTGTGGGGGTTGAAGGAGCCAATAGATGGGAAAGGCTTCATCAGCGCCTGGCATGTATCAGGTGCTAAGGATGCTGTCTTCCTTCTCGTTCCTTCTGAGGTTCTGGAAGTGGAGGAACACATGGTGATCAGACATCAGCTCTGTGTTTGCAAAACCAACTGCACATAAAAAGAGTGGCAGGTGGTGAGTTGCAACACTGGAGCCTCTTTCACTGGACTCCATGTCAGGCCGTCCTGTGACCTGTGACCCTGAGGATGCAGCGACATCACTCTGTGTGAGTCTTAAGCAGAACTTGCAGGTTCTGATCTTGCTCTTGTAACGGAGAACAAGCTTGACTCCATCTTGGATCCATTTCCTTTACTTGAACTTTTGTATTCTATTGCTTTTGCTTAGAGTTAAGAATGTTGCCTATAGCCTGAAACATTCAGAAAGAGCCCATTTTCAAGACTCTGACCTTAAGGGTATAATACTTTTCCATTCACGAAGAGACAAGGTATTGCAGAACAGAGAATAACATTTGTCTTGTTGGAGGTTTACAGGACATCGTGACCTGACCTGGCTTCCCTTGTGGTGACACTAATGGTAAAGAATCTGCCTGCAAGTGCAGGAGACGCAGGAGACACAGGAGACACGGGTTCAGTCCCTGGTTGAAATGGAGGAGGAAATGGTAACCCACTCCAGTGTTCTTGCCTGGAAAATTCCATGTGCCGAGGAGCCTGGTGGGCTACAGTCCGTGGAGCCACAGAAAGTCGACATGACTGAGAGATGAAGCACTGCATCGTGACCTGATTACATGGACAGCTGCAAGAACAAAGATTTCTGACACCAAGATGTCTGCACAACATCTCTCCCTCACCTGCCTTTAAAAATGCTTTGTGAAACATTTCAAGGAGTCTGGGGCCTTTGGAGGACATGAGTGACATGTTCTCCTTACCTGGCCCTGCCATAAACCTTTCTCTGCTCCAGACTCAAATGTTTCAGTATTGTTTAGCTTCACTGTGCATCAGGCACACAGACTTCTGTTGGGTGACACTCTCTAGGGAACCCAGCACCATGAGAACCAGCTGACCTGCTGGAGACTGGGAGACCTCATGCAGCAGAGATGGGTCCTGCCAGCAGCTAATCCCAGGTGCCCAGGTGAGTCCAGCCAAGCCCAAAGTGCTGCCCGGCAGAAGTGCAAGATGAAAGCCGGATGCTGTTTTAAGCCACTACGCCTGAGAAGAAAGGACCATTTTGCTTGAAAATGCAAATGTAAGATGTCATGAGGTCGTGACATTTTTCGATCAAAGCACAAAACCATTGGAACACAGGTTCAAAACAATTTGGGGAAAGCTTAGTCACTGGCTCTGACAGAATGATGTACACCAGTTGCTACTGTGCAAGATTAATGAAAGATGCAAATCTCTCACCAGCGGGAATTCAGGATTTCATGTGCAAATGAATCTTTGTCACTAGAGGTACAGAGATTAATTTTCCCCAGGCAATATTTTTCTGAGGTTTCTATATTTTCAGAGTTTAGGAACTGTTGTTATGTATTGTACATGGCAACAGAGGAAAAGGATGGCAAGAGAGAGAAGCTGGGAAAAACTTGACATTGAAAATCAAATAAAAGCAATTTACAATAATTTGAACTTCATGCTGCATATACAGAAAGCAGAGCCTGGGTAACTTGGCATTTTCCTGGGTCAGCCATTGAAAGGGTCCTGGCCTTTTCTTGTTCTTTCTTTCTTTTTCACCCAGTAGAACACTCCATGAGAGCAATTAAATATAATTTTAAAATTGTGTCATATTGGCTTCTCTTTGTGGAGCAGAAAACTAAGTGTGCCTTTGAAGGAAATAGTCTGAAATATACAAATGAAAAATCACCATGCAGTTCAAAAGTGCTTCCCTTACCTAAGGGATAAATTCGGTGATTCGTGTAATAGCTAACTTTGCACTTATTTTGTGAAAAATGTGAAGGCTGCAGAGTGAGGAAGATGCCTTCCCCCAACACAAGTGCCAATCAGCTGTAACTGGGGAAGGGCTGGTGGTAAAGTTTACAGACAGATGGGTCACATCCACTCAGGTGGCTCCTTCAGTGCCCAGCAGAATGCCAGTCCTGGGCAGTCCCCCCAAATTCAGGTGACTTGAATGGAACCCCACCAGCTGAAGGGAATTCAGCACCCTATGAAGGGTCCACCTTGAGACATGTGCACACACACACACATTATGACAGGTGGGGTGCAGGGGACCCACTTCTTGGGAAATCCAGGAAGTAAAGAGACAGATCAGGGTTCCTGGGGGGAGAAAGCCATGCAAAGTGCTTTCCTCTGAATCAGAAGAGATGAGGCCAGGTTGGGACAGCATCCCTCGAGAGAGGGAGAGGATTTTCTCTCTGCCAGCTGCATGTCACAAAGACATCGAGGAAACAAATGGAGAGGCTGATGTGGGGAAGAGATGAGACTTGTAGGCAAGCACTGTAGTGATCTGGGGACAATCTCCCCACCCCCAGCTGAGCCCTGAGATGACATCAGGACCAGTGAGGGCTTGACTCTGTCTGAGCCAGAATCACTCATCCAGGTTGCTGCTGGCTCCTGACTTTGGAGTGGTATTTGTTTGTAGGACTTGCACAGGACTTGGGGGAAACAGAAACCTCATTCTTGGAGGGGACACATAAACTCTTGTGTGCACCAGGACTCAGGGGAAAGGAGCAATGACCGCATGGAAGACTGAACCAAAACTACCTGCTAAGTACTATATGGTCTCCTTCAGAGGCAGGGGGTGGCTGTGGTCCACTGCAGAGGCAAGGATAATGGCAGCAGCAGATCTGGGAAGAGCTCACTTGTGTGAGCCTCCCTGAAGGCTGCCATTAACCCCACTATAGAGTCTGTAGGCTCCAGGGCTGGGTTGCCTCAGGCCAAACAGCCATCAGCGGGGGGAACATAACCCCATCAGCAGACAAGTTTTATGGAACATGACCTGCCCACCACAGCAAGACCTGGCTCTACCCATCACCAGTTCCTCCCAGCAGGATGCTTGCACAAGCTTCTCCAACAGACTCATCCACCAGAGGCAAGACAGCAGAAGCAAGAAGAACTACAATCCTGCTGCCCATAGAATGAAAGTCACAATCAACAAAGTTAGACAAAATGAAAGTGCAGACAATTACATCCCAGATGAAGGAATAAGATAAAACCCCAGAAAAACAACTAAATGAAGTGGAGATGGGCAATCTGCTGGAAAAAGAACTCAGAATAATGATAGTGAAGATGATCCAAGATCTCAGAAAAAGAATGGGGACAAAGATTGAGAAGACACAAGAAATGTTTCAAAAAGAACTAGAAGAACTAAAGAGCAAACAGACAGAAATGAAAAATAAAATAACTGAGGTGAAAATTATACCAGAAGGAATCGATAGTAGAATAACTGAGGCAGAAGAATGGATAAGTGACCTGGAAGACAGGATGGTGGAAATCACTGCTACAGAACAGAACAAAGAATGAGAATGAAAAGAAAGGAAGACAGCCTAAGATACCTCTGGGGCACATTAAACATACCATCATTCACTTACAGGGGTCCCAAAAGGAGAAGAGAGAAAGGACCTGAGAAAAATATTTGGAGAGATAATAGCTAAAAGACTTTTCTAACATGGGAAAGGAAACAGTCAACCAAGTCCAGAAAGTGCAGAGAGGCCCAGGCAGGATAAACCCAAGAAGGAGAACCCTGAGATACACAGGAATCAAACTGAAAAAATCAAAGACAAAGAAAAATATTAAAAGCAACAAGGGAAAAATGACAAATAACATACAAGGGAAATCCCATAAGGTTACCAGCTGATTTCCCAGCAGAAGCTCTGCAGGAAAGAAAGAAGTAGTATATTTAAAGAAGGGGTATATTAAAGAAGGGAGTGATATACTTTAAATGGTGCAAGGGAAGAACCTACAACCAAGAATACTCTACCCAGTAAGGCTTTCATTCACATTTTATGGAGAAATCAAAAGCTTTAAAGACATGCAAAAGCTAAAGAGAATTCAGCATAACCAGAGCAACTTTGCAACAAATACTGAAGGAACTCCCCCAGGCAGAAAAGAGACTAGCAACTTAAAATAAACTTGTACATATATACACTTCTATATCAAAACCTCATGGGAACAGCAAACCCAAAAACCTCAATAGATAAACATATAAAAAGCAAAACACAACCCCGAACAACACGAAGGATGGCCATTAAACCACAAGAGAACAAAAAAGGATGGGGAGAAAAACAACAAACCCAAAACAATTAAGAAAATGGCAACATGAACACATATTGATAATTACCTTAAATGTAAATGTAAATGGATTAAATACACCAACAAAAGACACATACTAGCTGTATGGATACAAAAATACGGCTCATATATATGCCACCTAAAAGAGGACACATGCAGATTGAAAGTGATGGGATGGAAAGATAATTCCATGCAAGTGGAAATCAAAAGACAGCTGGAGTAACAATACTCCTATCAGACAAAATAGAAGTTAAATAAAGACTGTTACAAGATATAAGGAAGGACAC
The DNA here is from genome assembly GCF_042477335.2 of Ovis canadensis. NCBI lineage: Eukaryota > Metazoa > Chordata > Mammalia > Artiodactyla > Bovidae > Ovis > Ovis canadensis. The sequence goes on from NC_091253.1 coordinate 10,731,078, forward strand.
TACATGATGATCAAGGAATCAATCTGGTGACAATTGTAAGTATATATGTACCCAATATAGGAGCACCTCAATATAAGGCAAATACTAACAGCCATAAAGAGAGAGATTGAGAGTAACACAATAATAGAGGGGGACTTTAACATCCCACATTCATCAATGGACAGATCATCCATGTACAAAATCCACAAGGAAACACAGATCTTATATGACACATTAGACCAGACAGACTTAATAGGTATTTATAGAACATTTCATCCAAAAACAGCAGAATACACATTCTTCTCAACTGGAACATGGAACATTTCATAAGACTACCACACACTGTGCCATCACATTAGCCTTGGTAAATTTAAGAAAACTGAAATTACATCAAGTATCTTCTCTAATCACATGCTGTGAGATTAGAAATAAACTACAAGGAAAAAACTGTAAAAACAAAAACATGTGGAGAATAAACAATATTCTACTAAACAACCAATGGATCATTGAAGAAATCAAAGAAAAAAAAAAAACACCTACAGACAAATGACAATAAAAACACAATGACCCCAAACCTATGGGATGCAGCAAAACAGTTCTTTTTAAAAGTATTTATTTATTTGGCTGTATCAGGTCTTAGCTGTGGGATGTGGGATCTTTGTTGCATCATGTGAGAGCTTCTGTTAAGTGCATGAACTCTCTGTTGTGGCTCACAGGCTCATCAGTTGCAGCATGTGGGCTTAGTTGCTCCACAACATGTGGGATCTTAGTTTCCCAATCAGGGGATTGAACCCAATCCCCTGCAATGCATGGCATATTCTTAACCCCTGGAATACCAGGGAAGTCCCAAAAGTAGTTCTAAGAGGAAAGTTTATAGCAATAAAAACTTACTTCGGGAAACAAGAAAATCTGCAAATAACCTAGTCTTATACCTAAAACATCTGGAGAAAGAAGAACAAACAAACCTTCTAACGTTAGTAGAAGGAAAGAAATCATAAAGATCAGAGCAGAAATAAATGAAATAGAGACCAAAAAAAAAAAAAATTTTGCAAAGACCAATGAAACTAAAAGCTGGTTCTTGGACAAGGTAAACAAAGATAAACCTTTAGCCAGACTTATCAAGAAGGAGTCATATTAATAAAATTAAAAATGAAAAAGGAGTTACAACTGACTCCACAGAAATACAAAGCATTACAAGAGACTACTACAAGCAACTGTATGCCAATAAAATGGACGACCTGGAAAAAAATGGACAAATTCTTAGAAAGGTTCAGTGTTCCAAGACTGAATCAGGAAGAAAAAACAAAACAAACAAAAAAACCACCACTACGCACAGACCAATCACAAGCACTGAAATTGAAACTGTCATTAAAAAACTCCCAACAAACAAAAGTCCAGGATGTTCACGGGAGAATTCTGTAAAACATTTAGAAAGGAGTTAATACCTATCCTTCTCAAACTCTTCAAAAAATTCCCGAGGAAGGAACACTCCCAACTCATTCAATGAGACCACTATTACCCTCATACCAAAATCAGACTAAGACACCACAAAAAAGAAAAATACAGGTCAATATCTCTGGTGAACATAGAAGCAAAAATCCTCACCAAATACTAGCAGTCTGAATCCAGCTACACATTAAGAGAATGATACACCATGATCAAGTGGGATTTATCCCAGTGATGCAAGGACTTTTCAATTTCAGAAATGAATCAATGGGATATACCACATTAATAAATTGAAGAATAAAAAACCATATGATCATCTCAATAGATGCAGGAAAAGCTTTCAACAAAATTCAGCTCCCACTTATGATGAAAACTCTCTAGAAAGTAGGCACAGAGAGAACCTACCTCAACATTATAAAGGCCATATATGACAGACTTAAAGCTAACATCATACTCAATGGTGAAAAGCTGAAAGCATTCCTACTATGATCAGGAACAAGATAAGGATATCCCCTCTTGCCACTTTTATCAAACATAGCTTTGGTAGTCTCAGCTATAGGAATCAGAGAAGAAAGACAAATAAAAGGAATTCAAATTGGAGTTAAACTGTCAATGTTTGCAAATGACATGATACTATACATAGAAAACCCTAAAGACACTACAAGAAAACTACTGAAGCACATCAATAAATTTGGTAAAGTTGCATGATCGGAGAGGGCAATGGTAACCCACTCCAATATTCTTGCCTGGAGAATCTCATGGACAGAGTGGCCTGGTGGGCTACAGTCCATAGGGTCGCAGAGAGTCAGACATGACTGACGTGACTGAGCATGCAAAGTTGCATGATACAGAATTAATACACAGAAATCTCTTGCTTTCCTATACACTAACAATGGAAGATCAGAAAAAGAAATTCAAGAAACAATCCCATTTAACTGTTGTAACAAAAAGAATAAAATGCCAAGGAATAAACTTACTTAAGGAGGCAAAAGACCTGTACTCAAAAAACTATAAGATATGATGCAAGAAATCAAAGATGCCAAAACAGAGGGAGAGATATACCACGTTCTTGGACTAGAAGAATCAATATTGTCAAAATGATTGTACTACCCAAGGCAATCTACAGATTCAATACAATCTCTACCACATTACCACTGGCATTTCCCCACAGAATTAGAACCAAAAAATCTTAAAATCTGTTTGGAGACACAAAAGACCCCAAATAGTCAAAGCAATCTTGAGAAAGAAAAATTGAGCTGGAATAATAAGGCTCCTTGACTTCAGACTATACTACTGAGGCTCCCTGACTTCAGACTATACTACAAAGCTGTAGTCATTAAAACACTATGGTACTGTCACAAAAATAGAGATCTACAATAGATCAACAGAGCAGGATAGAAAGCCCAGAAACAAACCCACATACCTATAGCCAATTAATCTACATCAAAGGAGGCAAGATTATATGATGGTGGAAAAACGGTATCTTCAACAAATGGTGCTGAGAAAACTGGACAGGTACATGGAAAAATAAATAAATCAGACCATTCTTTATGCACAAAAATAAGTTCAAAATGGATTAAAGACCTAAATGTGAGACTTGATACTGTAAAACTCCTATTAGAAAACATAGGCAGAACACTCTGACATAAATTGCAACAATATCTTTCTTGATCTGTCTCCCAGAGTAATGGAAATAAAAACAAAAATAAACAAATGGGATGTAATTAAACTCAAAAGCTTTTGCACAGCAAAGGAAATCATAAACAAAACAAAAAGACAGCCCACATAATGAAAGAAAATATTTGAAAATGATGTGACTGGCAAGGGATTAGTATCCAAAATTCACAAATAGCTCATGTTGCATATTATCATCAAAACAAACAACTCAATCAGAAAATGGGCAGAAAATCTAAATAGATATTTATCCAAAGCAAAAAAATAGATGGCCAAGAGGCAATGAAAAGTTGTCCAACATCACTAATTATTAAAGAAATGCAAATCAAAAGTACAATGAAATAACACTGCACACCAGTCAGGATGGTCATCATTATAAAGTCTGCAAAGAAGAGAGTGTGGAGGAAAAGGAACGCTCCTACACTGTTGGTGGGAATGTAAATTGGTAGTCACTATGGAGAAGAGTATATAGGTTCCTTAAAAGACTAGAATTACCATATGATCCTGCAATACCACTGGGCATGAAATACACATCCAGGAGGCATGTATCCAGAGAAAAATACGGTCTGAAAGGATACATACACCCCAATCTTCACTGCAGCACAAGTTACAATAGCCAAGACATGAAAGCAACCTAAATGTCTATCGACAGAGGAATGTATGAAGAAGATGTGGTTGATATATACAATAGAATATTACTCAGCCGTTAAAAAAGAGTGACATAATGCAATCTGCAGCAACATGGGCAGACCTAGAGACTGTCATATTGACTGAAGTAGGTCAGGCAGAGAAAGGAAAATATTGTATGATATCCCTTATATGTAGAATCTAAACAGAAATGATACGAATGAACTTATTTACTAAATAGAAACAAACAGCAGACTTAGAAAACAAAGTTATGGTTGCTAGGGAGGAAGGATTAGGGTGGGGGAACAGATAGGGAGTTTGAGATGGACATGTACACACTGCTATATTTAAATGGATAAACAAGGTTCTCCTGTAAAGCACAGGGAAGTATTTTCAACCTCATGTGGCAGCCTGAATGGGAGAGGGGTTTGGGAGTGAATGGATACATGTATGTGTGGCTGAGTCCTTTTACTGTGTACCTAAAACTATCGTAACATTGTTAATTGGGTATACTCCAATATAAAATGAAAAGTTAAAACAATAAAATCTGGATCCATAGAAAGTGGAAGACGTGGCTTAAAGTTGTGCTCAGAGGTCACTTGGCAGCTTAGAGTCTACCAGAAGGAGGAGGCAGAATCTACCCATAACTCATACCTTAAGCATGGAGCTATTTTCTTCTACCAAGAGGAACCAAATATAATTTTCCCTGTCACTGCAGGGTGGCAACAAACATTGGGTAAGAGCCTAGAGAAATCTGGACAGAAATCCTGTTCTATGATACAGAGTACTTAGATTAGAATAGAAGGCCAGGGTGATCTCTAGTCTGATCAAAATAGAGATGCATTTCCCCAGTAATTAGAAATGAGGAACTGGCATTTTACAACAAGAACTGGAAAAAGCAACCTTACCAGAAATACAATAACTACTTAGTCTCTTAGAGTCTATAAGCAGAGATTGAAAGGGCCTTCCTCTTCCGGCTCCCAAGAGAAATAAGAACCACGGACACAGACACAGACCTTGGGGGACAGGAGGAATGCAAAACCCACAGGGGAGGAGTGGAGTCTGTCTCTGGGTGGAGAAGGGACTGGCTGAATCAGACAAATGAGAAAAGAAATCCAGGGACTGGAACTGAGGTCATTCCGCCAGGTAACCATGTTCACCAAATACTTGGTGAAAGATGGAAAGTGTGTTTCAGATTCCTACTAAATACCCTCCAGGCTCTTGCATAAAATTACGCCAACCATTAAGCTGGGCATAGACTGGACTGTGGACTAGTTTCCAGACTATGGATCCAGTCATTTTCAAGAAATCCTTTCATTTGGTCATGAAAGAAAACCCTTAGGCTTTGTTCTGCCAGGGTCCAGCTGAAGCCCTGAGGGAATATCGCCTTTATGAGAATTAATTCTGTCAACACGATGCAGAGCCGTCATCAGGTAATTTCAGGAAGTGCCAGGGCATATCATGTATTGTGGAAAATGATAACCCGAGCCTAGCAAAAGCTGGGCCATCAGTGCAGAGAGTCAGGAAAAAACAGTAAGTGCAGTGTTGTGTTTGGCATTTTGTGGAAACACCAAAAATGTCATCTAGGGAGACTGAGAAACACACGAGGGAGTAGATGCTGTTGCAGAAGAAGCATAGACGAGGCTCAGCATTAAACGAAAGCCCTGTGTGCGTGGACGAGTCAGGGACAAGAGACTGATGGCCTGTGACTCACACCAGTTGGAAGAAAACGTCCCACTGTGCGGACAGGAGCCTGCTGGTTGAGGCTGGTGGCCGAGTGCTGAAATGCTTCATTTCTGTCAGTGTCCCACGGACCTTACATGGATGATCTCAAACTAGAAGGAGATGGTGGGCTGGGGGCCCAGGGAACAGAAGTTAAGGAAGGGAGGAAGGGGAGGGACTTTTCTATCTTCAAGAGGAGTTGAGAGCAGTGCATTTTTTTTCTTTTGCTAATTGCAGGTGAGACCTGATTGGCTGTCATTCACCTGAAGGGGAAGAAGGGGTCCTGGCCAGCAGCTTGGGGGGTGAGGCATCAGGGGCTGGTGAGGGGCTGGTGAGGGAAGCACTACCTCAGGTTTCCCTGGGTGGCAGCGGCGACAGGAAACGCACAGCCTGGGCTGGTGTGCTATTTAAATTTGATTCATGTCAATGTATGGCAAAAACCACTACAATATGGTAAAGTAATTAGCCTCCAATTAAAATAAATAAATTCATTAAAAAAAATAAATTCGAATTCATTTGTTTTTTTCTCAGGTTTCCCTTTACCCACCTTGTCCTGCTTTTGAAATACCAGGGAGTTAGGCTGGTCTGCACTCATGGTCTCATGAAGATTAGGTGATGGAAGAAAGGATGAAAGAGCAATAATAAGCAGAAAAATCTGGCCTTCAGACACTCAGAGAAACGGAAGTGACAGAAGGGCAGAATATTTGGGAGGAAACATGTTCAGAGGCATTCTGCCTCCTCACCTTCACCACAAAGTGGGAACCGTTTCTTGGCTGCCTCTGACACCACTAGAGGTTTCCTTCCGAAAGCCAGTCTCCAAACGCATAGCTTCACATCTCTTCAGTCACCCCTCCTGCCCCACCTCTTGACCCTTGGGCCACAGGGGACTCTGACCCCAGACCCAGAGCCCACCCTCCTCATCAGCGGTCATTTCAGGCATGAGACCGGATTCTACAAAGAGAGACGGGAATAGACAGTGTTCCTCACAACCCAGGCCGGTCCCCTCCTTGCCTCTCAGTGTCGTGTGTCGAGAAGGTTCTTGTGGGTGTCTTGCTCCCAGCCTGGGGGAAGGCAGCACCCAGACTACAGCTGGGCAGAGGAAAGGGAGACTAGAAAGAGCCCAGAGAAGGGGAGCCAGGGCATGCGCCTCCTGGCTGGGGGCTGCTCTTTTCCCTGTGGTGTTGATTACACATTTTATTACCAGTTAAGGTAACTGAGCTTGCTTCTCTTGTGCCACGGGCTTCCCTGAGAGCTCAGTTGGTCGCCTGTAATGAGGGAGACCTCGGTTCAAATCCTGGGTTGGGATGCTCCCCTGGAGAAGGGAAAGGCTACCCACTCCAGTATTCTTGGGATTCCCTTGTGGCTCAACTGGTAAAGAATCCGCCTGTACTGTGGGAGACCTGGGTTTGATCCCTGGGTTGGGAAGATCCCCTGGAGAAAGGAAAGGCTACCCACTCCAGCATTCTGGCCTGGAGAACTCCATGGACTGGATAGTCTGTGGGGTCACAAAGAGTCGGACACAACTGAGCGACTTTCACTTTCACTCTTGTGCCATGCAGTCAAGTGCACCCTGACAGGTACCCTGGCTTGGGGGCCAGAGAAAGGCAGCAGAGGAGGAGCAAAGAGCTTGCAGCAGGGCCTAGAACAATAGAATGGGCCGTGGGCACCCCACGACTGGAAGCATTTCCCATCTTTTGCCCACCCAGCCTCCACTCAGGGGACCTCCACACGTCTCCTGCACAGGGCTGCCAGTCTTTCTCACAAACATCTGGTGAGGACGCATCTCCCAGAGTGGCCAGCACCGCCCTGAGGATCACCCACAAGACCTAATACTTCCCCTTGAGCAGAGACAAGGTCATACACGTTGAGACATGCTGGTTACATGTGTAGCATGGAAGCAGATTTTTTAATGCTCTACAGGGTGGATCCAACTGCAGCTCCATCTTATCTCACTCCAGATTGCCCTGCCCTTAGAGTCACGTCTGAAAGGCATTCCCAGCACAGTGGGGTCTGTCACCAAAGCCTCTTTGATAGCAAACTAGTTGCCAGAAACCTGGGCTTAGCGCTTCCTAACTTCATTCTTTGGGTTCAGGCTGCCTGGTGCTCGGTGGACTTGCTTCTGCCATGTTTCGCGTGCTCATCATCTGTGTGGACCACCATCTGTCCCCTGACACCACCTCTTGTATCTGGAAACAGATCTCAGATGGCCTCGTGGTTGTCCCCTGGCCTGGGTAAACAGACACAGGCCAGATGGCTGTGGCCCTCAGCCCCTTCCAGATGCCTGATTGACACAGAGACAGGTCGTTGTTCCCAATTTGCCAAACCCTCCACTTTCTGAAGACGATGCAGTTCAGAAGTTGGGCAGTTCAGGCTGGGAGAAGGGTGGGTGGGCCAGTGGCAAAGCTGAATGGTTTCTAAGGGATCTGGCCAAGTGAAGATGGGAAGAGCAATAGTGGGGAGAAGGGGAAATGAAAGATGCTTTAGGGGAAACTGTTAGATATGACATCCAGGGTCCAGCTGCGAATGGGTCCCACAGGAGGAAGGAAGGTAGACTGGAGGTGCCCCAGGCTCCCCGTTCATGGCTGTTAGGTCTGGGCAGGTCTTAGGTCCCCCATTCACAAGACAGAGGTCACAACATGTCTCCCTCATGGGGTACTGACAGAATTAAGGGAAACCATAGAAGTCAAGCATTTAGAACAGTGCTGGCCAATAAATGTCACTTTCATCATTATTCTCATACATTGAGATACCATATAGTTTCTAACCCACTTAATGTTTTTATTGTATTTTTAAAATGAAAGTTGTACATATTTTAAAAGTACACCATGATGATTTGATATACATACACATATAGTTAAAGGAAGTTGTGGCATAAATTATGCAGTGACTCAAAGCCAGGTCTCCCGCATTGCAGGCAGATGCTTTACCGCCTGAGCCACCAGGGAAGCCCAGGGGAGTATTACTCATCCTTAAAAAAGAAAGACATCCTGCCATTTGCAACAACCTGGATGGACCTGGAGGACATTATGCCACTGAGATAAATAAGACACAGAAAGAAAAAAAAAAAAACACAGCTCACATTCATTATATATGGAATCTCAGAAAGTCACAGCCAACCTAATTTTTTAGATTATGTGCACTCATCTCACATGCTAGTAAAGTAATGCTCAAAATTCTCCAAGCCAGGCTTCAGCAATACGTGAACCGCGAACTTCCAGATGTTCAAGCTGGTTTTAGAAAAGGCAGAGGAACCAGAGATCAAATGGCCAACATCTGCTGGACCATGGAAAAAGCAAGAGAGTTTCAGAAAAACATCTATTTCTGCTTTCTTGACTATGCCAAAGCCTTTGACTGTGTGGATCACAATAAACTGTGGAAAATTCTGAGAGAGATGGGAATACCAGACCACCTGACCTGCCTCTTGAGAAATCTGTATGCAGGTCAGGAAGCAACAGTTAGAACTGGACATGGAACAACAGACTGGTTCCAAATAGGAAAAGGAGTACGTCAAGGCTGTATATTGTCACCCTGCTTATTTAACTTCTATGCAGAGTACATCATGAGAAACGCTGGACTGGAAGAAACACAAGCTGGAATCAAGATTGCCGGGAGAAATATCAATCACCTCAGGTATGCAGATGACACCACTCTTATGGCAGAAAGTGAAGAGGAACTCAAAAGCCTCTTGATGAAATTGGAAGAGGACAGTGAAAACGTTGGCTTAAAGCTCAACATTCAGAAAATGAAGATCATGGCATCTGGTCCCATCACTTCATGGGAAATAGATGGGCAAACAGTGGAAACACGGTCAGACTTTATTTTTTTGGGCTCCAAAATCACTGCAGATGGTGACTGCAGCCATGAAATTAAAATATGCTTACTCCTTGGAAGAAAAGTTATGACCAACCTAGATAGCATATTCAAAAGCAGAAACTAAGGTCCATCTAGTCAAGGCTATGGTTTTTCCAGTAGTCATGTATGGATGTGAGAGTGTTGGACTGTGAAGAAGGCTGAGCACCAAAGAATTGATGCTTTTGAAGTATGGTGTTGGAGAAGACTCTTGAGAGTCCCTTGGATTGCAAAGAGATCCAACCAGTCCATTCTGAAGGAGATCAGCCCTGGGATTTCTTTGGAAGGACTGATGCTAAAGCTGAAACTCCAGTACTTTGGCCACCTCATGTGAAGAGTTAACTCATTGGGAAGGACTTTGATGCTGGGAGGGATTGGGGGCAGGAGGAGAAGGGGATGACAGAGGATGAGATGGCTGGATGGCATCACTGACTCAACGGACATGAATCTGAGTGAACTCCAGGAGCTGGTGATGGATAGGGAGGCTTGGCGTGCTTCGATTCATGGTGTCGGACATGACTGAGCGACTGAACTGAACTGAAGAAGCTTAAATACTATTGACTGGCTAAAGGAACATTTCTATCTCTTATTATTATTCATGAGGGTTTCCCTCATAGCTCAGTTGGTAAATAACCTGCCTGCAGTGCAGGAGACTTGGGTTCAATTCCTGGGTCAGGAAGATCCCCTGGAGAAAGAAATGGCAACCCACTCCAGCAGTCTTGCCTGGAGAATCCCTCATACGTTATTGGTCAAAATAAATTTGCTATGGCAACACTACCCTAGTTCCTTATAGTTTTTCTTCCTTTTGCTTTTTCTAAATTTCTGGTGCCAACATTTGCCTGTTACTTTCCACTTCTCAGGTACACATGGCTGTGGAATTTAAAATTGTGCCCTTTTAAACTGTAACATGAAAATTTAATCAAAATTATAGCAAATAAAAACACATGGACTGCCGGGCGCCAGCGTGAGGAACTCCGCCCATGGCAAAGGTCATGAGGAAGATGGCTTTGGCATATGCAAAGGCGGGATCGAGCCTCAGGAAACCCTCTGTTACCGAGCATCAACCCTCAAAACCAGAGTCTGCCTACTTTATTGTTTTATGCTCTCACCTACACCTCTGACTTTATGGGAGGCTATCCCCCATCCCCTCTCTCAGAGAAGGAGTTAACCTACAGCTCCAGTTAATAAAAATTCCTGAGCATGACAAGAGTGTTTCAACTTACGAACTCCTCTGAAGGTTATCTAGCCTGCCTGTACAGGTTCGTCTGGCCACATGTGATTGTTTACAGCCTCCCAACAGTGAGAGGCATGAGATGTTTTAGAGTTACTAAAGGCAGATTCTTTTAGGAAGTTAGAAATTATCAGTATAGTGGGTTGATTAGGAATTATATTGGTGAAGGGTTTTTCATTTGTTGAGCCAATATTTGCTGCCAAGTCTCCATATTCCCTGCGCTTATAATGAATGTAACTAGCATATAGAAGAAATAAGTATTAACCTCTAAGATTAATCATGTTAACCTTAGGCTAAGTAAATTCCTTTCTTAATTGTAACCCACTGCACCCTCACCCTATAGGAATGAAACTATCTGGTACCTTCGGAGGGTGGTGCTTGGTTTAAGAAAAATCACCCCTGGAATATAAGTTTTTTGGTTGACTGACCATTATCAGAAAGAAAGGATCATAAAATGTTAGCAGGCCTCATGGCCAGAAGATGATGTAAAACCCCTAAGACCTCTTTGTATACATTTATATGAAGCACCTGATTTTGATAAAGGTCAGGACTGCTGACCCCTGCATGACTTCAAAATTTCCATTTGTCTCTATGTGTAACAAAAGGTATATAAGCAAACCTGAAAATAAAGAAATTGGATCTGTTTCTGGAAAGACTGATTCCCCCGTGTTGTTCTTTCTTGTTCTCCTATTTTCTGGCTGAATTCCCATCTGGAGTGTGGGTGCTCGCTAAGCCTGCTAATTTTGCCCTGGCTTTTAAGTTCCAAGCAAGAGGGAGCCCAAGGCGGGGCACCGTCCGATATTCAAGTGGGCGCCGGTGGCCTACGTAGGTGGTGCAAGCTTCTTGTCTTGAAGCTTTATTGGTATCCCACATAAACCAAGTTATTCAGCCTCTTTTTCTCCACTAATTTTCCTACTAATTTCTTTCTAATCTCCCTCTATATCTTTAATTAAGCAATTAATTCCTAGAAATTAATGCTGACTTCGTCCCCGCTTCAAATTACCCTGGATCCACTGGGGCTGGGCCCTGGCAATGGACTATTTAATAACCTTTTGTAGGAGTTATTAAGTTATAAAAATAGTATCATCTGTAGTAAATACGTACCCAATGCACAACAGGTATATCAGCTCTCTGAGCATACAGTGCAGTGAAGCACATGTGTGCTCAGTCATGTCTGACTCTTTGCAACCCCATTGACTATAGCCTGCCAGGCTTCTCTGTCCATGGGATTCTCCAGGCAAGAAGAGTGGAGCAGTTTGCCATTTCCTTCTCCAAGGGATCTTCCCTATGCAAGGATTGAACCCATGTTTCTTGAGTCTCTTGGATTGTAGATGGTGGATTCCTTACCACTGCAACATCTGGAAAGTCCTCTGTAGTAAAAGGTATCAATTTTGGCAGAAATTGCTAAAATTTACATGGCTTCCCTGGTAGCTCAGCTGGTAAAGAATCTGCCTGCAATGCAGGAGACCCTGGTTTGATTCCTGGGTGGGGAGATTCCTTGGAGAAGGGATCAGCTACCCACTTCAGTATTCTTGGGCTTCCCTGGTGGCTCAGATAGTAAAGAATCCACCTGCCATGCAGAAGACCTGGGTTTGACCCTTGGGTTGGGAAGATCTCCTGGGGAAGGGAATGGCTACCCACTCCAGTATTCCAACCTGGAGAGTTCCATGGACAGAGGAACCTGGTGGGATACTGTCCATGGAATCACAAAGAGATGGATACAACTGAGAGGCTTTCACTTTTTCAGTTTCAATTTCATTAAGATTTACAGATTAACCTCAATTTCTTTTTTTATGTTATCTTTCAGTTACAGGCCCAATATTTTTCAAATGTAACTTATTTAATAACTTCAAGGCCACTGTAAGTTTTTGTTTTTCTTACTGCTATTCATCCACTTTCCCTGAGCTGTTAGTGGGCACTGAAATACCTAAAATATGTAAAGGAAAAAAAGAAGTAGAAAAAAAGAGCCCCCAAAGTAAATGAGCAAAGAGATCTGAAATAATCAGGAGCTGGATGCAGTATTATATATTATTTTCTATGATAAGTGGATTTTAGAAATACTTAAAACCTGGAAAGGCACCATAAATGAAAATGTATAAATTGAAGTCTACATTTATTTGATAGCTACTTCAGTTTTTTTTTTTTTTTTCTATAAAGAGAATTTCTCTGTTCCCAAGGTCTAATGTTGAGGTGAGTCAGAGGTCATGGTTCTGGGCTGCTGGGTACAATAAGGAGTCGGGGGTCACAGTCTCTTGTGAATAGGTGGGCAGCAAAGCTACTTCAATATGACAGCAGTTGGCCTCTGGTTACTTGGGGAACTCAGGACCAATTCAGTCAGGCATCAACCAGGGAAAAACAATTCCTTTCTAACCAAATGGAAATGCACTTATACAAAATGATGCATAAAGTGGATGGTGGGAGATCTTTCCAATTTGGGATCTGGAGAGTAAAGGACTTCTGTTTCTGTCTGACCTCTGAGGCATTTTTGCAGTAACTTGAAATAGTGTGATGGACAGAGCTGACTCTAGGAATCCTTGAAAAATGCTTTCCCTCTGGCCAAACATGCAAGGAGAATTCATTTTCCATCTGGATTGTATGACATTTATATTTAGATGTGTTCAACCAACTGTAAGGACTTCACAGCATGGAGGCGCATGCTTTCTGAAGACATGTAGGAAGGGTGTGGACTCCCTGGGGCATCATGTGTTTCCACCATGTAGGAACCTAGGCCGGGAGCTGCCCCCTTATCCTTTTGCCTTCAATCTTTCCCAGAATCAGAATCTTTTCCAGTGAGTTGACTCATTGCATCAGGTGGCCAAAGTATTAGAGTTGTAGCTTCAGCATCAGTCCTTCCAATGAATATTCAGTGTTGATTTCCTTTAGGATTGATTGATTTGATCTCCTTGCAGTCCAAGGGACTCTCAAGAGTCCTCTCTAGCATCACAGTTCAAAAGCATCAATTCTTGGGCACTCAGCCTTCTTTATGACCCAACTTTCCCATCCATACGTGACTACTGGAAAAACCATAGCTTTGACTAGACAGACCTTTGTCAGCAAAGTAATGTCTTTGCTTTTTACTATGCTGTCTAGGTTTCTCATAGTTTTCCTTCCAAGGAGCAAGTATCTTTTAATTTCCTGGCTAAAGTCACCATCTGCAGTGATTTTGGAACCCAGGAAAATATATTCTGTCACTGCTTTCACTTTTCGCCTTCTACTTGCCATGAAGTGATGGGACTGGATGCCATGATCCTAGTTTTTTGAATGCTGAGTTAAGCCAGCTTTTTCACTCTCTGCTCTCCCTCTTATCAGAAGGCTCCTTAGTTCCTCTTCACTTTCTGCCATAAGTGTGGTGTCATTTGAGGTTGTTGATATTTCTCCTGGCAATCTTGATTCCAGCCTATGATTCATCCAGTCCAGCATTTTGCATGATGTGCTCTGCATAGAAGTTAAATAAGTAGGGTGACAATATACAGCCTTGTCATACTCATTTCCCAATTTTGAACCAGTCAGTTTTTCCATGTCTGGTTCTAACTGTTGCTTCTGGACCCATATACATGCTTCTCAGCAGACAGGGAAAGTGGCCTGATATTCCTATCTCTTGAAGAATTTTCACAGTTTGTTGTGATCCACACAGTCAAAGGCTTTAGCATAGTCAGTGAAGAAATAGATGTTTTTCTGAAATTCCTTTCCTTTCTCTATGACCAATGAATGTTGGCAATTTGATCTCTGATTCCTCTGCCTTTTCTAAATCCAGCTTGTACATTTGGAAGTTTTTGGTACATGTACTGTTGAAACCTAGCTTGAAGGATTTTTGAGCATAATCTTACTAGAATGCAAAATGAGTGAAATTGTATGGTAGTGTGAACATACTTTGGCATTGCCCTTCTTTGGGACTGGAATGAAAATTCCTTTTCCAGTCCTATGGTCACTGCTGAGTTTTCCAAATTTGCTGACATATTGAGTGCAGCACTTTAACAGCATTATCTTTTAGGATTTTAAATAGCTCAGCTGAAATTCCATCAGCTTCAGTAACTTTGCTCATAGTAATGCTTCCTAAGGCCCGCTTGAGTTTACTGTCCAGGATGTCTGGCTCTAGGTGAGAGACCACACTATCATGGTTATCTGGGTCATTAAGACCATTTGTGTATAGTTATTCTGTGTATTGTTGCCATCTCTTTTTAATCTCTCTGCTTCTGTTAGGTACTTACTGTTTCAGTCCTTATCATGCTCATCCTTACATGAAATGTTCCTTTGATATCTCCAGTTTTCTTGAAGAGATCTCTGGTCTTTCCCATTCTATTGTTTTCCTCTACTTCTTTGCATTGTTAATTTAAGGAGGCCTTCTTATCTCTCCTTGAATATTCTCTGGAATTCAGTTGGATATATCTTTCCCTTTCTTCCTTGCTTTTCACTTCTCTTCTCTTCTCAGACATTTGTAAAGCTTCCTCAGACAGCCATTTTGCCTTCTTGCATTTCTTTTTCTTTGAGATTGTTTTGGTCATTGTCTCCTACACAATGTTAGGAACCTCTGTCCATAGTTCTTCAGACACTCTGTTTACCGGATCTAATCCCTTGAATCTATTCATCACCTTCACTGTATAATCACAAGTGATAA
This sequence comes from Ovis canadensis, assembly GCF_042477335.2. Lineage (NCBI taxonomy): Eukaryota > Metazoa > Chordata > Mammalia > Artiodactyla > Bovidae > Ovis > Ovis canadensis. The sequence goes on from NC_091253.1 coordinate 10,746,221, forward strand.
GACTGAGGTTATATCTGAATAGAATAATGGTTTTCTTCCATTTAATTCTGAATTTTGCAATAAGGAGTTCTAAGTCACATTCAGCTCCAGGAGTTGTTTTGCTGACTGTATAGAGTTTCTCCATCTTCAGCTGCAAAGAATATAATCAGTCTCATTTCTGTATTAACCATTTGGTGATATCCATGTGTGACATCATGCAAAATGCTGGTCTGGATGAAGCACAAGCTGGAATCAAGATTGCCAGGAGAAATATCAATTACCTCAGAGATGCAGATGACACCACCATTAGGGCAGAAAGTGAAGAAGAACTAAAGAGCCTCTTAATGAAAGTGAAAGAAGAGAGTGAAAAAGCTGGCCTAAAACTCAGCATTCAAAGAACTGAGATATGGCATCTGGTCCCATCACTTCATGGCAAATAGATGGGGAAACAGTGGAAACAATGATGGACTTCATTTTGGGGGACTCCAAAATCACTGCAGATGGTGACTGCAGCCATGAAATTATAAGATGCTTGCTCCTTGGAAGGAAAGCTATCACCAACCTAGACAGCATATTAAAAAGTAGAAACATTACATAACTTTGCCAACAAGGTCCATCTAGTCAAAGCTATGGTTTTTCCAGTAGTCATGTATGGATGTGAGAGTTGTACTATAAAGAAAGCTGAGCGCTGAAGAATTGATGCTTTTGAACTGTGGTGTTGGAGAAGACTCTTGAGAGTTCCTTGGATTTCAAGGAGATCCAACCAGTCCATCCTAAAGGAAATCAGTCCTGAATATTCATTGGAAAGACTAACGCTGAAGCTGAAATTCCAATACTTTGGCCACTGGATGCAAAGAACTGACTCATTGGAAAAGACCCTGATTCTGGGAAAGATTGAAGGCAGGAGGAGAAGGGGACGACAGAAGATGAGATGGTTTGATGGCATCACCAACTCGATGGACATGAGTTTGAGCAAGCTCTGGGAGTTGGTGATGGAGTTGGTGTTGCAGTCCAGGGGGTCGAGAAGAGTTGGACATGACTGAGTGACCCAGATAATCACGATGAGAACCAGACATCCTGGAATGCGAAGTCAAGTGGGCCTTAGAAAGCATCACTACGAACAAAGCTAGTGGAGGTGATGGAATTCCAGTTGAGCTGTTTCAAATCCTGAAAGATGATGCTGTGAAAGTGCTGCACTCAATATGCCAGCAAATTGGGAAAACTCAGCAGTGGCCACAGGACTGGAAAAGGTCAGTTTTCATTTCAATCCCAAAGAAAGGCAATGCCAAAGAATGCTCAAACTACCGCACAATTGCACTCATCTCACACGCTAGTAAAGTAATGATGAAAATTCCCCAAGCCAGGCTTCAGCAATACATGAACCATGAACTTCCAGATGTTCAAGCTGGTTTTAGAAAAGGCAGAGGAACCAGAGATCAAATTGCCAACATCCACTGGATCATGGAAAAAGCAAGAGAGTTCCAGGAAAACATTTATTTCTGCTTTATTGACAATGCCAAAGCCTTTGACTGTGTGGATCACAATAAACTGTGGAAAATTCTGAAAGAGATGGGAATACCAGACCACCTGACCTGCCTCTTGAAAAATCTATATGCAGGTCAGGAAGCAACAGTTATAACTGGACATGGAACAACAGACTGGTTCCAAATAGGAAAAGGAGTACATCAAGGCTGTATATTGTCACCCTGCTTATTTAACTTCTATGCAGAGTACATCATGAGAAACTCTGGGCTGGAAGAAGCACAAGCTGGAATCAAGATTGCCAGGAGAAATATCAGCAACCTCAGATATGCAGATGACACCACTCTTATGGCAGAAAGTGAAGAGGAACTCAAAAGCCTCTTGATGAAAGTGATAGAGGAGAGCGAAAACATTGGCTTAAAGCTCAACATTCAGAAAACGAAGATCATGGCATCTGGTCCCATTGCTTCATGGGAAATAACAGTGGAAACAGTGTCAGAATTAATTTTTTTTGGTTCCAAAATCACTGCAGATGGGGATTACAGCCATGAAATTAAAAGACGCTTACTCCTTGGAAGGAAAGTTATGACCAACATAGATAGCATATTAAAAAGTAGAGACATTACTTTGCCAACAAAGGTCCATCTAGTCAAAGCTATGGTTATTCCAGTAGTCATGTATGGATGTAAGAGTTGGACTGTGAAGAAAGCTGAGCACTGAAGAATTTATGCTTTTGAGCTGTGGTGTTGGAGAAGACTCTTGAGAGTCCCATGGACTTCAAGGAGATCCAACCAGTCCATTCTAAAGGAGATCAGTCCTGGGTGTTCTTTGGAAGGACTGATGCAAAAGCTGAAACTCCAGTACTTTGGCCACCTCATGTGAAGAGTTGACTCATTGGAAAAGACTCTGATGCTGGGAGGGATTGGGGGCAGGAGGAAAAGGGGACGACAGAGGTTGAGATGGCTGGATGGCATCACTGACACGATGGACGTGAGTTTGAGTGAACTCCGGGAGTAGGTGATGGACAGGGAGGCCTTGCGTGCTGTGATTCATGGGGTCGCAAAGAGTCGGACACGACTGAGCGACTGAACTGAACTGAACTGAGTGATTGAACTGAACTGATGTATAAAGCTATCTCTTGTGCTGTTGAAAAAGGGTGTTTGTTATGAACAGTGTGTTCTCTTGACAAAATTTTGTTAGCCTTTCCCTTGCATCATTTTGTACTCCAAGGCCAAACTTGCCTGTTACTCCAGGTATCTCTTGACTTCCTACTTTTGCATTCCAGTCCCCTGTGATGAAAAGGATATCTTTTTCTGGTGTTAGTTCTGGAAGGCCTTTTAGGTCTTCATAGACTGGTCATTCAACTTCTTCAGCATTACTGGTTGAGGCACAGACTTGGATTACTGTGATGTTGAGTGGTTTGCCTTGGAAATGACCCGAGACCATTCTGCCATTTTTGAGACTGAACCCAAGTACTGCATTTCAGAATCTTTTGTTGACTACAAGGGCTACTTTATATCTTTCAAAGGGTTCTTGCCCACAGTAGCAGATACAATGATCCTCTGAATTAAATTCGCCCACTCCTGTCCATTTTAGTTCACTGCTTCCTAAGATGTTGATGTTCACTCTTGACATCTCCTATTTGACCACTTTCAATTTACCTTGATTCATGGACTTAACATTCCAGGTTCCTATACAATACTGTTCTTTACAGCATCAGACTTTACTTTCAGCACCAGACACATCCACACCTGAGTGTCGTTTCTGCTTTGGCTCAGCCACTGCATTCTCTCTGGAGCTATTAGTAACTGCCCTCTGCTCTTCTCGAGTAGCATATTAGATACCTTCTGACTTGGGGCCCTCATCTTCAGGTGTCATATCTTTTTTGCCTTTTCATACTGTTTAGGGGTTCTCACAGTTAACAGGAGTGGTTTTCCATTCCCTCCTTCTCTGGACCATATTTTGTCAGAACTCTTCACTATGACCCATCTGTCTTGAGTGGCCCTGCATGGCAAGACTCATACCTTGACTTATGGAAGCCCTTTGCTGTGACAAGGCTGTGATCCATGAAGGGGTCTATTTGTAGTAGGAGCTGTCAAGCCTCATTAGACAATTCACGTCCACACACAGTGAAGGGTTGTGCCAGCACCAAGATAAGGGGGAGTTTGGGCTAAGGAGAAGGGTTTGGTGCCACCAGCTGGACCAGTGTGGGGACAGGACCAACAGGAGTGCTGCCAATATCCCACCGTGGGGAAGCAAAGAGGCAGTGTCTGAAAGGAGGGCCCGATTTTTTAATAGAAAACCCTCTTCTGCTTTCTTATTACAAAAGCTATACATGCTCACTGTAGAAATAATAGATAATACAAATGAACAAAATAATACATATGAACAAACATAATACAACTATGATGTCACCACTTGGAGGTAACTGTTCATTCACTGTTGCAAACCTCTCCAGAACTTTTACTATAAACACATGAATTTACACACACCTACACACACACACATACACAGCCAAAATGGAATAATTTATTTTTTGTGATCCTTTTAATATTTCAATTATTTTAGACTTATAGCATCTTTTCTAATGTCTGCTACTTCATTATATTGTATGTATGCTACTTCACTTCTAGTATATGGAATTGCTAGTAATGGAATTAGAAATGGAATTGCAGGGTGGGAGGTGTCCGAGCTCAGGCAGATGTATAGGCTTTGGTGTCTTTTGCCAACTTGCCTTCCAGAAATGTGTGTCCATTTATATTCAGCAAGTCTATTTTGAGTGCTCCATAAGCTTTGTTCTGGTAACTCTCAACTCAGCTGTTCATGGGCTTTCAGCCAAATTCCTAGGAAGGAGAGTATGGAAACCAGAGGATGCTGAAAAGCTGTGCCACCAGTGACTCTGGGTACTTGGGGGCTTGGTGTAGGGTATACAGTTGGAAAGATCCCCTGGAGGAGGGCACGGCCACCCCCTCCAGCATTCTTGCCTGGAGAATCCCATGGACAGAGGAGCCTAGGGGTGGGGGCAGTCACAAAATGTTGCACATGACTGAAGCGACTTAGCATGCAGGCACAGTGCTGGGCAGAGAGCCCTTCTCATCTCAGCACAGTGGCAGGTGGTGGGGAGCCTGGGCAGGTGGGAGAGGGGTCAAGTGTGCAGCGCAGAAGGGAGCTGCAAGCTTCATCAGGAGGGACCACATAGGGTCAGCCTCTGGCACTACTTGGAGGGTATCCAAAGGTGTGCAGAGTGGGAGGTGTCTGGAGGGGACTCTGGGGGATCCCCTGAGAGTGGAGGGAGGGCAGCCCCAGGAGCTCTGAATGGGCTGGGAGGGGCCTGGGCCTGAGGGAACCTGAGGTCACTGTGATCATGACCCAGGTTGTTAATTTTATCCCGCGGGCTCTCAGGGCCTGGGAAAATTCAGGTTCTGCCTCGGGGGTGAGCACAGGGGGCGGATGGCCTTTGCAAGCTTTTATGCATTGATGGAAGATGCGATTTGATTTTGGTCCTCTGCCCAGGATAAGAGATCCCAGGGGGCATTCTTAAAAGGAAAGCCAAAATGAAAAAGAAGGTTTTATTTCATAAACGTGGAAATTATATGGCACTCAGTAAAATGTGTTGGCAAAGGAAGCTTCTGCCACTTAATATAGTAAATAAAATAGCTTAATTTCTTTTGGGAGAAGAACTAGAATTCCAGTTATCATTAGATAAGAACTTTCAACAAGACTCTCTCTGAGGAAGATGAGCAGTTGGCCCTTGATGTAGGGAAAAACAGTGCTCAGTAGAAAAGGACCAGCACCTCCACTGAGTCCAAAAAGACTCTGGCCCTTCTTCCTGCATCACAGGGGTCCTGAGCCCCTGGCCATCTTGGTGAGTTTGCAGGTTGGACACTGCACCAGCAGCGTGGTCCTGTTGACCTGACCCTGACCCACCTGAGAAGTAACGCTATGCTGTAGATACCAGAGAAGAATGAACACCACTGTCTCTGACTTTCTTGCGATGTAGATCCAGCTGCCAAACTTGCCTGCAAAACTCAACTTCTGTACACTCGCCCAAGGCAGGCAATAAACTTCCAAGAAAACAAGCAACAAACACACGGTTCTTTCCCTGGGGTTGCTTCCTGCCCTCTTTCCAAGCGGCACCGGGCAGAATCGGCCACTTGGTCCTTGCGTTGGTGTAAAACGTGGTTATGGAGAGACAGGGGTAACTTACCGTCCACCACTGGCTTGGGCTGCGAGCTCTTCAGGCGCAGGGAGGGCCGGAAACGCGTGCGGTCGTTGAAGCTCCAGCTCTTCTGCACTTTGGTGGGGCTGCCCTCAGCCGTGATGTCCGTGCTGGGGGACCGCCTGTCGCCCAGCGACGCCTGCCTGCTCTTGACACTCTGGCCCCGAGGGCTGGCCATGCGCACGCGCTCCTTAAAGCTGAGCTTCTGGCTGCGGGCGACAGGGGCGGCGTTAGTCCATTTCAGGCAGCACCGCCCACCCACCTGCGTCAATGCGCTGATGCAACTGTACACATGATCGACGGATCAATCACATACTGCATTACACGAAATGTTTCTAGCAAGTAGGGGCACAGTGATACATTTCCCCTTGTTGAAAATTTGAGCTGTCTTTAATCTCTCTGCATTCATCTCCAGCCCATCTCATCCCACGGTTTTGCACACCCTTCCTGGATTCAACAAAGGCCTGAGACCTAGCACAGCGGTTTGCGCACCATGACACTGGAAAGACCTCAGAACTGGTTTGGTGTTCGCCTTAGAGACAGATTTTAGCTTTAACCTCAACTTTTGAAACTTAAAAAAAAAAGATATATTTTTTTTTTTGGGGGGGGAGCATATCTCTGTAATTTCTAAAATATTTCTACAGGAAAACAGAGATGACACGCATGCATACATAGTCTACATGCATTTTATATTCCAGGCAAGATTATGACTTCCAGATCCATGCAGTCTCAGAGCAGCTGGCAGCACTGCAGACAGTATTAGACATACAGCACTTGACACCACATTTATTCTTGCTAGACAAAAACCACACAAGGTAGAACAGCTTCAGCTTATAATGAACCAGATGACGGATTAACGGAACGAGATGTTGTGTTCACCAACACAGACTCCTGCTATTAAACAGGTTATTGATTTGCTGTGGCAGCTCCTGGTGAATTATATTTGTTCATGTTCAGTTCTCAGACGCCAGCTTGGCCTGAACTGTGGTTGGTTGATAAAGGAAGTGATAACAAGGCAGCCTCCAGGCCTTCCTGAGTGTGAGTGGGGTATGAGGTGCTGGGAGGGCAGGCTGGAATCAGAGGCCTGGGTTTGGAGGCCTCTCTTCTAACTCGAAGATAAAAATAGCAACGTAGCTGAGGGACTCTTATGGGGATCAGGTGAACTGCACAAAGTTTTGTGTTCTTGTTCATTTATAAAGCACTGTGTTATTCATTACAAAGTGAGGCTGTGGGGAGAAGAATAGATGGGATATTGGGACCGACATATACACACTACTATATGTAAAAGAGATAACTAATAAGGACCCGCTATATAGCACATGGAACTCTACTCAACTCTCTGTAATGGTCTATATGGGAAAAGAATCTAAAAATGAGTTGATACATATAGAACCGATTAGCTTTCCTGTGCAGCAGAAACTAACAAATGTTTTAAATCAACCCTACTCCAAAAATTTAAAGAAAATAGAGTGAATTTATATTTTTATGGAAAAAAAAGTGATTCCCTTATGGAGTGAGAGGGCCAGGGCTCTCAGGCCTGAAGCAGAGGACTGGATGAATCTGAGGCCCACTGTCCAGATGCAGCCTTTGTGGGACATGGAGACAGAATTCTTATGGATAGGGATTCTCTGGGACCACCTGGAACACTTTCTTTTGTGCTTTCCACCATGCCTACTGTCCCCAGCGGCAGCTTGCCAACAGCAAATGTGTTTAGTGGGTCTACGTCTTGTGGCTAACAAGCACAGTAACATTGATTTTTCCATGCCTAGCTGCTTAACAAATGATGTTCTAGGAAGGCACCGTGTTTTCTGTGTGTTTATGTGGAAACGCATCGAGCAGTGGATTACAGTGGTCAGCAGGTCCTGGTCACGACACGCATGCTGGCCATGCAGCTGACAGCTCTGAGCGGACGGGCAGACACAGGCAGTGTTGCTGGGGCGCGTGCAGAGGGCAGGCAGGGCAGGCGGCTCAGGGCTCATTAACACAGGCAGGGGCTTTCTCTGCAGTTGACAAATGTGCGGTTAAATGATGGATTCATTCAATGACAAGAACGTATAAAACTGCATCTTCTTATGCCCAGGCTCCATTCTCCATGTCATCCAAAGCTCACACTATTTAAACAAATCCTCAAAGGGATGGTGCTCAAAGTGCCCACTCTTTTCAAGCTTTTTTCTTTTTTCCCTTAATAGTAGAAACTACAAACCTCTTTTCAGTTTTGGCCATCTGTTCCATTATTTAAGCGTATAATGATCTGGTTCAGGAACGCACCTATGGCACCTCTATTTAGATTAATGAATGGCTTGTCGACAGAGCTGCCGTGACAAGTGGTCTCATTATACTTTAATCCATTACCTTTTCTGGAACTAACAGATGCTAATTACTATAGAATGTTGGGTTTAGTTAATAGCAAATTATTTCTCAAACTTTCAAGATATTTCTCTTTCCTTTGCCAACTGAATGAATAGGAAACTGATAAAACCATTATAAAACCATTTAATATGAAATTTAGTTTTTTAAAAATTTCAGTTGCTAAAAATGTTTAAAAAATCTAAAATAGATATCAGCATTAAATTTACCAATGTTATTTATAATAACAAAAAACTTTGAAAAATACTCATAAAATATTAAAAAATTGTCCCCATAAAACATTTAATATTGTCTTTAAGAATTAACAGGAAATGGAAATAATATTATTTTCTGAATCTCAGTACTACAAGGCATGAGAGTTGATATAAATGAGTTCAGGGTACTTTTTCCCCTTTTGTCCTTCTAAAGTATGTGAATATTTGCCACACCTAATGTTAAAATATTCTCTAGAATTATTTTGAAGTGAATTCAACACATTAAACACTAAATTAGAAAAAAAAATGTTATGTTTCCACTCTTTCTTCTGACATAATATGTCTTCTGACACAGTATGACTGTTAAGAATCCTAATCCAGAACTTTTTAGCCAAGCAATATTTTCTTTTCCAAGCCAAAGATCTGTTCTTGTGTTTTCCTACAAAAAGTTTACTTTCATTAATTTTGGTAGTTCATTTCCCCCTTGCAAATCAGCAGAGCACCTTGATGAGCTTACTATTAAATGGGTTAGGTGACTGCTATTGAAAACACACATTGATTAAAAAAATACTCTTCCCTAGTCCAGGAATGTTTTCGTTCTTTTTCGGCTTTTTTGTGATATCTATGAATGTGATTTTTGAGAAAGGTTTATGAGACACTGTTTTCTTAGGAAGATTGCCAAAGACTATCCCCAAGAAACAAGGAGGCCTCTCTTTGGAGAAAGTAACCAAAAGGTGACTGCAGTCATTGCCGGTGTGCAGCCCCTGGTCCCCGGCCAAGGGCTGTCTTAGGGCAGAAGGCATGTCCGCCCTGCAGAGGTTCTTGTCACCAGAAGCTCGTGTTCCTCAAAAGGTCAGCGTGCAGTCGGCCCCTGGGGGATCCCTGCCATGGAAGGGGTAATCCTCCTGGACTCAGAAAGCTGTAGTTATTGTTACACTTAATAAGGGCTTCAGCCCTTCACAGGATAAGCTTCCTGCAAATTCTCGCCCCTTGCACAATTCGGCAGCGCAGTGGAGCCAGGACAACTCAGTGCGTGCACAGCTCAGCATCGTCCACTGCCAGGAGGGGCCACTCGGACCTGCCTGTTCATCCCCAGGGCGCAGGGGATCCAAGCAGGCAGCAGGCAGCGGGAGGAATACAAGCAGGCTGGAAACCTCATTCAGGAGTCCTCAGAAGAGTGAGTGTGAGCAGGGCTCAGTAGAGGGCGGGGTGACCTGGTCATGCACCTGAGGTTAGTTGGCATTCTCAGATCTCATGTCAGCAGCTGGGATGCTGGTACCTCTGCTTCCATGAGGTGTGTATTCTGAAGAGCTTCTGCTTATGACTACAGACCTGACTAGGAGTGAGGGGGAGACAGCAGCTCGTTACTAGGCGGTCGCAACTGGGAAAGGGCTCAGGGGCTTCTGGTCTTGAAAAACAAAGCCATTTGGCTTCCTCATTATTCATATGCAAGTACATGGACTATTTAAACACCAAGGACAAACTGTAAATTAATTGTGCTGCTCAAAATGTATGCCATGTTCTTAATGGTTAAGTAGAAATAATTAGATTTGAAGCAGGCTTTCTAAATGATGGTAGTCTATGTCTTAGAATCTGCTGCATACAAAAATAAGAGTATAAATATTTTAGGGTATAGAAACCCTTGTAATAAGTAACAGTGCAACACGGTATAAATGATTGAAGAATAAAATATTCTAGAACTATTAAAATCTTTATATGAATCAATGAAGTAGATAACATTAATTGCTGTGAAATAGGGGCTTCCCTGATAGCTCAGCTGGTTAAAGAATCCATCTTGAAATAAAAAAGCTTTTGATTTGTATGAAACCTGAAGCTGGATCGTCGAAAAAGCAAGCGAGTTCCAGAAAAACATCTATTTCTGCTTTATTGAATATGCCAAAGCCTTTGACTGTGTGGATCACAATAAACTGTGGAAAATTCTGAAAGAGATGGGAATACCAGACCACCTGACCTGTCTCTTGAGAAACCTGCATGCAGGTCAGGAAGCAACAGTTAGAACTGGACATGGAACAACAGACTGGTTCCAAATAGGAAAAGGAGTACATCAAGGCTGTATATTGTCATCCTACTTATTTAACTTATATGCAGAGTACATCATGAGAAATGCTGGGCTGGAAGAAGCACAAGCTGGAATCAAGATTGCTGGGAGAAATATCAGTAACCTCAGATATGCAGATGACACCACTCTTATGGCAGAAAGTGAAGAGGAACTCAAAAGCCTCTTGATGAAAGTGAAAGAGGAGAGTGAGAAAGTTGGCTTAAAGCTCAACATTCAGAAAACGAACATCATGGCATCCGGTCCCATCACTTCATGGGAAATAGATGGGGAAACAGTGGAAATAGTGTTAGACTTTATTTTTTGGGGCTCCAAAATCACTGCAGATGGTGATTGCAGCCATGAAATTAAAAGACACTTACTCCCTGGAAGGAAAGCTAGATAGCATATTGAAAAGCAGAGACATTACTTTGCCAACAAAGGTCCATCTAGTCAAAGCTATGGTTTTTCCTGTGGTCATGTATGGATGTGAGTGTTGGGCTGTGAAGAAAGCTGAGCACCAAAGAGTTGATGCTTTCGAACTGTGGTGTTGGAGAAGACTCTTGGGAGTCCCTTGGACTGCAAGGAGATCCAACCAGTCCATTCTAAAGGAGATCAGTCCTGGGTGTTCTTTGGAAGGAATGATGCTAAAGCTGAAACTCCAGTACTTTGGCCACCTCATGCGAAGAGTTGACTCATTGGAAAAGACTCTGATGCTGGGAGGGATTGGGGGCAGGAGGAGAAGGGGACGACAGAGGATGAGATGGCTGGATGGCATCACTGACGTGATGGATGTGAGTCTGAGTGAACTCACGGAGTTGGTGATGGACAGGGAGGCCTGGTGTGCTGTGATTCATGGGGTCGCAAAGAGTTGGACATGACTGAGCAACTGAACTGAACTGAACTGAAGGTGTAAATATAAGGAATTAATTGTCAGATAGAACATGTTCTTCAGAAGTAAATATTCTAGGTTGCTAGTGTGTAAGAAAAAGAGCATTTTTCTTATATTAACTCTTACAATGTGCTTTTCAAAGACTAAATCCTTTCCTTCGATCAATAAATGTGAACAGAAGAAGAGACTATTTTGAAAAACAATTGTTTTTGCAACAACCTAATCTTTCACCGATAAAGACACAAGTTGACTGTGCCAAAAAAAGAAGTCGTTTCCCTGAATTTAGTTTAACAGCCCATGCAGATCATTCACTGCACACAAAAGAAAGACACATAAATAATGGAAAATAAATGCAGAAGAAATAGAAGAGCACGGTGTTTCGATCAGTGTTGTCGCGTTCTCTCCTGAGAGGCACACTTCTCAGAATCTAATAAAGGCAACTGTGCAGAAACAGTTCCGGCAAAGCACCCTGGGGCCCACAGCACAGGATGTCATGTAGTGAGTCTTGCTTATGCTTTAACTTTTAAGACACGCATCTTTAAACTGTCTCACAAGCACCCGTTAAAGCAACTTTAGAGAGTCTCCTAAGAAGTCTGGCAGGGCTCTCTTAATGCCTCATGACCTGCATTAAGGCGGCTGAACTACAAAGCAGGCATACAGTCACTGAGTGTTGAATAAGCAGACAAGGTTAGCAGAGGCAGGGAGATTTTTGGATAATCCCCAAGCCTCTGATGTATGATCTGTCTTTGGAGCAATAAAACCTTAACAGGTAGGAAGAAGTAAGAGCTTTCTCGTACCACTGTGATAGCTAACTCACAGCCTAGTTAGCTTGGTGGAGGTGGCAGAGAGGAAGGTGAGGATGCTGGATGAGCTTACAGGGACATTCTGTCCTTGTAGAGTGGCCATTTATACCCAAATGGAGAACTGCCCAGCTTATAAAGTGAGTGGGAAAAGTTACTCAGTGGGATGATTAATTAGAATAAAATCAGTAGACACCATTTACCACCACACAGGGGATGAAACCTGTTTCAGTGGGAAGATGGAAAGGAAAAAGTAAACAACTGAACGATGCCCAAGAAGCAGTGGTTTGGGTTCAGAAGAGGAACAGGGCAGGGTCAGCGTAGATGGATGGTGATTCACACCTGACCTGGTACCAGGGTCGCTCTTGTTCAGCTAAGCTTGATTAGCAAGCTCTCCTGGAGGCTGATGTGGTGTATTTTTAAAGATTTTTGAATTGGTCACCATCTTGGGACTGGGTGCCTTTCCTTAGCCTGAGGCTGTGCATGAGTTTTTAGAAACCACAAGCTAAACTCCGTGTAGGAAGACAAAATCTTCTCACAAGAAGGTCCTGCAGCAGGGGACTCAGTTCCCCAGGGGTGTAGATGAGTGTGTAGAGAGAGGCCTCATCTACTGTCCTGGCCCCTCGATGGGGGCAGTGCTGGCTGCTGGGTAGACTCTCGTACACCTGGGTCCCTGCCAGGTCTTAGCATGTACAAAGAGGTCCCTTGAGGAAGCCTTTAGGAGATTCCAGGCTCTGGAGGATAACAGGGTTGGCTGCAGTGTATCCACGCTCCCTTATCTGGATCAAGCGGTACAGCTGGAGCCAAAGCACTGTTACCAGCCAGTCTGAACTCGGGTCCAGCACTCGCCAGCCGTATTCTGGACTCAGAGCTGCTGCTTCCAAGGGAGAGTTATCATCAGGATGCACTTCCTTTGCGCACACTTGCTCAATGGAGGGCAGAGTTGTTACTTTCTGGGCTAGTGCTGCTGTTGTTACTACAACCTGTCTGCATCTGCCATGAACACGTCACTGCCCAGGGGGTCGCAGCGGGGGAAGTGAAGGTCACATTAGAGTGGGACTGCCCCTTATTTCCTTCAGATGACTGAAATGCTAACTTTTCATTTTCTCTCTTTTTATATTCCTCCTCTTGACCTCTCTTGTTGGTCTTTTCTCTCTCTTCGCGTCAGGGGTATTTTATTACGCCACCTGAGAAGTGTTTACGGAGCACATTCCCCGTCACAGCTTCACACATGGTGACATCATATGTGGACTGGCCTACAGGAGACCCCAGTGTGTGCCGGCGAAGCGTGAAGAAAGACGTGTGCCGCACAGCAACATGTGGCGTGTTCACGGTGGTTTTTGCCAAATGTTCAAAGACCGCGGAGAAGCTAGACGTCTCTGTGATTCTCTGAGCCAGCAGTGTGGCTCGGGGGAAGTCTGTTCTTTTGTTGCTTCATCACTAAGTCGTGTCCGATGCTTTGTGACCCTATGGATGGTAGCCTGCCCAGCTTCTGTGTCCATGGGGATTCTCTGGGCAAGAATACTGGAGTGGGTTGCCATTTCCTTCTCCAGGGGATCTTCCTGATTCAGGGATCACACCTGTGTCTCCTGTGTCTCCTGCATTGCAGATGGATTCTTTACTGCTGAGCCACCAGGGAAGCCCCAAGTACAAGTCTACAGGGGGGGTGGGTAATCTTTGACAGACTCAGCCCCAACCATGCAGAATAGATCTTAACACTTTAGGTATATGAACATGGTATATGATGTTCAGGTAAACACCGTATAACGTTTTAGTTATATAAATAACACGAGCATCCCAGCATTTAGAACATTTGGTCATAGTCTGGCCAGTTCGCGTTTGGACAGTGGGACGGCAGCCTGACCCCTAGAGTTCTGCCTGTGCCCTCTGCCTCGGTGAGCTTTGGAGAAGGGCAGAGTTGCCGTCAGCCCAGGGTGGCCCCTCACTCACGGCTATGCTGAAGCAAAACCACCACATGATTTACAGATGTCCCCTCTGGGGGCTGAAACCCAGACAGGTGACCTGATTTTCAGGTCATGTCTGCCAAAGAGGGTCTCTATCCTGAGGACTTGGAGACGATGGGGGTCCTTTTTTTTTTTCACACTGACTATAGATTGACAGGCTCCTCTTTGAGATAATCTGTAAATCGATGCCCTCAAGACAAAGAAAACTTCGAATGTCACTCAAGAGACCAAAACGGCACACAGTGACTATGATTTACTTCGTTTGACTTTGTGTCGAGTAGAATATCCACCTAGGAGGAGAGTGTGGTTGGACACAAGGGGCATAGCTGCTCAGCCCACCTCGTCCAGTGTCTAAAGCCCAGTTCTTCTCTTTGAGCACAAATACCTCTAAAGTGAAGAGCAACTCTTTGAGCCACTAAAACTTTCTGGAAATACCACCTGGAGAGCACTGCCGCTTTCTGCTTTTATTCTGTATCTGCCACGTAAAAGAAGCATCTCCAGTGCCAGAACCCATGTGGACTTCCCTACCCGGACAAGTGGGTACGTCCAATCACATCTACCTCTCATCACAAACGAAGGTTTCCTTGCGTCCGTTTATAATCGTTTTAAGTGTTGAGATAACGCAGAAATGGATGACCCAGAGACTCATCACCTCTAGAGAGCTCGCAACTCTGATTTCAGGAGTGAATAGATACATCATGATAAATATATAACGGACATTCATATAACAGCACAAAGCTAATGACACAATCCCTGGACCCCCGTTGGCTCCCCACTCAGGGGCCAGCCCGGGCAGGGGGTGCCTGTGTTTCTTCATTACTGGGATGGGTGGTCATGACTGGAAAAGCCTTGGATCCCTCATGGGAAGGAATCGCAGGGGCTGGGACTCCCTGCTGGTTCTCCTCTGTCCCTCCTCACCCGATCTGGGCTGGGATCCATGCAGCTCTCTCCTTCCGGGTTCTGTTCCCAAACCCAGATCCTTCTTGGCAGTCGCGAACTCAGGTTAAAATGTACTCTTTCAGTTCCTGTTCCCTCTGGGTCTAGCTTTCTACTACTTAATCTGATAAAGCATTTCCTTCTGAGGCACGGAAGAATGACCGTTCAGTGAACTTCATTTGGTGACGTGTCCGGGAGGATTATCTTCTTCCTAACTAAAGGATTAGGGCGCCTGAGTTCTGAATGAGCTGGAGACGTCACAGAGAGCTTGTCCTTACCTCCTGAACACAGTGTTCCTTCCCATCCCCTGCCCCAAACCATGCAATTTCTCACTCTAAAAGAAGGAGCCTGCTGAAGGGAGGAGATCCTATCCTACTTCATGGGATCTGAATACTCAGTCAGACTCTGGGAAAACAGCAGCAAGGAACAACCAAAGACCATAATTATTATTTTTTCCCCAGACTGTCCCATGCTCTGCAGATTGTAAAAAGCACTGAGTGACTTAGGGAAAGATACTCCCAAGGGGGGAAAAATCAATACAACAGCAACCTTTGCAGGCAATCTTGTGAAAGGTCACTTTTAATCACCTTGCATTTGTTGATCGATTTTTCTCACATGAGACACATTTAAAACATAGGTGAGGGGTCAGATTTACCAACAAACACGTAGCAGAACAGAAATTACAGACCTGCTTGAAGCTTCCCCTTGCTCTTTCCTTCCGGTGCGTGCAGACAGAAGAAAAATGATGATACATGGTGAACACATTTACAGCACTTGATAATGACCAAACGAGGGAATCAGGTTCCTTGATTAATCCTTTCTTTTCGAGCAAGAGCCATGGAAGCAAAACACTTCATCATAAACGTATCCAAATTTCTAACTTGTGTTCTTTGTGGCACAGACCCGAGATACTGCCCACATGTGACCGAAAGCTATAGTCTTCATCAACCAAAGTTATCCAGGGTTTAGGAAAAAGTGGTTCTGATCTAACCAGCATCAGTAGAGACTCTTAGAACTGCTGTGCTGGTTACACTGAAGCTGGAGTCCCTGTGGTTCAGGCAGACTCTGGGGCTATTTAATCTGCTTTAGTTCATGTGTGACTGTGGTTTTGTATGTTAATGACTTGTTGAGGCAGATTTGTTTTTTTTTTTTTTGAATGTGAATTCCTTGCAGGAAATTAGGCACATAGCCAATCTAGCTTAGTGTTGGGTGGTCTAATAAACCGTTTTAGCAAATTCGGGTCTACCCAACATGGTGTAGGGCCCCTACTCTTTGTCAATGAGCTGTGTGTCCTTGGGCACATGGTTCACTTTCTTGTGGGTCTCAATTTTCTCATGTACAAATCGAAGGCCTTGAAGTTGAAAAACTCTAAATTCTAACTCCCTAAGGTGCCACGTGGCCCCGGGGAGCTTGATGATCCACACAGTTTCATAAAGTATCTGACTCATTTCCCCAAATAGCACAGTTACCAGTGCTTCACCCCCTGCACAGCCTTCACTCTCTTTGAGATGAAAATCAAGAAAAGTGTTCCTTCCCTAAATCCTTCTGTCATTAGAACAAAACTTTGCAATTGCTAAGACCTCAAAAGTGCATGCAGCGAATGAACTGGATCAGAAAGGAGAGTGTCCAGAAGGTCCGAGAAGCATCTCTGCCCCTGCCCCTCACAGCCGTTCCATCATCCTTCTCCCTGGGATAACGATGAGCAGTCAAGGCAGCCCATGGTGTCTCTCACTGGGAGGACAAGATCCCAGGCTTCGGTCTCTACTGATAACAAAGTCATTGTTGCTGCTCCTGCTGTTGACAATATAATCTCTCTCCTGACCAGCTATTTAAAATCATAGCCTCCAATGCCCCCCTAATTCCTCCTCGACTTTACTTTTTTCTTTAGCTCTTAGCATCATCTACCCTATTACATATTTTGCTTATTTATTTTTACTGTCTCTTCCCAGTATCTCTTGCATTTAGACTCCCTGAGCTCAGCCTAAGATTCTCTTGGGTTTCTTCCTCCACCATTGCTGCATTCCCTGTGCCCAGAGCAGCACTGTGACCAGTAGGTGCTGTAGGGGAGCAGAATGTGGCACCCCAAAATCTGGCACCTCAAAGTGTGTCTCTGGCATGAGGATAAATTCAGGCTGATTATTATTTTCTTTCTTTATTTTAATTGAAGGATAATGACAATATTGTATTGGTTTCTGCCACCGATCAGCAAGGATCAGCCATAGGGATACATATATCTCCTCCCTCTTGAGCCTCAGGATGATTATTTTTTTTAAGAAATAGAAGTCTTAGGAAGTTTTTCTTGTTATCTTTCCCTTAACGACCTAAAATAATTTAGATAAAAGGCCTGTTGCCCCAGAATAGGGCTGTCACCAGAGAGGTCTGTGAGGGCGATGGGCCGGGTGCAGTGGGGACGCTCGGCAGGGCCTGGAGGTGACTGTCTCCACCAGAGTCCTCTCCATGTCCTGCCTTCTCTGCTAGTCCAACCAGCAGAGGTAACTCCTTTACCAGGCAGCTGCTTCCCCGTCTCCAGGTGCACTGCCTTCCTCCCAAACCAGACCCGACCGCCTCCTTCGTCTTCAGCTGAAGGTGGTGTTTAAGGAGAGGGCTTTGGCACTTTTGTCGAGTCACTCAGTCCTCCTGGGTCCCTCTCATGTGAACGCATTGCTAAACACTTGATTTTCTCCTGTTAATCTGTCTCACGTCAACTTACTTCTTAGACCATCTGGAAGGACCTAGAAAGGCAGAGGGAAATCCCTTCCTCCTGGACTGTGCTCAAGTCTGCATGAACCCATGAATGAGTATATGAACTTACCCTCCAGAGATTCTTAACCTGAAACACTCTAGGAAATTCATGATGTGAAGAAGAAGTTTCGATCTGTTTCTTACTACATCACTCTGCAGTCAGCAAGCCAGTTAGTTACGAATGTAAAATCATCCCTCTCAGTCACTGTAAATTAGCCTCCTCACAAACCTACACATTTGATTAAAGCAGGATTGTTCCTAAAGCAAAGGTTCTGAACTTGTCTTCGGTGAGTTTGTAAATACATTAAAACTGTAGGCAAAATTTTGATTTTGGGGCGTTGAACATTTTTCTTGAGAAAGAGTCCATAATTAACCATCATGTTTTCAATGGTTTAACAAAAAACGACAATAACAGCAAGGATTAAGGACCATGCAGTTTGGGACAATAAACTATGAACTGAAGGGAGAGGAGCTTTGCAGTGGCTGTTGTCCTCCTGGGCACACACCTGTCATTCATAAATAAGGCTGAGACCCAGAGGCTCCTGGGGGTCAGGGAGAAGAGAGGGAGGGGAGGGTGCTGGTGGCCACAGTGGGCAGGATGAAGGCAGGTATGTGCACAAATTTCTCCACTCCCACTAAAAATAGGGGAAATCTCAGAAAAAAAAGAAGCCATGGGAGGAAAACAAGAATTTATGCACTGCAAGAATTTGACTCATTACTGAATAGCTTTTCCAGGTTTCAGGATGGCTTTGAAACCAAAAACGGTAGGAAGTGGGAAGCCAAATAATCACACATAATAAAATAATAGCCCACGCTCTCCTGTCACTCGAGAGCCTTCTTCTTTTGTTTTGTTTTCCTTTTTTTTTTTTATCCCACTTGCCTACCTCTTACACATTCCCCAGCAACCTTCCTGGAGATGAGACACACACTTTCTATACAATTCCCGTTTTTGATTCATATATACTCAAGGCACAGATGGCACACCAGTTATATTCCTTTTTTGTTTTAAAATACTAAAACTTTGAAAGAATCTAATACTGAATAAGGGGAATTTCACTGAATTCTGAGATTTGAATGAAAAGTGGATTCTATCCCCACTGAGACTGCGCCCCCTCCAGCATCCTGGGTCAGCACATCTCTGTCGCAGGTGTTGGCACAGGTGTGACCCTGACCTCCCCCGTAGGGTCAGAGGTGACCTTGGCCAGCTCTCATCATCACCTATGGATGTGAACCCCAGGCTCAGGGCAGTGCAGGGAAGCATTGTCACAGATCCCATGAGTTAACAATGGTCCCACAGATCTCCTGGGAGACAGTGGCTCCAGGGAACCAGCTGTGAGGGCTTCCCCAGCTGATTCTCCTGCACTCTGTAAGAAGAGTTTTCTCGGACCATCACAGTCATCAGCTACCTCCAATTCCACGAGGCCCCTGGGACTAAGGCTTTAATGGGCTCTGAAAGGAGACAGCAGGTGCTCAAATGCACTCTGAACAATCCAGGGACTGACCACTAGTCCAGCGGGTGACTCACAGGGAGCCCGTCTCTGGCTTACCAGCTTTGCTAGTTTCACTGAGGATTTCTTTAATCAGATGGTGATTATGGTTTAGTGTGTCAGCTGAACCAGAGTCCAGGCTTCTGGGACTAGGGATTGTTTAGGAATTAAAGATGCTGTGGCAGCCCTCAGTCTGTGCAGCATCTTCCCAGCCGCCTCCCTTCCAAGCACAGGGGGTTGCAACTTCCCTGTGCTGAAGCATAGCCAGGTGACCTGTTTGGCGGAGAACATATGAATGGAGGTAAGGTCTCTTTAAATTTAGAACACTAACCCCAAACTGTACTGGAGTGCTCCCCTCACCTCACTGTGCCCACTTCTCTTGTTTCGTGACTGATGTCTGTTTGATGTGCAAGTGAAGCTCAACACCTGTCCTGTAAGGGGTCCCTCAGGGAGGAATGACCTTGAGGGCCTTAAATGTGCAGACACAATGCTTCCCAAACAGCCTTTTGTTGGGTCAGGTGATGGGGCGCGTTTTAACAGTCACTGGTTTTTCCAGAACCACAGCACTTACCTTAGGAATTCTGGTGGGCTTTATGAAATGAGATGTTAGAAAATAAGCATGAAACAGTAAAAATAAATCTTCATAAAGTTTAGATTCTTTTCACCTTTAAGCCCAATCTGTGGATGGTGAGCAATAATGCTGAGTCCATTCAGTTTTATACCTGAGCTGTTGTTACCAAATAGGTTTGAATTTCAAAAAACAACAGAGAATAAGACACTCCTCGAATCGACAAGTTGTATATATGTGTGTTTATGGGTATGTGTGTGGTTGTGTGTGTGCGGTTTGTTTCACAAACTTAAGGAGACTCAGCTACAGCACCGACTGTCACACTGACACCTACTTGGTGGGGCTGCAGGTGTGCAAGGCCTTCAGGTGCGGCTTCCAGGTTGCAATGGAGACAGATTTCTCATCGGCTGCGTAACTACGCCAAACGCACTGCACACGGCACACATGGGGACATAAGAAAGAAAAAAGAGAGAAGGGGAGAGAATGCGATGAGGAGGAGATAAGCAAATTCATACAGATGAAGCATCTTTTCCTTGTCATGTTCAGCCCGATAAACACCTGAGTTGAAGAAGACTCTGGCATTTTTGCCTAACTGTCATGCATACTCCATCACATCTGAAGAACTGCTTTTCAAAGTAACTCGTATCAAAAGTAAAAGCACTGCAAAGCTTAACACAGGAGTTTTGGGACTGGTTGGGGGGGACATGGGAGGTGACCATGCCTCCTGGGAGCACACACTTCATCACCCCTTGTGAGAAAAAGGACATCCGTAGTCCAATTGGTAAATTAATTAGTAAGCTAGCTGGTTAACTGCTGACCACCAGGGCATGTTAGTGATATACTGAAATCCCTTGAGGCTGAACCACACAGTACTTCTAATGCTAACAATGAAGGCACTGTTAAACAAGGTGGGGCAATGTATTTTCAGGAATATGACCACAAAGCACACAAGGATTTAATGCTGGCATCTAAGAACACGTTCATAGCTCTTTGACATAAAACACAAGCTTGGTCTACTTCACATAATTATACCCCATACATATGATACGAAGTATTTTCAGGTAACTCTCACAAATTGGAGTGTGGGTTAAGACCCCTATTTTGTAAATGAGAAAATAAAGGCTCAGAGAAATCAAGAAGTTAACACAAGGTTGGCAGAGGTGAGACATCATCTCAGGTTGCCTGGTTCTTGGTCTTAGCATCCCTCCCTGGTCCTTGCTGCCTGCTTGGTGACTGGTGTTGGAAGCTTCCCTCTGAACTATCAGTGAGATTGCCTGAACTTACTCGACTACAGAGATTTTGGTGAATTTCTTCCTTTGCAGTAAGTCTGCAAACATCTCTAGGGACCAAGTGTTTAATCTATTCTCCTGAGAGGAAAATTTTAAAGTCATAAATCAAAACATTCTATTTTGCATGGCAAATTCATATAAACAGGTCATAATCCTGCTGTCTGACCCTCATTCATGATTTTGAAACCTACAATGAAGAAAACAGTAATCTAATAATATTCCTTTCCATGAGATGATCATTGAATGAATGTGTGCAGAAAAAAAGACTTAAAATTGATATAACTAATTTGGAAAACTTTGGCCATATTTATTCAAGCTGAAGTATAAATACCCTATAGTACAGCTACTCACTTTTATATCTATATTTAACAGATATGCTTATAAGTTCATCAAAAGAGGTACACTATAATGTTGTAAACAGCACTATTTCTTTTTAACCTTAATATTAATTATCCTATTTATTTATTTATTGAAGTAAATGGCAAATAGATGGGGAAACAGTGGAAACAGTGGCTGACTTTATTTTTGGGGGCTCCAAAATTGCTGCAGATGGTGATTGCAGCCATGAAATTAAAAGATGCTTGCTCCTTGGAAGGAAAGTTATGACCAACCTAGACAGCATATTAAAAACAGAGATATTGCTTTGTGAACAAAGGTCCGTCTAATCAAGGCTATGGTTTTTCCAGTAGTCATGTATGGATGTGAGAATTGGACTATAAAGAAAGCTGAGTGCAGAAGAATTGATGCTTTTGAACTGTGGTGTTGGAGAAGACTCTTGAGAGTCCCTTGGACTGCAAGGAGATCCAACCAGTCCATTCTGAAGGAGATCAGTCCTGAGTGTTCATTGGAAGAACTGGTGCTGAAGCTTAAACTCCAATACTTTGGCCCGGAAAAGACCCTGATACTGGGAAAGATTTAGGGCAGGAGGAGAAGGGGACAACAGAGGATGAGATGGTTGGATGGCGTCACCATCTCAATGGACATGAGTCTGAGTGAACTCTGGGAATTGGTGATGGACAGGGAGGCCTGGTGTGCTGCAGTTCATGGAGTCTCAGAGTTGGACATGACTGAGCGACCGGACCGAACTGAACTGAACTGAAGTTGGTGCATAATATACGGGTATACAATATAGTGAGTGATTCACAATTTTTAAAGGTTTATGTTTCATTTATAGTTATAAAATATTGGCTTGGAGTTCCCTGGTGGCACAGTGGATAGGAATATGCCTGCCGATGCAGAGGACACAGGTTAGATCCCTGATCCGGGAAGATTCCATGGAGCAGCTGAGCCATGTGTCACCGCTTCTGAGCCAGTACTTCAGAATCCGTGAACTGTAACTACCGAGACTGTGTGCTGCAGCTCCTGAAGCCCGAGTGGCTAGAGCCTGTGTTTCGCAACAAGAGAAGCCACCGGCAATGAGAAGCCCCTGCACTACAAACGGGAGTATCCCCTGCTCGCCGAAACTACAGAAAGTTGGCGCCAAGCAACGAGGACCCAGCGAAGCCCAAAGTAAATGAGTAAACAAAGAAATAAAATTATAAAAAATAAACTATCGGCTATATTCCCATGTTGCACAACACAGCCTTGTAACCTATTTATTTTATACATAATAGTTTGTACCTCTTAATCCCCTACCTTTATCTTGCCCCTCCCCTCTCCACTGGTAGCCACTATTAATATGCTGTTCTCTCTACCTGTGAGTCTAACCAGCTCTAGCCCTTTAAAAAAACTGAAGTAGAGTTGATGTACACTGTTGTGTTAGGTATCGGAAAGTAATTCTGTTACACATATATCTAGTTATTTTCAGATTCTCTTCCCATACAGGTTATCACAGAGGACTGCGTGCAGTTTCTTGTGCTATACCGTAGGTCTCTCTTCATCTATTTTCTATATAGTATCATGCATATGTCAGTCCTAAACTCTCAATTTAATCCTGCCCTGCACCTTGCCCCTTTGGTAATCATAGGTTTGTTTGTTTTCCATATCTAAACAGTGTATGTGCAGGCTAAGTTGCTTTTGTCGTGTCCAACTCTTTGTGGCTGTATGGACTGTAGCCCACCAGGCTCCTCTGTCCACAGGATTGAGAGGGTAACAGGCAGGAAGGCCAGGGGTCTCCAAATGGAGGAAACAGCCTGCAAGTGTCAGACATTTTTCTCTCTCTTAAGCGGCAGGAGGAAACAAAGTAGCGATATCTTTTCCTTCTCTATACAAATTTAAAAGGAGGTTTCTCTTAAAATTCTGTGTTGCCATGACACCTGGTTTCACCTGAAGTTAACCAATGCCTTTTTCTTATGGAAATGTTTATCTTAGGCTATGCTAATATACTATGCATTTACCCCAAACTCTGTCTTCAAGTCAGTTCCGCCTTTTGGCTCAGAACCTACTTGATAAACCAGTATGCTATACTCTGATATTGTTCCTCTAATCTATGTAAATGACACTATTTGTATGGTGCTTGCCCTTCTTCAAGATTCAAGTTAATCCTTTTATGGCCCAAGATGAACCATTTGGAGCCAAGATTATCCCCAAATACATCCTATGGGTGAGGGGCCTGGTGCCATTCTAAGTTTTGAGACATTCCTTTATTTCATTAACAGACTACTGATAACTATATAACATCCAGCTAAAGACTAGCAGGGGGTACTCTTTCTGCCCCCTTCTGATGCCTATGTCAGAAGCTTTCTCTATCTCCTTTATACTTTAATAAAACTTTGTTACACAAAAGGTCTGAGGGATCAAGCCTCGTCTCTGGCCCCAGATTGAATTCTTCTCCTATGGGGGCCAAGAATCCCGGCGTCATAATTCAACAACAACCTTTCAGGATTCTCCAGGCAAGAATACTGGAGTGGGTTGCCATGCCCTTCTCCAGGGGATCTTCTGGACCCAGGGATAGAACCCGCGTCTCTTATGTGGTCTCTTGCATTGTCAGGTGAGGTTTTTTTTTTTTTTTTTTTTTTTACCACTAGAGCCACCTGGGAAGCCTTCCTAATAAACCAAAGTCAGGAATGTTTAAGCAGCTGTCAGGACAATGAACAGGGGGGCTGTGGTATGTTAACACAGTGGAGCATCACACAGGAACCATCCACTATAACTATGCCCAACAATGCGGATGAACTTTACATGAATACTGTTGAGTAAGAGAAACAAGACACAGAAGGGTACATACCGTGTGCTTCTACTTCCCCAAAGTACAAAAGCAGGGCAGCCTATCGTTGCTGTTAGCAGGCAGTGTGGAGCCTCCCTGCGGGAGGGGGGACCCTGGGGCCCTGGAGTGCTGGCCTGGTCTGCCCTTCCGCTGGTTGCTGGGGACAGGCAGCGCAGCTTTCTAGGAGCTGTGCTGCCTTCCTCAAGCACCTTATACTTCAGTAATATGCTCCAGAGTGATAGAAAAAAGCGGGGAAATATATAGTAGGACCCGAGGGGTTTTATGTTATTGAGAAAGGTTTAAATAATTGATGCTACTTCCTTGCCCAGAGCCTTCCTCACACAGCTCATGCTGATATAACCTACAAATCTCTCAAGACTTATGCTTTGCATCATGGCATCTTATAGAGAACAAAGCAATTACTGTATCATCTTGAAACATTGATTTTGGCAAATACTGTACAAACACAATCTACAAGTGATATAGAGTAATGAGTAATGACACATGGTTTTATTATTGCAGCCGAAGAATTGATGCTTTCGAACTGTGATGCTAGAGAAGACTCTTGAGAGTCGCTTGGACTGCAAGGAGATCAAACTCGTCAATTCTCAAGGAAATCAACCCTGAATATTCATTGGAAGGACTGATGCTGAAGCTGAAGCTCCAACACTTTGGCCACCTGATGCAAAGAGCCAACTGACTGGAAAAGACCCTGATGCTGGGAAAGATTTGAGGCAGAAGGAGAAGCGGGTGACAGAGGATGAGATGGTTGGATGGCGTCACCGACTTGATAGGCATGAATTTGAACATATTCTGGGAGCTAGTGAAGGGAAGCCTGGCGTGCTGCAGTCCATGGGGTCACAAAGAGCTGGATACGACTGAGTGAGAGAACACCAACTTCTACAGGGAAGGCTCGTGAAGGCCATCCCCACCCACGTGGCTTTAATAAGACAACTTGCATGGAAGGAGTCAGAGGTATGTGAACTCAGATACTTTGGAAGAAGGACTCATGTAGAAGTAAGAAGTATACAGCAGGTCTGAGCATTATTAGATAAAAGTGAAAAAAATCTGAAACAACAGTACGACAAAAAAAAACAAAAGGGACCAAGACATTACCTGCCAATGTTATAAAGAACGAGGGGCAAAAGAGGCCACTTTTAGAAAATTGAACATTTTCTTAAAAATGAGATCTGGCTTCTTACTCTTTTTCTATCAAATTTATCTCAACAGCTAACCTCTATTCCCTCCATTATGCTTCTCCTGAAAATATATTGTAAATGGGAGAACAGGGAAGCCAGTGGGCCCTGCCTGAGGGCTGATGCTAGTCAGCAGTTGAAGTGGCAGCAGAGCGGGTCTATTATTCTCACCCTCCAATACCTCTGTCCTCTCCTCAGCTCTTCCTCAGCTAATCGCTTCTTGGAGCTGAACCCAAGGCGACAGGCATGTGATCCAGGAGCCAGTGCTCCTCTCTTCAAGGCTAAAATGACACGGCGGTTAGCAAGAAATTGCCCTGAGGGACTTAATTTATATGGCACACACGCACTCTCACGGATGAGTCAGCAAGAAGCCAAATGAAAACCAGGTTTACCGTTTACCATGCAACCCGAGGCTTGAGGCAGCCAAACAAGTTCAAACGTTGGTCTCTAATGATGAGCACCATGCCAGTGTAATTATGCTTTAGGGAGGATTTAGTAGTTTGTACTGTCTGGAGTATTATAGCTATGGCACATTTAATTATTTCTGGAAATCTTAATTGTGGCTGATCATCCAAAGGTATAACTAACATGGAACAATTTTTCAAGGTACAGAATTTAAGAAGCTGGAGAACAAAAATATTTAGGGTAAAAACCAGTCATCTCTTTTTCTTCCCAATGTACTTCTTACACATTTTTGTTCTTTAATGGCAATCCCTTCAATTTTTATAGCTTTTGCTTTTAATTTTAAGAATCCTTATTTTAGGGATTGCTCTCATATCTCTTTGAGGTTTTTTAAAATTTTCTTACCATAGAAGATAATGACATAGCCATGTACACGTGTCCCTGTTCTCATCCTACCGACAATTTTTAGTTAATTCTAGTTAACGTTCAGTTATGCTTGCATTACTTGACCACATAACTATGGTTCCTAGCTCAGAAATGTGATGTACCGTTGACTACTATTTTCTTTCCTGTATAATTAATTTTGGCTTTTTGTAGAGTTCAGTTCAGTTCAGTTTAGTTGCTCAGTCGTGTCCAACCCTTGCGACCCCATGGACTGCAGCACACCAGGCCTCCCTGTCCATCAACCAACTCCTGGAGTTTACTCAAACTCGTGTCTATTGAGTCGGTGATGCCATCCAACCATCTTATCCTGTGTTGTCCCCTTCTCCTCCTGCCTTCAATCTTTCCCAGCATCAGGGTCTTTTCCAATGAGTCAGTTCTTTGCATCAGGTGGCCAAAGTATTGGAGTTTCAGCTTCAGCATCAGTCCTTCCAATGAATATTCAGGACTGATTTCCTTTAGGATGGACTGGTTGGATCTCCTTGCTGTCCAAGGGACTCTCAAGAGTCTTCTCCAACATCACAGTTCAAAAGCATCAATTCTTCGGTGCTCAGCTTTCTTTATGGTCCAACTCTCATATCCATACATGACCACTGGAAAAACCATAGCCTTGACTAGATGGACCTTTGTTGACAAAGCAATGTCTCTGTTTTTGAATATGCTGTCTAGGTAGACTTTGTAGAGTTAGTATTACCCTACTTTAATGTATTGATTTGCCTTTATGTATCTATGAGGCAAAACAGCAGTCTAAAATTCTACTCATCAGCTATGTTGAGAAAGCTGTGAGTCCACTGTATCTCCCTGATGACTTGTCCCCAGGCCCGCCCTGAGCTCCCTGGCTCCGCGGCTCTCCTTCCTGTGTGGGATCTCTTGTTCCCTGGATCCCATGTTACCTTCCTCTCTTGGTTCATCTCCTTGTTTTGGAGGATCAATTCAAGCACCTTTTCCTTCTCCTTCTTTTTTGGACTTCTGCTTTATTGAGGCATAGTTGACTTATAAAATTGTGAAATCTTCAAAGTTTACATCATGACGGTTTAACGTACGTATACATTTTGAAAGAATCTCCGTCATCTAGGCAATCCATCACCTCACATATTTGTCTCTTTTTGGTGTGGAACATTTAAGTTCTATAGTTGTAGCAAATTTCAGTTATACAACATGGTTATCAATGACAGTCCCCATGTTTCACATAGATCCTTAGAACTTATTGATTCTTATAGCTGAGAGCTTGTACCCTTTTATCCTATTTCCCCACCTTCCAGCTACTGGCAATCACTTTTTGCTTCTGTTTCTAGATGGACATTAAAAAAAAAACCTCTGGATTCTACATATAAGCGAGACCATGTGTATTTGTCTTTTTGCCTGGCTCTCTCGCTTGGTATAATAACTAGGTCCATCCGTGTTGTTGCAACATATATATATATATATATATATATATATATATATATATATATATATACACACACACACACACACATATATATGTATATACACTGCAAAGAAAACCAGTATGGAGGTTCCTCAGAAAATTAAAAACAGAACCGCCATATGATTCAGTAATTCTACTTACAGCTGTATAGCCAATTCAGGTTAGTTCAGTTCAGTTCAGTTCAGTTCAGTCGCTCAGTCGTGTCCGACTCTTTGCGACCCCATGAATCGCAGCACGCCAGGCCTTCCTGTCCATCACCATCTCCCGGAGTTCACTCAGACTCACATCCATCAAGTCCATGATGTCATCCAGCCATCTCATCTCCATCCCTTCATTCTTTCTGGAGTTATTTCTCCACTGATCTCCAGTAGCATATTGGGCACCTAATGACCTGGGGAGTTTCTCTTTTGGTATCCTATCATTTTGTCTTTTCATACTCTTCATGGGGTTCTCAAGGCAAGAATACTGAAGTGGCTTGCCATTGCCTTCTCCAGTGGACCACATTCTGTCAGACCTCTCCACCATGACCCGCCTGTCTTGGGTTGCCCTGCAGGCATGGCTTGGTTTCATTGAGTTAGACAAGGCTGTGGTCCTAGGTATAGTCAATTAAAGACATGGAAACAACCCAAGTGGCCATCAACAGATGAATGGATAAGGAAAATGTAAAATATATATATTGGCTTCTTGCGTAAGGGTAAATGGTAGGTAAAATGTTGAGATTTTGCATATCTGAAAACGTCTTTATATGACTGTCACACTCTATGAATATTATGGCTGGATAAAAAATTCTACATTGGAAATAATTTTCCTCTACAATTTTGAAACTATTGTTCCACTGTCTTCTAATTTTAAGGTTATTAATGAGAAATCCATGCACTATAGATTCAGAACCCTTTGGGTATGTTCCGCTCAGAAAGCATTTAGGATTCACTTTCTCGCAAGAGTTCTCATATTTCACAAGGGTATCCTGTGAAGCTTTTTGTTATCAGTGCTGAGCCCTTGCAGGGGTGGGGGAGTCTTTTATTGTGGCCACTCCTGTCCTTCAGTTCTGGAGATCCAGAATATAAAATTTTTTTGACAAAATGCCACCTTCAGTTTCCCTGTACTCTTTGTGAAGTATTTATGTTGGCTGAATATTTGATCTCCTGGAGTGGTTATCCAAATTTCCAACTTTTTTGTTTCTTTTTTAACCTCTTTTTATTCTACTTTTCTAGGTTTTCAGTTTTATCTCCTTTTCTGTTTTCTTCTTTTTCTGAAGTCATGTTTTTCATATCTAGGATGATTTTTTTTCAGCATCTGTCCTTCTTTATGACTGCAGCATTACAAAAGACGTACAAGCTCTGTGTCAGTGGTCTGAGTTTACTTTAGGGGCGTCACCTTAGGGTAATGGGATAAAGCCTCAATTCTTTCATGGGAGGGAGCCAAAGTTTCAACACACAGTTTGTTTTCTTTGGGGCCAACTCATTTCTCCAGAACAGCATCTTCTTTTATATATATATATATATATATATGAAATTGCAATTCTTTTCTGAAAGTGTTTTATGTATTTCTTAACTGTGCTGGGTCTTTGTTTCTGCACAGGCTTTTTCTAGCTGTGGTGATGGGGAACTGCTCACTGGTCGAGTGGTGGAAGTGCACAGCTGCTCATTGCAGTGGCTTCTGCTGCTGAGCACAGCCTCTTGGGCACGTGAGCTTCAGCTGTTAGGCACACGGGCACAGCTGCTCCACAGCATGCAGAGTCTTCCCAGGCTAGGAATAGGGCTGGCATCCCCTGCACTGCAAGGGGTGCTCTCAACCACTAGACCCCCAGAGAAACCCTAGAACAGCATCTTCTATCTCTTCCCTCAGGAAAATAAGCCCCCTGTCAGCATTCATTTCACATGCTTATTTCATCCACCTGTCTCTGTTTCCTACAAAGTACCTTGGCTCCACCCTGAACTGGTGCAATCTCTCTAGAAGGAAACTCCTCACATGGAACTTCTGAAGGACCTTGAAATACTAATCCCCAGCCTTCAGAGACATATCTATGAGGCACTGGATACATCCAGTACAGTGGAATTCAGATTCCAGAGCACTGAATTCAGATTCCAACACCAAGGACTTGAGTCCTACCTCTTTCTAGGCTTGTCCTGGGGATCAAGTGACAGAATGGAGTAGAAACACACTGCACCGCAAGAGGCACATCACAAGTCTCAGACATTATTAATATGAGTGGTGACATTGGGTAGGTATTCTAAACATCACTGATAGTTGCTTTCTTTTCCCAGACAGGTCTACTTGAAAGGAAACGTTAACTTAAATGAATCATGCAAAGACACTGATGCAACTAAATTTGTTGCAAGCTGCTGAAGTTTTAAACTTTTATATAAAACCCTGAATTGCTGTTAATTTAGTTGCCTTGCTGTCCGAATGACAGAGCATTCTGGGCCTCTCCAGTGCCCTTTACACAGACAGCAACTCTGGCCCCAAACAGATGAGACTGGTCTTGGCCTTGATGCTTCGTGTGATCAGCAAACCAAGGTAGGTTAATTGGGTAAGAAAATGGATGGATCAGCAAGTGAAGCTTGCTTTTTAATCTAAAGCATGCTTCAAATAAATTCCAATAATCTATAAACAAAGCATAAAGCCCTGACTAGGGGTTACAGCAAGGAAAAACAATGAACATATTCAATAATTTTATTATTATTTTTGAATCTAATAAATTAATTCAAGCTGAATTTGGAAAAGGCAGAGGAACGAGAGATCAAATTGCCAACATCCCTTGGATCATCAAAAAAGAAAAATTTTGCTTTATTGACTACGCCAAAGCCTTTGACTGTGTGGATCACAACAAACTGTGAAAAATTCTTAAAGAGATGAGAATACCAGTCCACATTACCTGCCTCCTGAGAAATCTGTATGCAGGTCAAGCAGCAACAGTTAGAACTGGACATGGATCAACAGACTGGTTCCATATTGGGAAAGGAGTACGTCAAGGCTGCATGTTGTCACCCTGCTTTTCTTAATTTACATGCAGAGTACATCATGCAAAATGTCAGGCTGGATGAAGCACAAACTGGAATCAAGATTGCCGGGAGAAATATCAATAATCTGGAATATCAGTAACAGATGACACCACCCTTATGGAAGAAAGCAAAGAGGAACTGAAGAGCCTCTTGATGAAAGTGAAAGAGGAGAGTGAAAAAGCTGGCTTAAAACTCAACATTCAGAAATCTAAGATCATAGCATCCAGTCCCATCACTTCACAGCAAATAGATGGGGACACAATGGAAACAGTGACAGACTTCATTTTCTTGGCCTCCAAAATCACCGCAGATGGTGACTGCAGCCATGAAATTAAAAGACGCTTGCTCTTTGGAAGAAAAGCTATGACCAACCAAGAGAGCATATTAAAAAGCAGAGACATTACTTCACCAACAAAGGTCCGGCTAGTCAAAGCTATGGTTTTTCTAGTAGTCATGTATGGATGTGAGAGTTGGACTATAAAGAAAGCTGGGTACTGAAGAACTGATGCTTTTGAACTGTGGTGTTGGAGAAGACTCTTGAGAGTCCCTTGGACTGCAAGGAGATCCAACCAGTCCATCTTAAAGGAAATCAGTCCTGAATATTCATTGGAAGGACTAATGCTGAAGCTAAAGCTTCAATACTTTGGCCACCTGATGCAAAGAATTGACTCATTTGAAAAGACCCTGATGCTGGGAAAGATTGAAGGCAGGAGGAGAAGGGGATGACAGAGGATAAGATGATTGGATGGCATCACTGACTCAATGGACATGAGTTTGAGTAAGCTCCAGGGGTTGGTTGATGGACAGGGAAGCCTGGTGTGCTGCAGTCCATGGGGTCTCAAAGAGTTTGACATGACTGAGTGACTGAACTGAACTGAATAAATTAATTACAGTTGGACTGAATAAATTAATTACATTTGGACAGGGCAACAATTGCTTTTTAAATTGGTAGAATCCACTTTGATTTATGAAACTATGATTAGGTTTAAAGGTATTCTTCAACATTTAGAGCTTTTCATTTTAAATTCTGTTTTGTTTAGAATAACACATAGAGCTTTAAGTTATTAAAAAAAAAAAAAAGGATTTTACTCCATTGTTGCCTATCTTGGTACAAGTTCAATTATTGATCACAGTATATGTTACCTTACTCTGTTCCATAAAATAGAAACCTAGAAATTTAAGTAAACTTTGCAATCAGCTCAGCCCCGTTGCTTCCTACGGGTGACATCCAAGGCTGTTCTGGCCTAGCTTTGTATCGCTGTTGGCATAGAAATGCCTCTGGCCCAAAGATTTCTTGCAGGAAATGTAATCTGTTTTCAAGTTCAATTGGAAATTTTTTCCCCCCACAATTTATTAGTTAATAATGATGAGTTAGGCCAGAAATTCCCTCCTATTATTCTCTGTATCTGTCTCATACAGTACGATAGCCAGCATCTGGCTAGTGAACACCTGAGATGTGGTTGGTTCCATCCAGGAGCTGAAATGTAAGCAGCCACCTGCAGCTACTGGCAACTGTGTTGGGGCACAGCTGTCAGCTCTGTCATCACAAGGGATCCGAGCCTCAGAAACTCGGCAGGGGCCTCATATTCCAACAGGACCAGGGATGGCCCAAGATGTTTTCGGACAGAGTCCCCTTTCATATCCACAAATATCAAGGATCTGTACACAGAAGTGTCTACTTTGAACACACGTTGATTGAGAAAATATACAAAATAAAAAAGCGAATAAAACAATTTCACAAGGATCTTCAATAAATTTGATCATTATCCACGCCAACGGCATGGCTGTGCTCCTGAGATCAGGTGTGTGTAACACGTTCCCCAGGTGGACAGGGCTTGTGCTCAAATGGATGCAAGCAACCCAGGGAGTAATTCTGCACTCACAGGCTAGAAAGCATCCTTCAAGAACTGAAAGATGAATACATGAAAGAGGAGTCGAAAGAGAAAAGCAGCAAGGAGAAAAATGCGTTAGACATGTGGGGACACCTTATGGTCAGTTAAGCTCCACAGGGTGGGGGCTTGCTGTTGGGTGTTTTCTGTGTGCTCTGGGGTGCGGACACTCTCCTTCACCACCCGTCATCATTTGGCCTCAGATCTTAAACTCCTGCTATTCAGGGATCTTTCCTTCAGGAAAACAGAGTTTACTGTCTCTTTGGTGCCCCTTTAAAACCTGGAAAGTTTGAATCAGTTCTAAGGAGGTGGATGAAACTGGAGCCTATTATACAGAGTGAAGTAAGCCAGGAAGAAAAACACCAATACAGTTTACTAACACGTGTATATGGAATTTAGAAAGATGGTAATGATAACCCTGTATGCGAGACAGCAAAAGAGACGCAGATGTATAGGACAGTCTTTTGGACTCTGTGGGAGAGGGAGAGGGTGGGATGATTTGGGAGAATGGCATTGAAACATGTATAATATCATATAAGGAACGAGTCGCCAGCCTAGGTTCGATGCAGGGTGCAGGATGCTTGGGGCTGGTGCACTGGGATGACCTGGAGGGATGGTGCCGGGGGCGGGGGGGGGGATGGGAGGGGGGTTTGGGATTGGGAACACGTGTACAACCGTGGCGGATTCATGTTGATGTGTGGCAAAACCAATACAATATTGTAAAGTAAAAATAAATAAATAAATAAAGAAAAAAACCTGGAAAGTTAAAAACTAGAGCCCCTCTGTGGTTCGCATTAGGAGTCACGAAACAGCTTTGTTTAAACACTGACACCCTGATGTCACCACAGAAACAGATGGACTCCCTTCCTGATGTTGCTGAGCCCCTCCTCCCCTCAGCCCACCTCTGCAGGAGGTGCCAGCATCACAGCCACAAGCAAAGGCTGCAGGAGGGCTGCTGTGTTGTGGTCGCTGACCCCCTCGCTCTCCCAGAACCCACAGTGTAAGTGAGAACAACGTGCTTGTTCCTGTTGCGGAAACCACAGCCACCGCCCCAGAGCCTCTGGTTCTGTAGCTCTGGGTCGTCTGCTGCCTGGCAGGGAGGATATTACATAATCATTTCTGCTGTAATTAAATATGAACTCCACAGCATGGATCCAGAGGAAAACATATTTAGTGAAATTTTAACCTGTTTTCCAGGGTGGTTCTGCTCCCCAGAGATATGGAGGAAAAAAGAGAAGCATTCCTTTACTGATGAAGCAAACCCTGAGTTATTGAAAAGGAGATTAAATGCCGAACAACCTATACATTATGAGTTAGCTTCAAGTAAGGTGCTCAAGGGCTTCCCTTGTGGCTCAGCTGGTAAAGAATCCACCTGCAATGTGGGAGACCTGGGTTCGGTCCCTGGGTTGGGAAGATCCCCTGGAGAAGGGAAAGGCTGCCCACACCAGTATTCTGGCCTGGAGAATTCCATGGACTAAGTCCACGTGGTTGCAAAGAGTCGGACATGACTGAGCGACTTTCACTTTTCAATGTGCTCAAACACTGATGGACTCCATAACACCAGTTTCTAAAATAAGTATTTCTAGTTATTGCTGTAGACAGCATTAAAAGTGATCCCCCAAGTACTAAACGTTGACATTCTGAATAAATGTGTTCTTCAGACAGCCACACACACACCTGGCCGCAGAAGGTGAGTACAGTGCAGGCTTTCTGCCCCATCCTGAATGATCAATGGTGTTTCACCAACTAGTTCATGAAACTAGGCCATTCCAGGAGCAGCACGGCCTTGCTAACATCTGTGTGGCCTTTCTTCTTGTTGTTGCTGTGTAGTGGCTAAGTCGTGTCCAACTCTCTGTGACCCCCATGGACTGCAGCCTGCCAGGCTCCTCTGTCTATGGGATTCTCCAGGCAAGGATACTGGAGTGGGTTGCTATTTCCTTCTCCATGGGATCTTCCTGACCCAGGGATTGAACCTGGGTCTCCTGCATTAGCAGGCAGGTTCTTTACCACTGAACCACCAGCAAAGCTCTTGTGGCCTTGCTGGCATGGTTAATGGATGCAAACAAAGCACGGATCATTGACTGAAAATAGATATTACTTTTTCTGTTTGGGAGTGGGGAGCCCGTGACCAAATCCAAGACTGCGCAATAAGTTCTAGCTTCGTGTTTAAAAACAAAACCAAAGGGTAGCTCTTGCAAGTGAGGCCACAGAGAGCATGGTTCCCCACCCAGTACCCCTGCAGGGAGGGCCGTGTTCCTGGGGCACTGACATTTACCTGAATGAGGTTGGCAGCTGGGTTCCGTCTTTTCTCAAAATGTTTCTGGCGGTGCTGTTCTTGTACTTTTAATGCAAAACCTGAGCCAAGAATGCCCTGTCACAAAATACAGAAATAGTGCTTAAAAAAAAATTCCCCCCAAAGCATCATTAAATAATACAAATATTTTAAAAAAAACAACCCTTTAAGAAGAGTCTGAGAAATGACAAACAGTATGCGACCTGTCCATAATCTCATTACTTACTAAACAAACATGATTCCCTCTATTATTATGCCACTGTCCAATGGCAAGTGGTTGGACAAGAAACAGGTCTTGATGTCTGTCCTTCAGGAAATCACCAGGTGCTGCACTCCAGTCTCCTAGGGTGTAGGAGGAGGCCCCACAATTCCAAATAAAAAATGCCTTTGCGTGGCCCTCTCTGTGGCATCTCTTCACACCTAAGTTAGAGAAAACAGGCCTATCCAGTGACAGACGAGGGGGATTTAAAATCGGGAGCTGTTACTGTCTTGTGGATGCGGACTTGGGAGCTATTTTAGCATGCTAATGGCAACTACTACAGTTTATACTTCCCGTTCATGAAAGGGTGGGGGAATGATCTTATTAAATTTTAAGATCTGTTCATGATGCTATAATTCTGCGCCTACCAAAGGAAAGCAAGTGCGGAAGGACAGTTTAGATGAGCCACATAGACACTCAGGCTTGGAGATGTTTCCATTTTGTCTATTTGTCCAGTAAAGATGAGAGCACGGGTCAATGCGAAGCACATACTTATCGTCCCAATTCTTTTTTTTTTAAAGTTGATTAATTCACTCATTAGTTTTTGTTTGTGCTGGGTCTTCATTACTGTGAGGGCTTTCTCTAGCTGCGGCAAGCGGGGGCTACTATCTAGTTGTGGTTCTTTGTCTTCTCATTGCAGTGGTTTCTCTTGTTGTGGAGCGTGGGCTCCAGGCCCGTGGGCTCGAGCCCAGGCTCAGTAGTTGCGGTGCACGGGCTTAGTTGCTCCTTGGCACGTGGGATCTTCCTGGATTATGGGCTGAACCTGTGTCTCCTGCATTGGCAGGCAGATTCTTTACCACCAAGCCACCAGGGAAGCCCCTCTCCTGGGTCTTAATCCTCAGAGTCTTAACACTCGGAGCATGCCTTGCCTTCTTGGTTTTGGCTCACCCATTAGGTCTGGGGGCTGGTGAAACTAGGCCGATCCTTCTGCGTTTATACTGGCTTTTCGGCTGGTTTGCCTTTTTCTGCATCATGTCTCCGTCTGCCAAAATCCTGCTCTCTTGATTTGTCCCCTATTTTCAGTTTGCTTTGGTCTAAATTTGTGGAATCAAGATGCTTCATGCCAGCCTCAGGTCGAGGCTGGCTTCAGAGTTCCCTCAGCTCAGTCTCTGGGCTTTGTCTCTCAGCCTCCACTTTATTGGTGTGGGAAGCAGAGGCCCTCTGCTTTTGAGTCTGGGATTGTACTTGCTAGCTATAAATTATTAGCTTTTTATTAAAGGAATCTAACCCTTAGGTTATAGCCAGGTATCTTACGAGCTGCGAGTCAGTTCCTTGCCGTAGGTAAGGGACGGCTGTTTTTCTTTTCTTTATGTGTTTGAAGTCACTCAAAGATAGTAAGAGCTGTCTGAGGGGGTGGTATGTCTCATCCTGTGATGTGTTAGGTCTCAGTGGATGACAACTTGATGAGGATATTTTGGAGCTCTAGATAACCTTTACTCTTCCTCCTTATCTTGAGGCAGTTTAGTCGCTAAGTCATGTCCGATTCTGGTGACCCTGTGGGCTGTATAGCCTGCCAGGCTCTTCTGTCCATGGGATTTTCCAGGTGAGAATACTAGAGAATTCTCCTTGAAATTCCACAATTCTGAGTACCTCTGTGATGATAACCAGATAATAAATAACTCAGTTATGTTTAAATACAGTTATACACTGATACTATTGCCGTTAATGAGCGGTGACAGACTCCCTCATCAATCAGGACGCACAACTGCACTGTGAAATTAGAAACAACGTCATAGGGTCTGTTTTCCATCGCTCTTTCTCAGCGACTGTCTGATCCTGTCTGAGGTTCTCATCTCACGCAGGTTGTGACTGAACAAACGAAGCTTTATGAAAACCTGGTTTGTAGGGTTTTATTCGTGGATTTTAACATCTCCCTCCATTTAGAGGTTATAAAAATGGCCTTCTGTTTCCAAATCCAAATCAACTCTTAGTTAGTCACAACTCCAAAATTTCCTTCTGTTTCTTAAGACCATTTAGGAAAGATTTATTTATTTTTCTTTTAATGTCATTTTTCATGAAGCTTAAACACACAAGAGACTACGAAACAGCAGAATTTATAGCATATATTTATATTATGTATTTATATTACATGCATAGATGTGTATAATCCACTCATAGGAAGCATAATTTAGTTTTTGTAGAAATTGAATTAACAGCAATGGCTACTATTTTTGAGCATTCATTATGTAAATATGAGGTTCAGAGTTAAATCCCTTTTGGAAAATGAAGACAGGCCCTGCATAACACAAACTGAGCACCTGCCAAGCAAGCTAAAATGTGGTGAAAATCACGCTGGCATTGCTCAGATACACACACTAGTGGATGGCACACGTGGGCTGCAGGCCTCTTGAGCCAGACTGTACATCACAGCAGTCATGACACCATCTCTGCTCATCGTCTGCTCACGGCTCCTGTCCAGTCCTCCGCCATCTCCTTCAGCCCTCAGTTCATATACAGAAACACAGGTCTGTTAAAAATAAAGCCTGCTGTGTAAAACACAGCTAACGTGCCATCCCTTCCAATATCGAGACCGACAGAGACACATTCTCAGAAACTGAGTTTTGTCTTAATTCATTTCCTAAGGTGAGATAATCTTCGAGGTTTTAAGTTTTAGAAGTTCTCCATAAACGTCAGATAGAAATAAGACATCTTGGCAAATATGTAAAATATTTACCCTTGTTATCCTCCAGGTTAAAAGAGCTGATTTGTACCCTGTACTTGGCAAACAGGTTAAAGATATTCTCAGCAAGAGGGAAGCGAGGGTCCGTAGGTGGAGACAGTCCCTCCAAGGCAGTGGGGACTTATGCCACTCATGCTTCTCGGCCGAGAATACAGGAGAACTCTCCTTATCTTGAGGCCCTGGGATGGGGCCTCAGGGAAACAGACCCCAGCCGAGGTGGTGGCTGGCATGCCTGTGTGATGTGCAGGAGAATGCCTCTGTGGTGTACAGGAGAATCCTACTTCCAGGGAAAGACAGGGAAGGTTCTTCTCTTTCTTGGCCCTTTCTTTTCTGGGTGGAAGGCAGGCCCAGCATCCATTCTGACTTTCTTAGCAAAGTGCCCCTGTGTTCCCCTAGTTTCAATCCGACACCACTGCAGCCAGCAAGTGCACTGGACATACTGGTGTTTCTGGCCACCTTTTTTTTTTAAATTTTTTATTAAAGGTAAACATGAACCATCTTTCATTCATTCAGTAAGAACCCAGCACCTACCGTGAGGCTGCAGTGAAATTCTCCATGGTAAAGTCTACTCTGCTTGGCCCTGTGAGGGGATGCTACGGGTGAGTGAGACTTTGATTTCCAACATAAATTGATTTAATTTGCATAAAAAAATCTTAACACTTTATTGGGAAAGCTTCTCAGGAATGATTAATTAGTCTCTGCCCCTTAACCTAACAGCAATACAACTGACTCTGCCATGATGGTCCAGGGTTTCAGGATGGAGACGGGCAACCTGCTGGATGAGATGCAGGCAGTGCTTGGAGATGGCTGACCTTCATGTGAATTGGCCCAGGCCTTTACACCTTTGAACACTTGTCTCTGCTCTCTTCTTACAGGCTCTTTTTTCCGTCCCTTGCTATTATCTCTTCCTGGTGTAGTGTCTGTTCTGCCAGCCTACTTTCACATTGCTGGTTACAATCCTTGAAGAAGTGTGAAACTACAGAACTCACCTTATCAGACTTTCCTCTAAATTAAGCGAAGGTAATGAAAGACTCCGATCTCTCCCGGGAAGACAGCAGACGCTGTTGCCCTGCGAGTGAATTGCCCCGACGTGGCCTCCGCCATGTCTGCGATTCTTCGAGGGATCACATGGGCTGTTACACGTGTGGCCTCAGGATGAGTATTAAACCCAACAGCGACAGATCTTCGGTGCCATCATTTTGGGAAAAAAAGCACAAGACTGCATTTTGCTGTTTGTAAGGTGTTTTCCAGCAGAGAATCTGGCTGTCACGTGGGTGTCTGTTCTACATGGCTGACGTTGTGAATTCACGTGACTCTGAATGGACAGAGGCTTTCTGTCTTTTTTTCCACTTTGTCTCAGCAGGAAACACACATATATTGTAAAAGTTTTCTTCATGACAAACACTTGACTTATGTTATATAATTGATCTTCAAAAACTTTCTTTGGGTGTAATAACTCTTCATATATGACATTAATAAATGTACTCAGGGTCTGTCACGGGCTGACTTGTGTCCAAAATTTACAGGTTGGAGTCCTAATCCCCAGGCCCTCAGGGTACGACCTTATCTGGAGAAAAGGTCTTTACACAAGTGATCAAGTCACAGTGAGCTCATATGGCAGGCCCGAACCCAGTGTGGCTGGTGTCCTTTTTGGAGGAGACTTGGACATGGACAGAGGGAGACACAGGGAGTAGACGGTGTCCATGAGGCCTGGACACATCTCTCCTTTGGGGCCCTTGGAAAGAACCAGCCTTGCCAGCTCCTTGGTTTTCAACTTTCACCTCTAGAACCATGAGAAAGAAAGTGAAGTCGCTCAGTCGTGTCCGACTCTTTGTGACCCCATAGCCTACCAAGCTCCTCCATCCATGGGACTTTCCAGGCAAGATTACTGGAGGGTGTTGCCATTTACTTTTCCAGGGGATCTTCCTGACCCTGAGATCAAACTCGGGTCTCCCACATAGTAGGT
This sequence comes from Ovis canadensis, assembly GCF_042477335.2. Taxonomy (NCBI): domain Eukaryota; kingdom Metazoa; phylum Chordata; class Mammalia; order Artiodactyla; family Bovidae; genus Ovis; species Ovis canadensis. The sequence goes on from NC_091253.1 coordinate 10,785,901, forward strand.
GGACGCTTTACCATCTGAGCCACCAGGGAAGTTCCAGAACCACGAGACAATTGAACTATGTTAGGTCAAGCCAGATAGTCTGTGACACCTTGTTACAGCAGTCCTAGCAAACCAACACAATCACACTTGGGGAGCATGAGACCGAACCCAAATTCAAAGTGAGATCTGATACCTGAGCTCATGCATGGTCCCTGGGGACCCTTCTCTGACTTTGGGTGGTCTGGGGTGCAACCACCTAGTCAGCCTGAAGCTGAGCACTGCTTCATGGGAGGGACAAAGGGCTCGGGCAGAGGTGGAGCCCCAGGAACCTCAGCCTGTGGTGCTGAAGGCCCCACCCCCTTGGCTCCTTGGAGGGGTGCCCTGGGGTCTCTCGGGCTGAGGCTGAGAGGTGAGCCTTCCTGTGTCTAGAGCAAGACGGAGGCGCTGGTTCCTTAAGCAGCATGGCGACCACGGCTCTAACACTCCTGCTCCTGGGCTCGTTTCCCCCACGAGGGGTGGAGTGAGCCAAAGAGAGAGCTTGAGGATGGAGGCAAATTGTAATAAATATTTTCACGAACTGCCTTTGAAGACACAAGAGGATAAAACAACCAGAAAGACAGGCTTCATCCACTCAGGGGAAAATAATCAGAAGCTTAAGAGAAGATAAGTGTGCTCTTCATTCTGATACGATACAGAAACTGGTGGTTAACAAAAATCAATGATGACACAAACAATAAATCATCTGACATTTTAAAGACCCTTTAAATCCATGTGCTTCTCACTCAAGTGGATCCGAAGAGGTAAACACTCCACGTGGGCACATGAATCTCTTCAGTAGCTCACATCTCACACACTTAACTGGAGCCATCAGTTTAAGAGGAGGACAGCTTTAACTCTTTATACCTATTTTCAATGTATTAGGAGCATGTTGACTGAGAGGTGATGCCACCTGGATTATTATCAGATCCTAAAGCCCCAGCTGGTAGAAAACTTTTGGGTTAAATGTCTCCAAGGGAAGACCATTTTTATAAATTATCCAACTAGCTATATGTAGAAAAGTCAACATTATATCAGAAAAATGATACCAGTAAACATATAGCTATGTTCCAGGGCATACTGTTTAAAGGAAGCTCATGCTAGTAAACCTCTACAATCCAACTGGAAGTGCTTAATTTTTGCAAAGATACTCACAGCAGGAAGTGCAAAAAAAGAAATGCCCAGGAGTGCGAAGCCTGCTGACAGCAGCCTTCCCAGCCACGTCAGGGGGGTTTTGTCTCCATAACCGATCGTGGTCAATGTTATCTAAAAACAAATAAACAGGACGTGCAGCTTAAGTACTTGAGAGGAAAGTCAGGACTCACGAACAGTTTCCACTAAATCATTATTCAAGCAGTCTGGCTGGCGCATTTTATTACTGTGCTTTAATTTTCCATGACACATAACAGAACCCTTTGCTTAAGGAAGGGAGTAACCTACATACTTGTTCCTCCCTTATAACACGATTTTCCATCTTTCCTAAGTGCATTCAAAGAAAGGCTAGATTAGCAAGTGGATAACCATCAGTGATACAGGAATGATAGCGCCATGGCTTTCAGTTCAGTTCAGTTCAGTTGCTCAGCCATGTCTGACTCTTTGCGACCCCATGAACTGCAGCACGTCAGGCCTCCCTGTCCATCACCAACTCCTGGAGTTCACTCAAACTCATGTCCATCAAGTCGGTGATGCCATCCAGCCATCTCATCCTCTGTCATCCCCTTCTCCTCCTGCCCCCAATCCCTCCCAGCATCAGAGTCTTTTCCAATGAGTCAAATCTTCGCATGAGGTGGCCAAAGTACTGGAGTTTCAGCTTTAGCATTAGTCCTTCCAAAGAACACCCAGGACTGATCTCCTTTAGAATGGACTGGTTGGATCTCCTTGCAGTCCAAGGGACTCTCAAGAGTTTTCTCCAACACCACAGTTCAAAAGCATCAATTCTTCAGCTTTAAGACTGGATCAGTACACAAAACAATAATTTATGTTAATTAAGTCTATCCACTCATTTCCCTGGCAGGCATTTCCTGAAGGCCTGGTGTGTGTAGGGTGCGTGCTTTGATTTGTAGTGGAACAAAAATGAGAGGTGCATGGCTCCTTTCCTGAGACATTTAGGGCATAAGAGGGGAAGTATGTCACACACAAATCATTAAAACACAAAATAGGGCAAGACAGGTATGCTGGAAGCACAAATAATCTGCTGCTCAAATTCAGAGATTAGTACTAGCTTGGGCGAGTTGCAGAAGCTTTGTTGGGAAGATGTCATCATACCCAGGCTTTGAAAGAGGGGTAATATTTTGAGAGATAGAGATGATAGAGTGATCCAGGGAGGGGATACAGATGAACAGCTGCACAGCAGTGGGATAAACAGGGTGGGTTTTGGAACGTGCACTTAGCTGCACTGGAGCTACGCTGATGCTAGACCAGGGAGTGTCTGAGAAATGATCTCTGGGTCTTGTCTCCCTAATGATAAACTGCTCCAGGGGCTGCTTGTGTGCCTTAGAACAGAGTTCTGGCTGTACTCCAGGACAGACGAGGCAAGCCTGACCTGGTAGAATGATGGGGTGATTGACTCAGAACAGCGGAAGTGGGATGGTACGAGGTGGAGCATATCCATTGATCATCCAGAAGGAAGGTGACGACCAAACCAACAGGATTTGAAAATTTCAAGTGAAAAATGTGGCCCCCTAAATAGAAAGACGACAACAAGAAGGAGAGGGTTTGGGAGCAGAGATGAGTGACTTTCAATGACGGCTTTTCAAATATCAGTATGTGGTTGATCAAGACATTCTGTGTGTGTGTGTGTGTGTGTGACCTCAGTCATGCCTGACTCTTTGTAGTCCCATGGACTGTAGCCCACCAGACTCCTCTGTCCATGGCATTTTCCAGGCAAGAATACTGGAGTGGGTTGCCCTGCTCTCCTCCAGGGGATCTTCTCGATCCAGGGATCAAACTCTTGTCTCTAAAATCTCCTGCTTTGGCTGGTGGGTTCCTTACCGCTACTGCTACCTGGGAAGCCATATTAGCAGGGAATTAAGAAGCAGAGCCTGAGTCAGATGTGGGTTTTGGAATCAGGTGCTGGGTGACTGTGGAAGCAAGAGTGTGAAGAAGGGGTGCAGGACACCTCCTCAGGAAACCCATGCGTTTAAGGGGCAGAAGGAAAAGGAAAGCCAGAGGAGTATATTGTTTCAAAAGTAGGGGGCTAGGAACGGGTTATGTAAATGGAAGCTCAATGGAGAAGAGAGCTTCACAGAAGACCAGATGAGCCCTGGTGTCACAGGCTCATGGAAAACAAGGAGAATGAGGACTTAGAGAGTTAGACACAGGGACAGGGTCACCAGCGGTTTCTAACAGCAGCAGTCTTGGTCATGTCACCTTCTCCAGCTTTCGGAGGAGGGAAGCCTTTTGAGAGGCAGAAATGGTAATGGAAGGGACACTTGGTGCTATAAACCCTCCAAAAGCATCCAGCTCAGCTGACCACCCTTCCTAGACTCCCTTCTTGCCTTACTTTCATGGTTTTCCCTTTACATCTTTGTTGTTGCTGTTGCTCAGGCATGTCCAACTCTTTGCAACTCCATGGACTGCAGCATGCCAGGGTTCCCTGTCCTTCACTATTTCCCAGAGTTTGCTCAAACTCATGTCCTTGAGTGGGAGATGCCATCCAACCATCTCATCCTCTGTTATTCCCTTCTCCTCCTGCCCTCAATTTTTCCCAGCATCAGGGTCTTTTCCAGTGAGTCGGCTCTTTGCATCAAATGGCCAAAGTAAAGGAGCTTCAGTCCTTCCAATGAATATCCAGGATTGACTTCCTTCAGGATTGACTGGTTTGATCTCCTTGCAGTTCAAGGGGCTCTCAAAAGTCTTCTCCAGCACCACAGTTCTAAAGCATCAATTCCTTGGCTTTCAGCTTTCTTTATGGTCCAAATTTCACATCCGTACATGACTACTGAAAAAGAACATAGCTTTGACTATATAGACCTTTGTTGGCAAGTGCTGTCTCTGCTTTTTAATATGCTGTTTGTCATAGGTGCATCTTTGGCAGCGTCTTTTACGTGGCTCATCCAACACCAGTCAACCTTCGAATATTAGATTCTTAAGGTTTGCTTCTGGGTCTTTTTCTCTTTTTTGAAAAATTCTGTTCTTCAATTTTTCCTTTCTCTTCTATCTCTTCTTTTCTCTCTCTCGCCAGGTGATCTGAAATGCTCTCAAGATTTAAATGCCATTTTTATGAGGAACACACTGAGTTGCTACCTCCAAATCGGACCACTCTTCTGAGCTCTGGATCCACATTATCTGCAACTGATACTTCTCTTTGGATGCTGCCCAGTCATTTAAACGGAATATATTTAAGACAGAATTTCTATTACCCCTAGCCTGCTGTGCCAATTACATCCCTTCCCAATCAAGAACACCGCTGTCAGGAATTCCCTGAGGGCCCCAGGTTCAATCCCTGGTTAGGGAACTAAGATCTCACAAACCTCGGGTGTGGGCTGCTCAGTTGGAAGCCTCGAGGAACCCTTGCTGCTCCTTCCCCACAGGTCCCTCTCTGAACCCCTCAGCAGGTTACGATGCTCCGATATTCCCAGTCCACTCCCTTCTCTCTATCCTCATGGACACCATGGTAGATCAGGCTCTGTAGCAGCCTCTTTTTTACTATACTTTTCCCAGTTTTATTAAGGGATGGTTGACGTGCATCACTGTTCAACGCATATAGCTTGGCGGTTTGATTTACATTTGCTGTGAAATGATGACCACAGCAGGGTTAGTGAACATCCATCATTCTGCAGAGATACTATAAAAGGGTAACACTTTTCGTTTTGTGATGAGAACTCGTAGGATTTACTCTCTTCGCTTTTCTGCATATCACACAGCAGAGTCACCTACAGTCACCTTGTGGTACTGACATCCCTGGTGTGGGTTTATCCTCTAACTGGAAGCTGGTACCTTTTGACCATCTTCTTCCACTCCAAGTCCCATACCTGCTGTAACCATGAATCTCATATCCTTCTGTTTTTAAAAATTTATTTATTTTTAATTGAAGGATAATTGCTTTACAGAAGTTTGCTGTTTTCTGTCAAACCTCAACATGAATCAGTCATAGGTATACATATATCCCTTCCCTTTTGAAACTCCCCCCACCCCCTCCCCCTCCCACCCCTCCAGGTTGATACAGAGGCCCTGTTTGAGTTTCCTGAGCCATACAGCAAATTCCCATTGGCTATCTATTTTTCCTATGGTAGTGTAAGTTTCCATGTTACTCTTTCCATACATCTCACCCTCTCCTTCCCTCTCCCTATGTGCAAAAGTCTATTCTCTATGTCTGTTTCTCCATTGCTGCCCTGTAAATAAATTCTTCAGGACCAATTTTCTAGATTCCATATATATACGTGTTAGAATATGATATTTATCTTTCTCTTTCTGACTCACTTCACTCTGTATAATAGGTTCTAGGTTCATCCACCTCATTAGAGCTCTCAAATGTGTTCCTTTTTATGGCTGAGTAACATTCCATTGTGTATATGTATCATAATTTCTTTATCCATTTATCTGTCGATGGACATCTAGGTTGCTTCCATGTTCTAACTATTGTAAACAGTGCTGCAATGAACAATGGGATACATGTGTCTCTTTCAATTTTGGTTTCCCTCAGGGTATATGCCTAGGAATGGGATTGCTGGGTCACATGGTGGTTTTATTCATAGTTTTAAAAGGAATCTCCATACTGTCTTCCATAGTGGCTGTATCAATTTACATTCCCACCAACAGTACAAGAGCATTCCTTTTTCTCCACACCCTCTCCAGCATTTATTGTTTGTAGACTTTTTGATGATGACCATTCTGACTGGTGTGAGGTGAGATCTCATTGTACTTTTGATTTGCATTTCTCTAATAATGAGCTATGTTGAGCATCTTTTCATGTGTTTGTTAGCCATCTGTATGTCTTCTTTGGAGAAATGTCTGTTTAGGTCTTTTTCCCACTTTTTAATTGGGTTGTTTGCTTTTCTGGTATTGAGTTGTATAAGCTGCTTGTATATTTTGGAAATTAATCCTTTGTCAGTTGTTTCATTTGCTATCATTTTCTCCCATTATGAGGGCTGTCTTTTCACCTTGCTTATAGCTTCCTTTGCTATGCAAAAGCTTTTAAGTTTAATCAGGTCCCACTTATTTACTTTTGTTTTTATTTCTATTACTCTAGGAGGAAGGTTATAGAGGATCTTGCTTTGATTTATGCCATCGAGTATTCTGCCTATGTTTTCCTCTAAGAGTTTTATAGTTTGTGGTCTTACATTTAGGTCTTTAATCCATTTTGAGTTTATCTTTGTGTGTGGTATTAGGAAGTGTTCTAATTTCATTCTTTTACATGTAGCTGTCCAGTTTTCCCAGCACCATTTATTGAAGAGGCTGTATTTGCCTCATTGTATATTCTTGCCTCCTTTGTCAAAAATAAGGTACCCATAGGTGCATGGGTTTATTTCTGGGCTTTCTATCTTGTTCTATTGGTCTGTATTTCTGTTTTTGTGCCAGTGCCATACTGTCTTGATGACTGTAGCTTTGTAGTATAATCTGAAGTCAGGAAGCTTGATTCCTCCAGCTCCATTCTTCTTTCTCAAGACTGCTTTGGCTATTCAGGGTCTTTTGTGTTTCCATATGAATTGTGAAATATTTTGTTCTAGTTCTGTAAAAAATGCCATTGGTAATTTAACAGGGATCATATTGAATCTGTAGATAGCATTTGGTAGTATAGTCATTTTTACAATATTGATTCTTCCTACCTAGGAACATGGAATATCTCTCCACCTGTTTATGTCATCTTTGATTTCTTTCATTACTGTCTTATAATTTTCTGTATACAGTTCTTTTGTCTCCTTAGGAAAGTTTATTCCTAGATATTGAATTCTTTTTGTTGTAATGGTGAATGGGATTGATTCCTTAATTTCTCTGTATCATTTTTCATTGTTAGTATATAGAAATGCAAGTGATTTCTGTGTATTGATTTTGTATCCTGCAACTTTGCTAAATTCACTGATTAGCTCTAGTAGTTTTCTGATACTATCTTTAGGGTTTTCCATGAACAAATCATGTCATCTGCAAACAGTAAGAGCTTTACTTCCTCTTTTCTGATCTGGATTCCTTTTATTTCTTTTTCTTCTCTGATTGCTGTAGCTATGACTTCCAGAACTATGTTGAATAATAATGATGAAAGTGGATACTCTTTTCTTGTTCCTGATCCTAGGAGTAATGCTTTCAGTTTTTCACCATTGAGAATAATGTTTGCTTTAGGCTTATCATATAGGGCCTATACTGAGGTAGGCTCCTTCTATGCCCATTTTTTAAAAACACATATAAGTGAGATCATACAGTATCTGTCCCTGTCTGACTGGTTGCACTTAGAAGTCAAGGTCCATCCACCTGGCTGCAGTTGGCAGAGTTTCTTCGTTTTCTATGCTGAGTAGCAATCCCCTCATGTGTACAGCACACCCTCCTGTTGACCCATTGTCATGACCCTGAGGTTGTTTCCATGTCCTGGCTCTTGAAGATCATAAGCCGTCGTCTCTCAATTGCCTTTTCTGTTTTTGCTCCTGGTTCTCTTGTTTCCTTCTCCACAGGGGCTATTTTCTTACTCCTCTCTAGAAGCCTTGCAATGGCTATTCACCAAATTCAGAATAAATTCTAAGCTCCTAGCTGTGGAGCACATGACCTCGTCTCCGCGGCACCCCCACACTGCCCTGGGCTTCACTTTGCTCACTGCACTTTGACCACAGTGTCCTTTTTAGCTCCTTGAACAGGCGAGGCCATCCTTCCACGGAGCCCTTGCACAGTGTCTCCCCTCAGCCACTCCCCCTTGCCAGGGCTCCTTCTCATTCTGCGATCTTGTCCTAAGCCTGCTGTCCTCAGAGAGGCCTCCTACCCCCACTGTCCACGGCAGGGCCTCTGGTTTCTCTCTGGCCTGCTCGTTTCCCATCGGCTCTTATCATGAGGGGTGGTCTACTCTGCTTTCCCTTGGGCTGCATTTCCTCAACTGTTTCTTTACTCTTTGTTTTCTAGCATGAAGTTTGCCACAAAATAAGAAGACCTCAGTAAGTGTTCAGTAAACAAATAAAGAACACTTTCAAGAACATTGGTAACAACAAACAGAGTGAGAAACTGGGGTGAGAACTCCTGGGAATCTCTGACGTGAGGTGGGGATTTCTAGGATGGATCTGTGCCTGTCTGCAGAGAGGCCAAGTCTGCAGAGGGGAGCTGGGAGCTTTGTGGGGGGTACCCGAGAAAGGGGCTCCTCTGGTGGCTCAGACGGTAAAGAATTCGCCTGCCAATGCAGGAGACTCAGGTTCAATCCCTGGGTGGGGCAAATCCCCTGGAGAAGGAAATGGCAACCCACTCCAGTATTTTGCCTGGGAAATCCCATGGACAGAGGAACCTGGCAGATGAAAGTCCATGGGGTTGCAAAGAGTCAGACATGACTCGGTGACTAAGCAGCAACAGCGAGCCGAGGGGACGGGCACATGGTGGAGGGCTAGCCTTGGTCGTGTGGATGAACGTATCCTCCACAGGGTGGAGACTGTGTGGGCACAACATGAAGAGGGAGCTGGGCTGGAAAAGCTCACGGTGGCTTCATTACCTGCAGTGAAGGACAAGGAGGATCACCCTTGGGGAGAGAAGGGCCTGGAATGGGGAGGGCTCATTTGGGCTGTGAGGATGTGAGAAAGAACGTGCTCTGCAAACCAGCAGCCAAGCGAACCAGATGCCACCGGCAGTCTCGGAAGGGATTCTGATTGCAGGTAAAACACTCCTGGCTACATCTCATGACACGTTCATAACCGTAAATATGCAGGAAGGAGTTTAATTTACCACAAATTTCTGCAAAAGAGCTTAACCCTTTCCAGTAGTTTATTAACAATAATAAATGGAAGAAGAAATTTCATGGTCTGGTCACAGCAATAATGTTGCATTTCTTTGTCTGCTTTCCATTCCAGTCACACATCTGAGCTGTTCTCCTGGGCCTGGGGCTCTGAGTGGGTTTTAATCTCCTGCCTCCAGACACAGCAAAGCAACCATGTTCTCAGTCCAGTTAAGAGTGCTGCGCCCTCCTTTTGAACTCAGGGCTGCCCCTCTTACAGCGCTGGTAAGGAGGTGTCATGAACCCTGAGAGTCACACCTGGGCTGCATGGGGTGGAGAATGGTGAGACCCTCCCACCTACTTCTTGGGCCACCAGGGCCAGGCCAGGAGGAACTGGAGTGGCCCACAGCCCAGTCTGTAGCAGCCACTTCCTCCACCGGATCTTACAGTCACTGGGCTGTTGCTTGGTTGAGGGCTGAGGGGCTTTTTGTTGATGGTGAGGCTGAGGAAGGATCTAGCACCAGGATGCCAGGAAGCGTGGGCGAGGGTTCGTGTTTTGTGCCTGTGGGGTGGATCATTTTGCTTCCTATGGCTGCAAAGGGGGAAACTGGGCCTCCTGCTGTTATCAGGGGGCATCACACTGACCCTCCTGCTTGACCTGGCTGCCCCCTTTCTAAGGCAACCTCTGGTTGTGCAGTGCTTAGTTGCTCAGTCATGTCTGACTTGTTGCAACTCCATGGACTATAGCCCACCAGGCTCCTCTGTCCAGAGGGATTCTCCGGGCAAGAATACTGGAGTGGGCTGCCACGCCCTCCTCCTGGGGATCTTCCTAACCCAGGGATTGAACCCAGGTCTCCTGCACCACAGGCAGATTATTTACCATCTGAGCTACCAGGGAGCTGCATTCCATCAAACCATCCTGAAAGAGGGCTGCAGGAAAGTGAAAGTGTTAACCTCTCAGTCATGTCCAACTCTTTGTGACTCCATGGACTGTAGCCCAGCAGGCTCCTCCGTCCATGGGATTTCCCAGGCAAGAATACTGGAGTGGATGACATTTCCTTCTCTAGGGGATCTTCCTGACCCAGGAATCAAGTCTTGGGTCTCCAGTATTGCAGGCAGATTCTTTACCTTCTGAGGCACTAGTCTGCAGGAAGGCTGCTGATTTTCCGGGCTCTTAGGTCAAGCTGTCTTTGAGGTACCCCAGTGCAGTTACCTTGTGTTTCTTCCCTTTCCCCAGTAACTGGAAGGCCCTGGGAAGCTTTCTCAGTTGGTCCTTTGCACATGAACTGAGTATCCTTTCGGGGTCTCCGCTCCCACACTTGTGCTCAGCAATGCACCCACTTCTGTGTTCCAGAAGCCACGTGCAGCTCCAGTGATTGAGCTGCAGTTAACTGGTCTAGTTTGGATGTAAAGCTAGATGAAGGTGGGGTCACAGAAAGCCCTGAAGACACCCTCTTCCCTGGGAGCTTCTGGCAGGAATTACCTGCTTATAGTTGGCATCTGTGATCTTAAGAAGTTGGCAAAAATCAGGCCTGGAGGAAATCCACTGTACTGAGTGTCATTCCATTTTCTGACTCCTTCCAGAGCCCCTAGGATCTATGCTCTTAACATCTGCTGGTTAGTGAAATTTTGAAAATTTATGTATTTATATATATATTTACTTATTATTGATTCATACTCATTGACTTTTGACTATGAAATGTCATAAAGTTTTGAATTCAAACAATTAAAAGATACACTTTTAAAAAGTTCCAGTATCTCTTTTGGACTCATTTCGACCCCATGGACTGTAGCCCACTAGACTCCTCTGTCTATGGAATTCTCCAGGCCAGAATACTGGAGCGGGTAGCCATTCCCTTTTCCTGGGGATCTTCCTGACCCAGGGATCAAACCTAGGTCTCCTGCTTTGAAGGCAGATTCTTTACCATCTCAGTCACCAGGGAAGTCCCTAACCAATTAAAAAACACATTTTTTAAAAGTTCCAATATCTCTTGCAGTGTTGTTTTAGCAAAATAATACTTTAATTGGTTGTCACGCTTCATGCCTAGAGGTGGAAGCCGGCAGACCAGCCTGACGGGAATGGTTGGGACCAGAAGGACAGGCCTGCATCCCCTGCGGCCTCATCAGGTGAGCTTGGTGGTGCCTGCGGGTTGTGCTGTCCTTCCAGGTGGACATTTACTGGAAGGGCTGCAGCAGGTGGGAGCAGCTCAGAGGAAGTTTTGCCTTCAACTGCAGTCATGCAGGTAAGGAGAGATTTTCTGAAAGTCTTTGGGTTGCAAATATTGGCAGAAAGGAGTAATGGTAGCAAAGTCGGAGGTCTGCTCCAGGCCCCTTAGTGGGTTCAACAATCAAGTGTTTTCTCCCTCAGGAATTATACTGCAAAACAAATGTAAACTCAGGTCCAAGCTTTCCTCAATATTTTTCTTTAATGGGAGGCAGGTGCTGTGTTCAGATTATAATTTAGACATAGGTTAAGCTACAGTTAATTGTTTGTTTTCAATAGCACAATTAATTGGAGACCAGGAGATATAAATCTACCTTCTTTTCTTCCAGCAACAAATCAACAGATATTTACTGGTCTGGTTTTGAGAACACAGGTATGAATAGCTGTTTATAGCTAATGCATTTATGTGAGCATATTAAAATAGACTATTAGTAGAATTCCACAGTACAGTATAATTTCCCCCTAAGGGGGGGGTCCCTTTAAAATTATTTTTATTTTATTTAATCTTTTTTTCTTCCAGTTTTACTGAGATATAATTGACACACAGCTTTGCAGAAGTTTAAGGTGCACAGTACAATGCCCTGACTTGAACACGTCATGAAATAATTAACACTATAAGTTCAGCGAACACCCATCATCTCATATAGATACAGCATTAAAGAAATGGATATATATATTATTTTTAAAACTCTTAGGATTTACTCTGTTAGCAACTTTCATATATAACGCACAGCAGAGCTCATTATACTTACTGCATGGTACATCATATCCATGGCACTTATAGCTGGAAGTTTGTGCTTTTTGACCATCCTCATTGAATTCCTCCACCTTCCACTCCCTGCCTCTGGTAAACACACATCTGGTCTCTTTTTCTATGAGTTTATTTGTTTGTTTTGAGCCATAATTGACCTAAAGCCCTTTGTTAGTGCCTGTTACACAACACAGTGATTTGGTATTTCTATAGCATTTTGAAACCATCACCAAGGTAAGTCTAGTTACGATATCACCATACAAAGACATTGTACAGTTACTGGCTGTATTTCCCACACTGTACCCTCTATACTTGGGACTCACTTAGTTTTCACCTTTCAGTCTCCCTCACCTATTGCTTCCCTCTCTCTCCTGCTCTGCCCTCTGGCAACCACCTGTTTGCTTTCTGTATCTGTGGCTCTGTCTCTGTTTTGCTGTGTTGGCATGTTTGCTTTGTATTGTAGCTTCCACATGTAAGTGAAAGGATATGGTATCTGTCTTTCTCTTTCTCACTTATTTTGCTGCGTGTGATAATCTCTAGGTCCATCCATGTTGCTGCAAATAGCATCATTTCATTCTTTTTTATGGCGGAGTAATATTCCACTGTGCATATAACCATATCTTTATCCATCCATGGGTTGATGGGTCCTTAGGTTGCTTCCATATCTTGGCTATTGTAAACAGCACTGCTATTGTAACTCTTTGCTATTGTAATAGAATATGAGGTGCATGTATTTTCTCCAGCTAGTGTTTTTGTTTTCTTTAGGGCAGAATTGCAGAATCATGTGGTAGTTCTATTCTTAATTTTTTTTGAGGAATAGCTGTATTGGTTTCCATAGTGGGTGCACAACTTACATTCCCTCCAGCAATTCCTAAGGGGTCTCTTAAGGGGGAAGATTCCTGTCAACAGTTGTCAACAACCTCCTTCTCCCTCCCCACTCTTTCCTTCTCTCTGCTCTGTTTCTCTTCTTTCTAGTCTCTTTTCTTCCCTCTTCTCTTCTCTTAGCCCAAGTAATCTCTTGGGCTACTTTCTGAGCATAGGTAGTCATAGAATCTATGAAGTTAATTTTGACATTTGGTCATCTTGAACTAGTAGGTCAGAAAGATTTTCAGTCTTTACACATTGGAAACTCCATGGCGGTGGCATCGCGAAACTCAAGCTCTGCTGTGGCAGGGGCTCAGGGCATTAGCACTCCCTACTTGTTCTCCCAGGCTTGTGGTCAGATAAGCAAGAACAGTGGCAGTCACAGCTATCTAGCATTGGATAAAGTGAATCCACACGTCCTAGTCTCATTTGAAACACAGAGCAACTTTGTGTTTGGGTACTATAATTTTTTCAGTTTTACAGCAATATTAAACAATTGCTTAATATCACATCTCTACTAACACTAACGATGGGGTTGGAACCCTGGTCTCCTGACTATAATACTGTGTTGTTTTTTTTTTTTTAAATACAGCATGTGCTCAGTACTATTAGAATAACACTGAACAAAAGTGTCCAGAGTTGCACGTGTGCCAATTTTAAGAACAGATGTCTTAGGAAAGAGTTCTCCAGGGATTCATGCCCAATATACCCCATAAATGCCCCAAAGGTAGGCATGGGGCTTGGAGAGGTTAATAACCACTAGACTGTATGGAAAGCATCGCCAAGGGTGTATGTCTCAGTTTTCACTTGGTTGTTAATAATCCTGAATAGTTGGAAGTAAAACTTCTGATTCCATCAGGTCACACGTTGGTAGTAAGGAACACTTTTATTTGTGGTACCAGCAGACTTACTGAGTCAGAAACCGATAGCTTCTAAGAGGTGGCAGAAAACACTAGGTCCTGGTAAACCTGATGGAAGGGGGGTTGATTCTCAGAAAGGTGACAAGTGTCATCAAGGACAAGGGTATCCTTCCTCTTTCCACAAATTGGCACCGTTTCCTACTCTTAGATTTTGTAGGGGGATGAATTCATGGCATACATATGGGCTGCATGACCTGTTGAGTGTGCATTACATACCGAGCCTTCCATATTGTTGCTTGGGAAAAGTGTGAGGTCTCTAAGAGCACATTCTAGGACTAACTGGCCAACACCAAATCCTCTACATGCCTAAAGGAATCATGTCAAGCACAGGTCTCAGGTGGAGGCTATATTCAGAGTAGGTTTATACCTCAAGAGTAAGTTCATACTATCTGCTGCTGTTGCATCTTTAAAGAAAACCCATAACACCATCTTCAACACAGTAAGAGTGGTTAAATTAAAAAAAGGACAAGTTGGCCTTCAAGGATAAGGTCATTACAAGGCAAAACTACTTTAGGAGGATGGGATCTTAAGTTACTTCAGAATAAATCTAAATCAAATCAAAAGGAGGGAAGATAATAACAGGAAAGAAGGAGCTCATAATAAAAAATGAATCCAGGAAAACCTGTTCTTTGATTACTTCAGAATAAACCTGAAGTAACTGAAAAGGAGGATAATACTAATAGGAAGTGATGTTAAGCAGAGCTCCGCTATGCAATCAGAAGACCCTGTCCTCCTATAGCTGCCTGGCCTCAGCAACATTCGTCATCAATGCCTCTTCAGTTGCTCATTCAGAGTCCAGAACATTGTTCACTGAAACCTTGATTCCCAAAGCCCTTCTTCCCTGAAGCTGTAGGTTTGTTCTGAAGGTCTGTCAGGAAGGGCATTGGTCTCTGCTCCTTTGCTGTAGAGGTTCACCATATCCATTCATGCAGCCCCCATCTGTGGTTGGGTACCTGTCAGGGGCTTAACACCAGCCCTTTCTATGGACTATGGGCTGAATAGTGTCATCTATTATTATGGGAAGAGTTTCCAGGGACCAAAGTTCTCTGAACTGCTATTGCTTTGAGCAGTGCTGATCACACTACGCATTCCTCCTAAAGTTGGTTTGGGAAAAGTATCTTCTTCATGGAATAGTTTTGCATATAATATTTGGAATTCACTGAATGCTGTATCCATAGACTATAAATTGCATTTTAAATTATATATCACTACTTCAGGTTTTTTTCTTTTTTTAATAAATGGGGATTTCTTTTTTTTTCACCAAAGCCCAGCACTAAGAAACTCATCAAATCAGGATTCTTTCATTTCCTTCATTCCCCTATATTCCGGATGTTTCCTTAGTTAGCAAGGTATGCATTACATGCAAGATGGACAGTTTTAACTAGAAAGATTTCATTGAGGTCTTCATTAATACATAATAAAACATAGAGTATTCCATGGGCTTCCCTGGTAGCTCAGCTGGTAAAGAATCCACCTGCAATGCAGGAGACCCCAGTTTGATTTCTGGGTCAGGAAGATCCCCTGGAAAAGAGATCGGCTATACCCTCCAGTATTCTTGGGCTTCCTTGCTGCCTCAGCTGGTAAAGAGTCCGCCTGTAGTGTGGGAGACCTGGGTTCAACCCCTGGGTTAGGAAGACCACCTGGAGGAGGGCGTGGTAACCCATTATAGTATTCTTGGGATTCCCTGGTGGCTCAGGTGGTGGAGAATCCACCTGAGTCGGGAAGATTCCCTGGAAGAGGGCATGGTAACCTATTATAGTATTCTTGCTTGGAGAATCCTCACGGACAGAGGAGCCTAGTGGGCTACAGTCCATGGGGTTGCAAAGAGTTGGACACGACTGAGTGACTAAGCACAGTGGAGTATTCTATATTTGTTTTACTTCATTTTGGAGACCTAGTATATGTTCTTATAAGGACAGAACTAGTAAGTTCTCTTGTTTGCTTTTTATGGCTTTAGACAATTTCATTAATGAGTTAGTTAATATCAACAAACCCACTGTGGACCAACAAGGCCTTTTTTTTTATTCCTAGAAGCTCAGTATCTTAGAAAATTTTTGCTTCTGTAGTTAAGACTAGTTTTTTTTTTTTTTTTTTTTAGAAAGAGATATAATTCGGCCATTCAAAGATTCTGCTAAATACAGATTCAGTTCAGTTCAGTTCAGTCACTCAGTCGTGCCTGACTCTTTGTGACCCCATGAATCGCAGCACGCCAGGCTTCCCTGTCCATCATCAACTCCCAGAGTTTAGTCAAACTCATGTCCATTGAGTCAGTGATGCCTTACAGCCATCTCATCCTCTGTCGTCTCCTTCTCCTCCTGCCTCCAGTCCCTCCCAGCATCAGTGGCAGTGAAGCGAAAGTCACTCAGTCGTGTAGAACTCTTTGCGACCCCATGGACTGTACAGTCCATGGAATTCTCCAGGCCAGAATACTGGAGTGGGTAGCCTTTCCCTTCTCCAGGGATCCCTTGGTTGATCCCAACCCAGGGATAGAACCTAGGTCTCCCGCTTTGCAGGCAGATTCTTTATCAACTGAGCCACAAGGGAAGCCCAAGAATACTGGTGTGGGTAGCCTATCCTTTCTCCAGGGAATCTTCTCTACCCAGGAATCGAACCAGGGTCTCCTGCATTGCAGGCAGATTCTTTACCAGCTGAGCTACCAGGGAAGCCCTAAGTACAGGTTAAACTTCAGTCGAATAGCACTGCTGTGCTGAAATCAATGAATAGATGCTGCTTTTCCCTGAGAGGCACAGAGATGACCTTTGGAAACCTGCTACGTGGGTTATTCTGGCAAAGAAACAAGCTGGTGACTAAGTACATGGAGAGTTTCCCCCACACACTCAACACACAATGCAGTAGGCAGGGGTTAAGTAGGAAGGAGAGTAGTAGGAAGATGGATGGAAGGCTAGAGAGGTGCCAGGTGGATGCACCAGCAGCTGCACCTCAGTACAGAAGGGCGCCCACGGGTCTCAGTCATTCAGCCACATTAGGATTTTCACAGCGATGCAGAAACTAAAATTCAAATCGCTGTCTTCCCCTTGCTGGCTAGAAAAACCTCCTTTTCGCTCAGTTTCCTCAGTTTATCCCCACTATGAGTCATACATTTTCACTTGTTCTCAACACATACAAAGTATTTTAGGCATGTCAGATGACAGCTCTCTTCTGGGTTTTCCACTTTCCTTCTTTCAAAGTGGTCATTATTGCTTGTGGGGGAGGGCAAGGAGTCGGAAACCAAATTATGAAACAACAGGATGCTTTGTTATCAGTGACACAATCTTGTAGACATTTAGCTCTGACAATCTAAGGAAAAAGAATCTTAATCTTCAAACGACTATACTTCTGATTCTTACTCATTTTATTGCTGCTAGGCTATACCAGGTTCTGCTTACTTCAAGCCCTGATGAGTTATCCTCGTCTTTGATGACAATTCTAGTTCTCACTGATGAGCTTCTGACAAATAGGGGAAGAGCGCAGCAGTGAGCTCCACGGGGCAGACTGGCTAACAAACTTACTAATGCTTCAATCATAGTTTAAGAAGATGATGCATTTTTATTTTGGCAACAATCTAACACTCAAGAAATATTACAAGTGCTTTATAAGACAACAAGTTTGCTGGACCAAAGAGACTCTTCAGACAACTCTAACTGCTGTTGTATTTTCACCCTTTTGGCACATATTAAGGAATAAAATAAAAAGAAATGCAGTTTACACATTGTATAAAGCATTCCTTTATCTTAAAACATTCTTATTAGGGTACACAATTCAATGACTGCTTAATAAATTCTTTACAATAGAAAGACTTTGCTTCAGTGCAAAACTATGTGTTGTTTAGAGTATGTTCTTCTAGGTTATCGATTTCTGATTTGATGGGGTGGGGGGGCAGACTCTGTACCTTTCATGGCCTTTGAGCTATTTTAGGATTGTGTAAGTTGCAGCAGGAATGCAAAATAATTCTTGTCTATAGATATGTAAAGAAATTCTGTCTGGTGGGGGCGCCTCTGACTTCCTGCTTTCACTGTGGAAGAAGCCAGGTTTGCCTCTGTTTGCAGATTCAATACTCCTAATCTTTACACACTTCTGTTCTGTGGATAGTCCTCTGAACTGGCTGTAACATCTTCTTAGTTCCTTCACTGATAATGACTTAAAATATTTACACATGCTTTATTTTCTATGTGTACGAGAGTCATGTTTTAACTTTTATTTGTTTGGAAAACCATCCTTTAACAACAATATAAAGGAAAAAGAGTAGAAACATTTGAAACACAGTGTCTGTAATCTCTGATCTCACAGATGGTTACCACTCTTTTCTCTTTCTCTTTTTGTACCACAGTTTTACTCATAGCTTTTGTTCAGCTACTATTTCTTTTTTTAAAGCCTCAGATAAACTTTCTGATGAGTGACAAACAACACAACAATTTGTACTTCAAAGCTGCGCTCCACAAAGTTAAATAAGTGAGCTCGTGAACATTTTAATCAAGGTTAAAAAATTATTCATTTTTATTTTGCAACAGACTGGCACGCATGAAGCAGTAAGTTGATTTGTAAGAGAACTTTGTTAGACCTAAGCCGGTGAGGCAACTCTTCAGATAATTAAAAGTGCTGCGTATTTGCACAAAACTAACTTCCCTTTTGGAAGTTCTTTTATAGTTTTACTGAGACCACTCATGGGAATCACTGCACTGTATTCAAAGGAAACATCTCACAACATCCCATAAATAAAACCGGATTTTCCCACTCACCGTGCCCCACCAGAGAGCATCTGCGTACGTAGAGAACTCCTTATTAGCATCCTTTTCCACCAGATAGACAAGGAAAGACGAAAAAATCAGAACCAAAAATCCTATGTACCAAGCTGTGATTAATTCCTAGATATAAAAAGAATGAGAGATGTTTTAGAGGTGAAAAATACTCGAAACACAAACAAAAACAAAATCTAAGCATGATTTCATGTCTTTGACTACTGCTTGGGTATGGTGGTGGTGGTGGTGGTGGTGGTGGTGGTTTAGTTACTAAGTGGTGTCTGACTTTTGCGACCGCATGGACTATAGCCTGCTAGGCTCCTCTGTCCATGGGATTCTCCAGGCAAGAATACTGGAGGGGGTTGCCATTTCCTTATTCAGGGGATCTTCCCGACCCAGGAATTGAACCCGGGTCCTGCATTGCAGGCAGATTCTTTACCGATTGAGCTATGAGGGAAGCCTTATAGATATAAAAAGAAAGAGAGATTTTTTAGAGGTGAAAAATACTTGAAACAGGAACAAAAACAAAATCTGAGCATGATTTCATGTGTTTGACTACTGCTTGGATATTTATGGTGACTTTTACATAATCCACATTGTGTCCTCGCATGGCTTTAGTCAGTTTCTGAAAAGCCCAAGTTTGCTTTCGAAGAGTCTGGCGACCAGGGCGGCCGCGGGGGCGGAAGGTGCGAGCTCACCTTGCTGTGCGCGTAGACCACGGAGCCCAGCAGCTTCCAGGTGCCGCCGCGCCGGTCCATACGCACCATGCGCAGGATCTGCAGGAAGCGCAGGCTGCGCAGCGCCGACGTGGCGAAGATGTTACCCTGAGTTTTGGCAGAAACGACCGCTATGGAGGCGATGAGGACAATGGTATCTGAAAGAAACAGGTTGAAGCAGCCGTTAAGTCGCACAGCCAAGAGGTTTTCGTTTCCCAGAGAGGATTTCAGAACGCGTCACTTTGGCCCTATCCGGGGCCCTGGGAGCAGGACTTGAGCTCCAGGCTGGCGGCTGCCACGTGAGCTCTGTGACGGCCGAGGAGCGGAAGGTGGAGGACGGGGCCTTCTGCTGACTCGTTCTTACCCCTCGGCCATTCTCTGCTTTAGCCATCCTGTTTGGACCACTTCCTGTTTAACTTTCGAAGACCTGGACGTGGCCTTCAGAAGGTCTGGTGCTCTGGGGCGCTTAGGGGCTGGGGGCACCCTCCACTGCAGTCCTGGCGTCACGGTTGGAGGGGGGTGTCCTGCCGGCAGGAGCCCCAGCCCCAAAGCTTCCCCGATGATGCCGTGGAGGCATCATCTAGGCTGTGAAAGTGCTGCTTGGCACAATGGTTTCCTGTTTTCTTGCCCCCAAAGCTTGTCGCTCCTTCCTACAAAAATTCCACTTCTGTTGTTGTGTCTGCAGCTTTGCAGACTGAAAGAAAGGCCTCAACTAAGCTAAATACTTCAAGCGCTCTGGGTAGAGTCCTTTCTAAACTGCTGTCAGTCAGTTTTGTGTAACTTCTGCACTCAAGTTAATTGACATTCCGTTTGTTATAACAGAGGAGGCAATTGTACACACTGTGCATGGGAATGGAGATTTAATGTCTGACATATTGACATTTGGCTTAAACCATACCTGCTAAAAAGAGCAGCTAAGGAAAGCACAGAAAAGACAAAGGAGGACTTAATCGCTCCAAGGGTAAATATTGGAGTGACGGAAAGTAGCTTTGAAGCGGGAGGAGTGAAGTGGGATGAATAGCCTCCAATGGCGATTTTACGGTAAGTCAGCTTGACCTGCTCATCCTCAATAAAATATCCTTTCTGCGCCAGGTGGGCGTGCAAGGCCAGGCAGCAACACTCAGACCCCTCAGGGTGCAGCATTTACTATGTTTCTGTGGTCCTCAGGGTTAACCGCTGAGTGAATGTGGATTTTTCATTCAGCCCAGTCCTTCATGCTCGCAGGAAGCTCTGGCCCCTGGATGTGGACTGTGAGGATCTTTAGAGTCACTCTCCTGGTGCCCTCTTGGGTCACGACTTGGAGAGAGGGTTGGAGGTTGGCACACAGGTCAGTGGAAGGCATTTCTACTCTTAGATCTGTAGGCTGAGTGAGTTTGTGGTTGGGCCCACAGCCAGCCACAAACGAATCCTTTTCTTTTTCTCTGTAGCTATTGGAGAGGAGAGGAAAGTGAATATGTTAATACAAACACCAGGCACATTAAGTGACTAGAAATCAGTTGCAAAGCAGAATGTACAGTGTAGTCTTACTTAATAAAAAATACATTATACAACTAGGAAAAACATGTGAGGATATACATAGAATATTAATTCTCTCTATGGGTAGAGAGGCGGGATGAGAATGTGGATAAAGGACTTTTCACTTTTGAAGTTATTAATTTCATTAATCTTGGCGTTTTATAACAATGAAAACATCTTTTGAAATCAGGAAAAAAACTTGAAAAAGAGTTACGTGTGAAAACATCTCGGTTTTCATCATTCAGAGGGATTTTCTTCTGAGACAAGTGGTTTATAGACAAAGAAACATTCCTTAGATGGCCCTGCTGGACATACATAATGCTTCTGTTTCTCATTGTAGTACTGCTTCCTCACAAGTGTACAAAGAAAAAGAGACAATACCCTACTTACTATGCTAAAATATTAGAAATAGTTGAAATAAATAAATGACTAGTGTGGGTGCAGAAAACACAGACTTGAAATTTACTTTGCGCAGGCATTTTCCTTAGTGTGACGTTTTTTACAAATGTCATATTATTTTAGTCCTTGTAACACCAATATCGGTTAGATATTCTAGATGGAAAACGTGAAACACAGAAAACACATATTGTATCAGTCTTAAAAATTAGCTATAGAGCGGTTACACTACAGCACAAAAGTATGTTTTTAGTGACAAAACCTAGAGGGAGTAAGAGAAGCCCTGTAGGTCTGAGACAGTTTCAAAACCTATGCACACAGTGAATCATAAACTAAAGATTTTAGGTCACAAAATATGCAAAGGTAACCACAGATTTGATTTAACACCCTTATTGTAATTCAGATCAGAAAGTCAGAATTCAGTGAAATGAAGTCATAAGTGAGCAACCAAATGGCATGGTGAGTCAGCAACAAAAACACTTCTGCTTGGGTTATAGTCATCGGCTGGAGTTTTGCTGTCGGTATATCTAGAGATTTCCCAGGTTAGTATTTTAGAAGTTATGAGTACTTTTGTCTTATTTTTATGTAATGTATGTATTATTTTTGTAGTCCATTACTTAGGAGACTAGAGCTTCCACAAGGTTGGATACTTGTATCCCAAGTACCTAGAACAGAGCAGGCACTCAGTAAATGTTTACAGAATAAACTCAAGTTAATAAACATTTAAAAGTAGCTTGAGCTTTCTTCTCTTACCACGTCAGTGGCTTAATAACTGGAACATCAATCAAAAATACTCTTAAGTTAATCAAACCAGCACAGAATTCTACAGCAATGTAATAATTTATAGCCGTCATTCACTGACATTTATAAAAAGCAATACTCACTAAGGTTTACCTTTTAGAAGTATGGGTAGGTGTGGCCTTTAAATATGGCCTCACAGGAGGCTCCTAACTGCCCTCCTCTCACAGAAACACCACATGAGCAGCTACACATGCAGAAATTCCCTCTGGAGGAAATCCAGAAAGAGAACGCTCACATCAAAACAGCAGGAGAGGCTGAGACGTAGTCACCATAAACCCCACTCCTAACATAGTGCCAGACACACAGGAGGGACCTCAAACTCCTAGTTTCTCCCTGAGAGACTGAGAGTTTGAACCCCACATTTAGCACCCCAATTTTTAAGTCTCCTACCAGGGGGATAGGTCCCCCAACCGCCTGGCCCTGAAAGCCGTGAGGCTGGCATCCATGAGACACACGCGGTAGCCGACAGGAAAGCAGGCGTCAGTGAGCGTGAGCCCGGGGCTGTAGCAATGCCCATCTCCCTGTCTTTTCCTGAGAAGATTCTACTTGCCTCCTTTACAAGCTACTGCCACAGGTCAGGCCTCTAATTTAGATGCATCTGGAGAGTGACTGCAGTTCTCTCCTGAGGTCACAGGAGCCAGTGGACATATCTCCTGCCCTCTCCCTCTGGCCTGCTCCAATTTGCCAGTCTCCTTCTCGAGGAGTTTTTATACATATCTGGTGGCCCAGCTTTTGAGGCTGCTGGGAGAAAAACCCCTGGATCACTTGGCTTTGACAGCCAACAGGGCTTGCATCCAGGAGTCCTACAGGGCTACAGCAAAGAAAGTTCTTGATGGGTTCAGGACCCCGCAGTCCCCCGCCCCCACCTCATGGCTATATATTAGTAACTGGGTCCAGCACAGAGGGAACTGGAGAAGGGAATGGCAACCCACTCCAGTGTTCTTGCCTAGAGAGTCCTGTGGACAGAGGAGCCTGGTGGGCTGCTGTCCGTAGGGTCGCACAGAGTCGGACACAAATGAAGCAACTTAGCGTGCACTGGAGAAGGAAATGGCAACCTACTCCAGTGTTCTTACCTGGAGAGTCCTGTGGACAGAGGATCCTGGTGGGCTGTGGGGTCGCACAGAGTTGGACACAACTGAAGTGACTTAGTAGCAGCAGCAGCACAGAGGGAGCAGGTGAAATGCCCACCTCCCAGTTTCTCCCTGGATAGGGTCTAATCACATACTTTCCCAGATGCTGCCTGAGGGTCCAACTTCCAACTGGCATTCATCCAGAAGATGACTGTGACCCTCTACTTGAGACACTGATGAGTCTTGGCACATATTTGACCACTGGGAGCCACTAAGAACACAGTGGTTAGACAATTACAAACGTTTCAGAGACAATGAGAGGCTAAGGCTAGGCTAATTGATGATGTTCATCTCCTATACAAGATCTGTCAGTCAAGACTAGCACAGGTGGCTAGTTTTATCTGATGCACAGAAATTAACAGAGAGTCAAGGAAAATGAAGAAATAAAATAATATGTTCCAAACAAAAGAACAAGACAAACTCCCAGAAAGAGATCTTAGTGAAACAGACAACCTGGAAGAAATAGTTAACTTACTAGAAACATACAATCTAACAAGGCTATATCAGGAAGAAATAGAAAATTTGAACAGGCCAGTCACTAACAAAGAGAAGGAATCAGTAATCAAAAACCTCCCAGTGAACAAAAACGTCCAGGACCAGATAGCTTCAGTGGTGAATTACATCATCTGAAGAATAAATACCAATTCTTCTCAAACTCTTTCATAAAAAAAACAGAAGTAGAGGAAGCATTTATGAATTCATTTTACAAGGTCAGTATTACCCTAAAAGGCTTCCCTGGTAGCTCAGTTGGTAAAGAATCCACATACAATGCAGGCAACCGCCTGCAATGCAGGGCACCTGGGTTCAGTCCCTGGGTCAGAAGATCCCCTCTGGAGAAGGAAATGGCAACCCAGTCCAGTATTCACGCCTGGAGAATCCCATGGGCAGAGGAGGCTGGCAGGCTATAGTCCATAGGGTCGCAAAGAGTCGACTGAAGTGACTTAGCACTAGCACTAATCTAATATCAAAATCAGACAAGGTTTTGGACCTTGTCCGAAGATAAAAGTACACATCCGTGATGAACATAAATGTAAAAGTCCTTAACAAAATCTTAGGAAACTGAATTCAACAATACATTAAAAGGATCATATACCATGATCAAGTAGGGTTTATTCCAGGGATGCAAGGATGGCTCAGTATCTGCAAATCAGTGTGATACACCACATTAACAAAAGAAAATTAAAGTGATATAATCAACTCAATAGATGTAGAAAAAGCATGTGACAAAATTCACACACTTTCATGATAAAAGCTCTCAATGAAGTGGATATAGAGGGAATGTACCTCAACATAATAAAGGCCACAAAGCAAGCCCATAGTGAACATCATATTCAGTGCTAAAAAACTGACGACTTTCCCTGTAAGAACAGGAACAAGTTCAGGATGCTCATGCTTGCCACTTTTATTCAATACAGTATTGCAAGTCCTAGTTAGAGCAAGTAGGCAAGAGAAGAAGTAAAAATCACTCAGATCGGAAGGGAAGAAGTAAAACTGTCATTACTTGCAAATGACAAAGCATTATGCATAGAAAATCCTAAACATTTGACCAAAACAAATGTTGGAAATAATGAATAAAGTTGTACAGCACAAAATAAATAATTCAAAAATCAGTTGTGCTTCTACACACCAACAACCATTTATCAGGAAGAGAAACGGAGAAAAAAGTCCCATTCATAGCCACGTCAAAAAGAATAAAATATTTAGGAAGGAATTAAACCAAGGAGGTGGAAAATCAGGTCAGTGAAAACTACAAAACATTGATCAAAGAAACTGAAGAAGACACTAATATGGAAACATACTCCACACTGATGGAACAATTCATATTATTAAAATGTCTGTACTACCCAAAGCAACGATTCAATGCAATCTCTATCGGATTAAAGTGTTTTTTTCTCCCCCCACAGAAATGGAACATTAGTTCTAAATTTGTATGGAATAACAAAAAAAACCCTGAATAACCAAAACAACCTTGACAAAGGAGAACGAAACTCGAAACATCACACTTCCTCACTTCATATTATAATACAAAGCTGTAGTATCAAAATGGCATGAAACTGGCATAAAAGCACACAAAGGTCAACGGAACAGAACAGAGAGCCCAGAAATGAAGCCACACACATATATGGACAATTAACTGATGACAGAGGAGCCAAGAATACACAGCGGGGAAGGGAAAGAGCAGTCTCTTCAATTGATGGTGTTGAGAAGACTGAACAGCCACATGCAAGAGGGTGAGACTGGACACTATCACATGCCGCTCATAGTAATTAACTCAAAATGGATTAAAAACTTGAATGTAACACCCGAAACTATAAAACTCCTAAACGAAAACAGGGGGTAAGCTTCTTGACATTGGCCTTGGCAATGATATTTTGGGTTTGACATCAGAAGTGAAGGCAAGAAAAGCAAAAATTAACAAGTGAAACTATAGCAAACTGAAAACTTCTGTATAGTAAAGGAAACCATTAACACAATGGAAAGGCAATGAAAGAGAGAAAATGTTTTCAAATCACATAGCTGAAAAGAATTTAATATCCATAATATACAAATAACTCATACAACTCAATAGTAAAAAAAAAAAATTAAAAATTGGGCAGCAGATCCAAATAGATATTTTCCCAAAGAAGACATACAAATGGCAGATGTATTGAAAAGGTGCTCAATATCACTGATCATCAGGGGATGAAAACCAAAACCTGTTAAAATGGTGATTATCAAAAAGGTAGGAGATAACACGTGTTGGTGAGGGTATGGAGAAATGAGAACGCTTCTGCTTTGCTGGTCAGAATGTAAACTGGTGCAGCCACTATGGAAAACAGTATGGAGGATCCTCAAAAAATTAAAAATAGAACTATCAGAGCAATCCTATTTCTGGGTTTATATCCAGAGTTAACTAAAACAGGATCTTGAAGAGATACCTGCATCCCCACGTACATTGCAACATTATTCTCAATAGCCAAGATATGTAAGCAAGTTGTGTCAATGAATGGATGAATAAATAAAGAAGATCTATCTATCTTTATTGAAATATTGTTCACCATGAGATAGAAGGAAATGCTAATGTGTGCAAAAACATGGACTGACCTTGAGGACAATAAGTCAACTGAAACAATTCAGATAGAGAAAGATAGATACTGTATATCACGCATACGTGGAATCTCAAAAAGTAAAACTCAAAGGAACGGAGACTAGAATCATGGACTGGAGGAAAGTAGGGGGGAGAAATGGGGAGAGCTTGGTGAAAGATTACAAACTTCCACTTATAAGGTGAATGAGTTCTGGGGATCCAATGTAAAGAAGGGTGTTTATAGTTAATAATGCTGTATTATATATATGAAAATTGTTAATAGAGTGAATCTTAAATGTTACACCACAAAAAAAGAAATGGTAATTATGGGAAATGATGGAGTTGTTAACTAATAATCACTTTGCAGTCTACCAGTTCAGTTCAGTTCAGTCGCTCAATCGTGTCCAACTCTTTGCGATCCCATGAATCACAGCACTCCAGGCCTCCCTGTCCATCACCAACTCCCGGAGTTCACTCAGACTCATGTCCATCGAGTCCGTGATGCCATCCAGCCATCTTATCCTCGGTCGTCCCCTTCTCCTCCTGCCCCCAATCCCTGCCAGCATCAGAGTCCTTTCCAATGAGTCAACTCTTCGCATGAGGTGGCCAAAGTACTGGAGTTTCAGCTTTAGCATCATTCCCTCCAAAGAAATCCCAGGGCTGATCTCCTTCAGAATGGACTGGTTGGACCTCCTCGCAGTCCAAGGGACTCTCAAGAGTCTTGTCCAACACCACAGTTCAAAAGCATCAATTCTTCGGTGGTCAGCCTTCTTCACGGTCCAACTCTCACATCCATACATGACCACTGGAAAAACCATAGCCTGCACAAGATGGACCTTTGTTGGCAAAGTAATGTCTCTACTTTTCAATATGCTATCTAGGTTGGTCATAACTTTCCTTCCAAGAAGTAAACGTCTTTTAATTTCATGGCTGTAGTCACCATCTGCAGAGATTTTGGAGCCCCCCAAAACATAAAGTCTGACACTGTTTCCACTGTTTCCCCATCTATTTCCCATGAAGTGATGGCACCAGATGCCATGATCTTGGTTTTCTGAATGTTGAGCTTTAAGCCAACTTTTTCACTCTCCACTTTCACTTTCATCAAGAGGCTTTTTAGTTCTTCTTCACTTTCTGCCATAAGGGTGGTGTCATCTGCATAACTCAGGTTATTGATATTTCTCCCAGCAATCTTTATTCCAGCTTGTGCTTCTTCTAGTCCAGCATTTCTCATGTACTCTGCATAGAAGTAAAATAAGCAAGGCGACAATATACAGTCTTGAAGTACTCCTTTTCCTATTTGGAACCAGTCTGCTGTTGCTTCCTGACCTGCATATATGTTTCTCAAGAGGCAGGTCAGGTGATCTGGTATTCCCATCTCTTTCAGAATTTTCCACAGTTTATTGTGATCCACACAGTCAAAGGCTTTGGCATACTCAATAAAGCAGAAATAGGTGTTTTTCTGGAACTCTCTTGGTTTTTCAATGATCCAGTGGATGTTGGCAATTTGATCTCTGGTTCCTCTGCCTTTTCAAAACCAGCTTGAACATCTGGAAGGTCACGGTTCATGTATTGCTGAAGCCTGGCTTGGAGAATTTTGAGCATTACTTTACTAGCATGTGAGATGAGTGCAATTCTGTGGTAGTTTGAGCATTCTTTGGCATTGCCTTTCTTTGGGATTGGAATGAAAACTGACCTTTTCCAGTCCTGTGGCCACTGCTGAGTTTTCCAAATTTGCTGGCATATTGAGTGCAGCACTTTCACAGCATCATCTTTCAGGGTTTGAAATAGCTCAACTGGAATTCCATCACCTCCACTAGCTTTGTTGGTAGTGATGCTTTCTAAGGCCCACTTGACTTCACATTCCAGGATCTGGTTCTAGGTGAGTGATCACACCATCGTGATTATCTTGGTTGTGAAGATCTTTTTTGTACAGTTCTTCTGTGTATTCTTACCGCCTCTTCTTAATATCTTCTGCTTCTGTTAGGTCCATACCATTTCTGTCCTTTATCAAGCTCATCTTTGCATGAAATGTTCCCTTGGTATCTCTAATTTTCTTGAAGAGATCTCTAGTCTTTCCCATTCTGTTGTTTTCCTCTATATCTTTGCATTGATCTCTGAGGAAGGCTTTCTTATCTCTTCTTGCTATTCTTTGGAACTCTGCATTCAGATGCTTGTATCTTTCCTTTCCCCCTTTTCACTTCTCTTCTTTTCACAGCTATTTGTAAGGCCTCCCCAGACAGCCATTTTGCTTTTTTGCATTTCTTTTCTGCGGGGATGGTCTTGATCCCTGTCTCCTGTACAATGTCACGAACCTCAGTCCATAGTTCATCAGGCACTCTATCTATCAGATCTAGTCCCTTAAATCAATTTCTCACTTCTGTACAATGTCACGAACCTCAGTCCATAGTTCATCAGGCACTCTATCTATCAGATCTAGTCCCTTAAATCGATTTCTCACTTCCACTGTATAATCATAAGGGATTTGATTTAGGTCATACCTGAATGGGCTAGTGGTTTTCCCTACTTTCTTCAATATAAGTCTGAATTTGGCAACAAGGAGTTCATGGTCTGAGCCACAGTCAGCTCCTGGTCTTGTTTTTGTTGACTGTATAGAGCGTCTCCATCTTTGGCTGCAAAGAATATAATCAGTCTGATTTCGGTGTTGACCATCTGGTGATGTCCATGTGTAGAGTCTTCTCTTGTGTTGTTGGAAGAGGGTGTTTGCTATGACCAGTGCATTTTCTTGGCAAAACTCTATTAGTCTTTGCCCTGCTTTATTCCGCATTCCAAGGCCAAATTTGCCTGTTACTCCAGGTGTTTCTTGACTTCCTACTTTTGCATTCCAGTCCCCTATAATGAAAAGGACATCTTGTTTGGGTGTTAGTTCTAAAAGGTCTTGTAGGTCTTCATAGAACTGTTCAGCTTCAGCTTCTTCAGCATTACTGGTTGGGGCATAGACTTGGATTACTGAGACATTGAATGGCTTGCCTTGGAGACAAACAGAGATCATTCTGTCGTTTTTGAGATTGCATCAAAGCACTGCATTTCGGACTCTTTCGTTGACCATGATGGCTACTCCATTTCTTCTGAGGGATTCCTGCCCGCAGTAGTAGATATAATGGTCATCTGAGTTAAATTCACCCATTCCAGTCCATTTTAGTTCACTGATTCCTAGAATGTAGACATTCACTCTTGCCATCCCTTGTTTGACCACTTCCAATTTGCCTTGATTCATGGACCTGACATTCCAGGTTCCTATGCAATATTGCTCTTTACAGCATCAGACCTTGCTTCTATCACCAGTCACATCCACAACTGGGTATTGTTTTTGTTTGGCTCCATCCCTTCATTCTTTCTAGAGTTATTTCTCCACTGATCTCCAGGAGCATATTGGGCACCTACTGACCTGGGGAGTTCCTCTTTCAGTATCCTATCATTTTGCAGTCTATAAGCACGTCAAATCAATAGATTGTACACCTTAAACTTACACCATGTTTATGTCAATTTCATGTCAATAAAGTGGAGTGGAATTTGGGTAGAACAATTTAAGCTGCACAAGTAGCTATTTGTCTAAAATGTTTTTCTTTTTGCAACATAGGAGCATTTAAGAGGAGACAGAACATTTTAGTACACTGTAGCAAACAGAGACAGCCTTGAGGCTCATTGGCTTCAGCTTCCTTTGTTCATCTCTTAGTGTGTGAAGCAGTTAATTAAGGGTCAAGCATTGTCTTAGACACTTGCATTAAAATAAGTATTCATTCATTCATTCATTCATCTGATCGTCAAACTGTTGCAAATATTTATCATGTCCCATCCGTGTACCAGGCATTGCTAAATGCTTTATGTGCACCAGTGTTGTCAAAGGGGAAAGTCTTCCTCCCGGGGGCATTTTGCAATGTTTGGAGATGTATTTGGTTGTTGTAACTGGGAAGGAGTTGCTACTGGCACCTAGTGGTAGAGGCCAGGGTTGCTTCCTAACATTCTGCAATGCCTGGAACAACACTCTGGGGGGTTGGGGGGCGGGAAATGACCTGGTCCCAGTGTCAGTAGTGCCAAGGTTGGAAAGCCCTGCGGCCCATCATTTCATTTAGTCCTCCAAACAGTGCCATAAAGCAGACAGTATCATTGCCATGTCCTCCTTAAAAACAAAGAACTGAGGCTTGCGGGGCTCAACTAGTCAAGGCACAACACCTACAAGTGGCTGTGCTGGCCCTTACCTGAGTCCCGAGCTGTGCCCTTGAGAGTCATGGCGCATCACTCC
The DNA here is from genome assembly GCF_042477335.2 of Ovis canadensis. NCBI lineage: Eukaryota > Metazoa > Chordata > Mammalia > Artiodactyla > Bovidae > Ovis > Ovis canadensis. Next base: position 10,816,130 of record NC_091253.1, read on the forward strand.
TTGGATAATGAAAATCAGGGTGAAGTAAGTGCAGGGTTTGTGGTCGGGGGAGGGAGAAAGGGGTCGGCTGCAAAAGCAGGTGGAAACTAGAGCAAGAATAAATTTGTCATTGTATAAAGTGCTCACGAAAGAGAGAAATGCTGGGAAATTAAAGCAGAAATAAATTATATTAAAAGAGACAGTACTTTTATGGATAAGTCCACAGAAAATGGAGTTAGAGAAAGAAATAAAGTGCTAATAAACAAGAAGAAGCACCAAATGGCATGGAAAAATAAAAAAACAAGTAATCTTAATTTCAAGCTCCTAAATGCCCCTCCCACCAGAAACAATTTTGGAAGTGGGGAAGAAACAATTATTGATTATAATTATCCCATTAGAAATGTGGAATAGAGGCTTACATGGTATTAGGAAGTAGGCTCACATACTCACTGAATCACTTAGTGATTTATGGATTAATTCTTGAGATTTGAGGAGACTGCAGATTTGAACACTGAAACTTTGCTCTAGTATTAGCAAAATCAATACAAATTGATCACACTGGGCCCTGGGTAGAAGGGATTAGTCACTGAAACACTGAAAAATCCTCATTATAAGGTGGATTCACATCCAAGGTTATCCTGTTATGGAGTGACAGCTGGGTTAAAGCAACATTTGAACTTGGAGGCCTGTTTTGTTGCTACAATTACATGACACAATTCACCTATTAGGGAGTATATTTTAGTACACTTGGCTTAATTTAAAATCATAAAGGGAAGAACTAAATCAGATGTATAAAACAATGCACAGATGAACACTTCTAAACTAGTAATTATTAGGAGAGAGAAATTTTCTAGAGGCAAATCACAAAGAGGGTTCATCTTGACATTTATAATAGATTAACTGTCTGGAGACTTTAGGCTTTAAGGTTTTTTGTAAATTATGACAGTGTCTCAGAAAGTTTCCTGTAACAGCTAACATTAATTTCCCCTTGCAATGTAAGCTCATTTCATCTTGTTGCCTCTGGTCAAAACAGAATTGCAGCAAATACTACATTCCTGGTGATTCCATCCTCTCTCACCATGTTTTCTGTTCTAATTCCTTGAGCTCTTTTCAGTAGCGTCACTATAAGCTAAACTTTGGAATAGCTGCTGTAAAATATCAAAAGTTTAGACATAAGTATAAGGTAAGAAGTGCTGGCGGCTGCAACTGGTGCACATAGCGCAGCCGAGAGGAGCTACCCCACGTCCGAGGTCAGGGGCGGTGGCTGGGAGGAGCTACCCCATGTCCGAGGTCAGGGGTGGCAGCTGAGAGGAGCTAGCCTGAGTCTGAGGTCAGGGGTGGCGGTTGAGAGTGCCAGGCTGCAATAGCGCAGGAGCAGCAGAGAGGAGCTACCCCATGTCCGAGGCCAGGAGCAGAGGCCGGAGGGAGCAACCCCACATCCAAGGAGCGGTGGGTGCGCGGGCACCCGAAGGCCTCGAGGAGCTATTCCACGTTGAAGGTCAGGAGGGGTGGTGGTGAGGAGGTACTCCTCGTCCAAGGTAAGGAGCATCAGAGGGCAGACACACTGAAACCATACTCACAGAAAACTAGTCAATCTAATCACACTAGGACCACAGCCTTGTCTAACTCAATGGAACTAAGCCATGCCCGCAGGACAACCCTAGACGGGTGGGTCATGGTGGAGAGGTCTGAAAGAATGTGGTCCACTGGAGAAGGGAATGGCAAACCACTTCAGTATTCTTGCCTTGAGAACCCATGAACAATATGAAAAGGCAAAACGATAGGATACTGAAAGAGGAACTCCCCAGGTCAGTAGGTGCCCAATATGCTCCTGGAGATCAGTGGAGAAATAACTCCAGAAAGATGGAGCCAAACAAAAACAATATCCAGTTGTGGATGTGACTGGTGATAGAAGCAAGGTCTGATGCTGTAAAGAGCAATATTGCATAGGAACCTGGAATGTCATGTCCATGAATCAAGGCAAATTGGAAGTGGTCAAACAAGGGATGGCAAGAGTGAATGTTGACATTCTAGGATTCAGCAAACTAAAATGGACTGGAATGGGTGAATTTAACTCAGATGACCATTATATCTACTACTGTGGGCAGGAATCCCGTAGAAGAAATGGAGTAGCCATCATGGTCACCGAAAGAGTCCGAAATGCAGTGCTTGGATGCAATCTCAAAAATGACAGAATGATCTCTGTTTGTCTCCAAGGCAAATCATTCAATATCACGGTAATCCAAGTCTATGCCCCAACCAGTAACGCTGAAGAAGCTGAAGTTGAACGGTTCTATGAAGACCTATAAGACCTTTGAGAACTAACACCCAAACAAGATGTCCTTTTCATTATAGGGGACTGGAATGCAAAAGTAGGAAGTCAAGAAACACCTGGAGTAACAGGCAAATTTGGCCTTGGAATGCGGAATGAAGCAGGGCAAGGACTAGTAGAGTTTTGCCAAGAAAATACACTGGTCATAGCAAACACCCTCTTCCAACAACACAAGAGAACACTCTACACATGGACATCACCAGATGGTCAACACCAAAATCAGATTGATTATATTCTATGCAGACAAAGATGGAGAAGCCCTATACAGTCAACAAAAACAAGACCAGGAGCTGACTGTGGCTCAGACCATGAACTCCTTATTGCCAAATTCAGACTTAAATTGAAGAAAGTAGGGAAAACCACTAGCCCATTCAGGTATGACCTAAATCAAACCCCTTATGATTATACAGTGGAAGTGAGAAATCGATTTAAGGGACTAGATCTGATAGATAGAGTGCCTGATGAACTATGGACTGAGGTTCATGACATTGTACAGGAGACAGGGACCAGGACCATCCCCGCAGAAAAGAAATGCAAAAAAGCAAAATGGCTGTCTGGGGAGGCCTTACAAATAGCTGTGAAAAGAAGAGAAGTGAAAAGGAGGAAAGAAAAAAAAAAAAGGAGGAAAGGAAAGACACAAGCTTCTGAATGCAGAGTTCCAAAGAATAGCAAGAAGAGATAAGAAAGCCTTCCTCAGAGATCAATGCAAAGATATAGAGGAAAACAACAGAATGGGAAAGACTAGAGATCTCTTCAAGAAAATTAGAGATACCAAGGGAACATTTCATGCAAAGATGGGCTTGATAAAGGACAGAAATGGTATGGACCTAACAGAAGCAGAAGATATTCAGAAGAGGTGGCAAGAATACACAGAAGAACTGTACAAAAAAGATGTTCACGACCAAGATAATCACGATGGTGTGATCACTCACCTAGAGCCAGACATCCTGGAATGTGAAGTCAAGTGGGCCTTAGAAAGCATCACTATGAACAAAGCTAGTGGAAGTGATGGAATTCCAGCTGAGCTATTTCAAATCCTGAAAGATGATGCTGTGAAAGTGCTGCACTCAATATGCCAGCAAATTTGGAAAACTCAGCAGTGGCCACAGGACTGGAGAAGGTCAGTTTTCATTCCAATCCCAAAGAAAGGCAATGCCAAAGAATGTTTAAACTACCACAGAATTGCACTCATCTCACATGCTAGTAAAGTAATGCTCAAAATTCTCCAAGCCAGGCTTCAGCAATACGTGAACCGCGAACTTCCAGATGTTCAGCCTGATTTTTGAAAAGGCAGAGGAACCAGAGATCAAATTGCCAACATCCGCTGGATCATTGAAAAACCAAGAGAGTTCCAGAAAAACACCTATTTCTGCTTTATTGAGTATGCCAAAGCCTTTGACTGTGTGGATCACAATAAACTGTGGAAAATTCTGAAAGAGATGGGAATACCAGACCACCTGACCTGCCTCTTGAGAAATGTATATGCAGGTCAGGAAGCAACAGTTAGAACTGGACATAGAACAACAGACTGGTTCCAAATAGGAAAAGGAGTACGTCAAGGCTGTATCTTGTCACCCTGCTCATTTAACTTATATGCAGAGTACATCATGAGAAACACTGGACTGGAAGAAACACAAGCTGGAATCAAGATTGCTGGGAGAAATATCAATAACCTGAGATGCGCAGATGACACCACCCTTATGGCAGAAAGTGAACAGGAACTAAAAAGCCTCTTGATGAAAGTGAAAGAGGAGAGTGAAAAAGTTGGCTTAAAGCTCAACATTTAGAAAAGGAAGATCATGGCATCTGGTCCCATCACTTCATGGGAAATAGATGGGGAATCAGTGGAAACAGTTTCAGACTTTATATTTTGGGGGGCTCCAAAATCACTGCAGATGGTGACTACAGCCATGAAATTAAAAGACACTTACTCTTTGGAAGGAAAGTTATGACCAACCTAGATAGCATGCTGAAAAGCAGAGACATTACTTTGCCAACAAAGGTCCATCTAGTGCAGGCTATGGTTTTTCCAGTGGTCATATATGGATGTTAGTGTTGGACTGTGAAGACGGCTGAGCACCGAAGAATAGATGCGTTTGAACTGTGGTGTTGGAGAAGACTCTTGAGAGTCCCTTGGACTGCAAGGAGATCCAACCAGTCCATTCTGAAGGAGATCAGCCCTGGGATTTCTTTGGAGGGAATGATGCTAAAGCTGAAACTCCAGTACTTTGGCCACCTCATGTGAAGAGCTGACTTATTGGAAATGACTCTGATGCTGGGAGGGATTGGGGGCAAGAGGAGAAGGGGACAACCGAGGATAAGATGGCTGGATGGCATCACGGACTCGATGGACATGAGTCTGAGTGAACTCTGGGAGATGGTAATGGACAGGGAGACTTGGTGTGCTGCGATTCATGGGGTTGCGAAGACTCAGACACGACTGAGTGACTGAACTGAATTTAACTGAACTTTGTCCAAATGACCTATAATAAGCCTTTGCTGCTTTTGTAATGAGAATAAGTGGAATTATTAGTTATTTAAAATAGAAGCTATTGGCCCAGGACGGCTGGCCACCAGCCAAGTGAGTCAGTGGTGAGAAGGGGTGTTTGCTGGTGTCCCTGGTATACGGTCTTAGGGTGCTCAGCGAACGGAATCGATTCCAGCCCGTCTCCATAATAGCCTTCTGTGGAGGTTCATCAGTGTGGACCTAGTGAGACAGCCCAGGTCCTCCTAGTGCTGTCCTTTCCAGGGTGTGGACCCTCGGGCCTACTGACCTTGCCGAGTCTCAGAGTGTTCACTTAAAAGTAGGGAACAGAGCCATTTTCCCCTAGGGCGGTTGTGGGGATTCAGTGACGTAATACACAGAAAGCCCGTGTCTGCCTCATTGTGCCTGACAGCAGGTTAATGTCTTGGCTTAAAACAATATTTTACACAGACACACACACACACACCACACTTTACAGATGAGTAAATTGATACCAAGAAGTTTCAAGAATCGTATCCAAGGTATTAGCTAGTACATGGGGCCAAGAATCAAAGCCATGGTTTTGGCTTTTTATATATCTGGTTCTAAAGTGCTTATACTTTATTCCATGCTTCCTTCTTGATAACTTTTCTCTTGTAAAAGGATCAGTAAACAGGGATATAGGCAAGGCTTAAATGTGAAAACCCATGGAGTAAAGGATTACTAAGGGTAGGGAATAAAGCTACTTGTAAATGGTGAACATTCAGGTAAATTTAGAAGAAATATTATATTAACCATTTTTTTAATCCTTTAGGTTGTCCCAATAGGACAGAAGACTAACAGAGTAGTGGTCAGCTATCCTGTCTACATGGACAATTTCTGCATGAATTTGTAAGTTTTCAGTGTACCATCAGTTCAGTTCAGTCGCTCAGTTGTGTCCAACTCTTTGGACCGTGTGGACTGCAGCACTCCAGGCTTCCCTGTCCATCACCAACTCTGGGAGCTTGCTCAAATTCATGTCCATTGAGTTGGTGATGCCACCCAACCATCTCGTCCTCTCATCCCCTTCTCCTCCTGCCTTCAGTCTTTCCTAGCATCAGGGTCTTTTCCAATGAATCAGTTCTTTGCATCAGGTGGCCAAAGTATTGGAACTTCAGCTTCAGCATCAGTCCTTCCAATGTATATTCAGGACTGATTTCCTTTAGGATCGACTGGTTGGATCTCCTTGAAGTCCAAGGGGACTCTCAAGTATCTTCTCCAACACCACAGTGTACCATGCCAGATGCTTTATTGCAAACAGAACATCCAGACAAGGAGGAACTGAAACTTTGTGGCCTCATTGAATTTTCCTTGTGAATCCAACATTCTAACCTCTCAAAAGGAACAGAGATGTAAAGTATTGAAGCATAAGAGGCTTGAGCTGTGCTTGCTTCACCATCAGTTCTCTTAAAGCCGGATTCTCTGTCTTCACAGTGAGATGGACTGAACTGGGAAGGGCCCAAGATGCTTCCTGACTCCGGTTTCTATAACTCTAGGCAATACATTCTTTCTTCGGAGACTAAATGGTTCAGTGACGAAGCATCAGCAGGAGTTTTGGAAATGAGCTTTCTTAAGTGTTAAGGCAATTCATTCATTCAGGCAGTAGTTCACCCATCAAACACCTTTCAGCGCATGTCTATTATGAGCCAAACACAGGGGATGGAGCAGTGAAGAAAACAGATGTTTTTCTGTCCTCAAGGAGTTAATGTTCTGTAACACAGTGTAGACTGATATTGTCCAAATGAATAAGGGCAGAATCCAAGATCCAGGTGCGACAGAGAATCCTGAGAGATAGCAAGCAGGGCAAGGGGTGGGGTCACAGGGTAACAGGTCACAGGGGTGCTTTTGGGTCTGGGGGGATGTCTCAGAGGTGATGTCATATGAATCCAGGTCCAGTGCAGTGATGGGGTGGCCATCGCCCCATCTGGGGGGAGGTGCTCCAGGCAGGAGGTGCAAAGACCCAGAGGTGGAAGTGTGGTCACATGCTTGAGGGGAGGTGAGGGGGTGGCTCTGGCCCAATCAAGGCAGCTTTAGGAAGAGCTTTAGCTGTCCTTCCACGTGTGGTGGGGTCGGGGTGTGGGATCAATCACACTTGTGTCTTCCAAGGTCATTTTGGTTGCCTTTGGGAACCAGATCCAGAGGGGGCTGGATGACATGAGTGGAGGTCACAGGGCCAATTAGGAGGCCACTGGCGTGGTCCAGCCCGAGGGCGAAAGCAGCCTCAGAGGAGCCAGGGGAAATGAGGAGGACCCAGGCAGGGGGCGGACTTGGGACGTGAGAAGGAGGAGGTGTCAGGACCCACTGCAGGGCTGATCGTGGGGTCTGACACAAAGAAGGGGCTCTGAGGGTGACTTTAGGATTTCTGGCCTGAGAAACTGGGTGGGTAAACTGGCCTGTCGGCTGAGGGGGGGGCTGTTGTCAACAGAGGAGGCAGAAAGGGGGGCTCTTGGAGGGGTATGGGTAACAGGGCTGCTTGAGATCCCTCCAGACACCGGAAGACAGTGCAGTGAGGCTGGAGCGTGGGCAGAGGTCGGGGGTGCAGACTCAGTGTGCTGAGGTCTGATCTAGGCCTGCAGTGCCACAGGACTAGCCTCACACTGGACCTTCCGCGGCACAGCGTGACCACAGACATCTCAATTCAGAGGTGGGTGCAGCTGGGAGGATGTGCGGAAGCTGTGCTTCTGTGTTTATGAAGCAGGGAAGAAGCATATGTCCTCTGAGAACTGCTGTGAATGAGCAGGAGGCAAACACATCCTACTGAAGGCACCCCGAGGGTCCTGAGTAAATCATCTGGGTGTAATCCCATGAGCTCTCCATCCATCAGGAGGATGAAACGTCAAGAGTATTTCTGGATGATTCAGAATGTGTTCCAGGGCCGTGACCTGTTGGCCTTATGTGGTGTTCCTTTATATAGAAAACACGAGAAGGAGTTTCAGAAACCGCAGTTTTGCACACATCTGAGGAAGTCGTGTAAAACCATCACCTGGTACCTATTTTCATGCCCACCAGACGGCAACCCTGCAGTCACTTCCAACTCAGCAGGGCCCACACCGGTATTTGACTACAAGTCTAAAAAAAGATTTGGATTGCCACCAATGAAAGGTCAGGGCTGAAACTTCTGCTGGAATTCCCCTTTGCCCCATGATGAAATCTGATGCTCGGATATCCTCTTCAGTGTGGTAACCTGAGTGTTTATGCACCAAGAGCGAAACAATGATGTCATTACAGGTGTAACTTTACCAAGTGAAAACAAAATACCCAGCATCCCTTTTGGTTCCTACTCTAAGGCATTACATGATCCTGACTCTTCGACTCTTGGCAGCCAGTTGTGTTTACTAGCATTGGGAAATGTAATTTTTCTTTGACAAATCTGATACTTATTTTCAGATGGCACACAGGTTTTGATTAATCATCACCTACTACTAAAATTTCTGAAAGCATGTCCTCCGGAAGTTCTTTGAACAGACTGCTATTTGGATTTTGCAGGTGGAGATGCCATTTCAGTAACCAGATGTCAGTAACCAAAAGACACCTGTGGGTGGGAACTGATTTTGAGTACCATCCAGGGATTTTGAGAATTACCCAGTACACTTGACTTTCAGTCTTTTTCGAGGCACTAAATAAGATTTTTAGAAATAAGAAATAGATACAGTTTAGGCTGCTGGATAATCCTTAGGGATAAACACTGGGGTGTGAAAATGGACTTTTCCTTCTGTGAAGAATGAAAAAAAAAATAGTGCTTTAAAAGAGTGAATTTGAGTAAATATAAGCCATAAATAAACACTTGACACGCATACTTTTGAAAATCCTACTTGTTGCCATGTGCAGATTATATCCATCTTTTTAGGGGGATTATTAGTCAAATGGACCATGATTAATTACAGACCTAAGTTCCATCTTTAATGATCAATGCTTGGCAAAACTCATCCTTGTTGGCACCAGATAAAGGGCAGGTTTTAGAACTTTCTAATTTCATATTTGCTTTTATGAAGTCTATAAAGTATACTGCTGTTCTTATCTGTGATTAAAAGGAAAGAAATGGAGTTCAAGGCTGGTATAAGATGCAGAATAAGTTATTCCCAGAGACAGGGTTAGAACTCATGGTAATGACATGAGCCTCAGCTCTGACTGTGGGACGAGTTGGTTCCCGACAAATCCCGAAGTCATGAGGATGGATCCCACTCTGGGCTCTCTTTCTTTTTATTATCAATCCCTTCCCTACCATCAAGAGCTTTTTGAACAAGACATGCTCTATTTAGAGGAGAACAAAAAACAAGGTTTATTGAAAACATGTGGTGATACCACCTTGGGGACACATCGGGACAGAAAAAAATGGTTTCAGATGTGCACACTTTAATGTTGTGACCAGTAAAGATTCCAGAAAATCACAGAAACTTGATAAGAGGTGGATTCTGAAGTTACACGATGGCAAAGTCCTGATGATTAGCGACACTACTTTGATCTTCACATTCCAAACACAGATTCAGAGTCTGTGGTAGGAGCTAAAATCAACTATTTCAAACATTTTGTAAAGGCAGAAGTAAAAAGTTTGAGAAAACAGTAGCAGAAGATTACCCTGTTGAGGAGCCTGTAATTACAAGCATGAAAAATAAGCACTTTATTAAAAAATCACATTCACATGACCAAATGAAGCAACTACATTAAAAAAAATACAGGCAAAAATTATCTTTCTGAAAACTCCTGTTAACTGAGGTAAAGGTGCTACCCTTTCCTTGCATTGCTCGGATAACTGCCACTGTTCTGCTTCATTCTTTATATCATGTTCACCTTGTGTATGTATAGGGTGGGACTGCGGGGGAGATGAGGTTGTGCAGGTGAATGCCTCATAGCTTGCGACTGTTTTGAACTTTTTATTCACTCAATACACACTTATTGTGGTCAGAAGCTGCTGGGACCTGGGCTTTTGATAGTAAAAGGCATAGGCAGGGTAGACGAGACCAATGCCCTCCACCCACACGGAGCTGAAAGGATAGCTGGCAAGATGGACTGAGGAGGTCACCACAGCCAGGGTGGTGCCTGTTCAGATGGCAACAGGGCAGGCGCAGGGAACCTGGTTCAGGGCTGAGGAAGCCCTTCTGGGGGAAACGTGGGTTAAGCACAATGAACAGCCAGTCAAAAATAAAGCTACAACCACCCCTCCACCTCCTGCCCTGAATATCCTTCAGGGACTGTAACACAGCCATTTCTGAAATGATCACATCTAAAGAGCTCTAGATATGATCATTTCAGAAATGACTGCTACGGACAGAGGAGCCTGGTGGGCTACAGTCCATAGGTACAAAAAAGAGTAGGACAAGACTTGGTGACTAAACGATGACAAAGAAAGACCTCTAGACTCAAAAATACCTACAGTGGTTCCTTCCCCTACTCCTCCTCTTTTAAAATGAAATTTATTCTTATTAAAGACACGTGGACTCAAACTCTAAGAATTTATTAGTGAGGGAGATGATTTAAGAAAAAACAATCAACAAAAAACCTAACAAGAAGTCTTACTAAGTTGGTAATTGTTTCTGATTGTCAGTTCCAGGATTGTTCACTTTGTTTCTATTTAATATCTTTAGCTGAACATTTTTATTCTGAAAAAAATCTTCCATTTTTTTTTACAAATAAATGGATAAATAAATAGCAATGTATCTACCTTATTTTTCTCTTACACAAAATGTAGCACACTATGTATGTAATATTGCAGCATTTTTTTTTCTTTCAATTAATACATCTTGGGTCCTTCCGTATCTAACCAAAAGATCATCTTTATGTGTTCACAGTTTATTCAGCTCTATTCACTACTTACTACAGATTGATGAGACTGTCAGGAAGGAGAGTTCCTGGGGCACAGAGTAAACTCCATGCAATTTTGGTAGCAGTGACACTTTCCATAAGGGTGACGTCACTGTGCATGCCTGCTTCCTCACCGTCTCACTAAAAAAGTAACTGAATTTTGCCGATCTGACAGGTGAGGAAATGCTGCCTTTTGTATTTCTTATGAGCGAGACTGTGTTTACAAGGCACATGGGTATTTCTTTTACTGGGAACTGTCTGTTCATATCCATTTGCTATCTTTTATTTTCCTCTGGGTTGCTGGATTTTTCTTCTGGATTTCTAGAGCTGCTTATAGTTTAAGATGATTAGCTTTTTGTCTCTGATAGGTGTTGTACATATTTTCCTACATTTGTCTTTTAACATTGCTTGTTTTACTTTATCATACAGTATTTTTGATTTTATGCAATCTAATTATATCTCTAAAAATTTTTCTGTAGCATAAGTTTATCAGTGTTTTCTTCTATGGTCTCTATATTTTTAGTCACAGTTAAAAAACTAAAAAGCCTCTTGATGAAACTGAAAGTGGAGAGTGAAAAAGTTGGCTTAAAGCTCAACATTCAGAAAAGGAAGATCATGGCATCTGGTCCCATCACTTCATGGGAAATAGATGGGGAAACAGTGGAAACAGTGTCAGACTTTATTTTTGGGGGGCTCCCAAATCACTGCAGGTGACTGCAGCCATGAAATATGACCAACCTAGATAGCATATTCAAAAGCAGAGACATTACTTTGCTGACTAAGGTCCGTCTAGTCAAGGCTATGGTTTTTCCTGTGGTCATGTATGGATGTGAGAGTTGGACTGTGAAGAAGGCTGAGCACCAAAGAATTGATGTTTTTGAACTGTGGTGTTGGACAAGACTCTTGAGAGTCCCTTGGACTGCAAGGAGATACAACCAGTCCATTCTGAAGGAGATCAGCCCTGGGATTTCTTTGGAGGGAATGATGCCAAAGCTGAAACTCCAGTACTTTGGCCACCTCATGCTAAGAGTTGACTCATTGGAAAGGACTCTGATGCTGGGAGGGATTGGGGGCAGGAGGAGAAGGGGACGAGGGAGGATGAGATGGCTGGATGGCATCACCGACTCGATGGATGTGAGTCTGAGTGAACTCCGGGAGTTGGTGATGGACAGGGAGGCCTGGCGTGCTGTGATTCATGGGGTCGCAAAGAGTTGGACACAACTGAGTGACTGAACTGAACTGAACTGAAAAAGACCTTCCTGGTTTCAAGATTATATGACAATTTATCCATTTATGCCATCCAATATTTATTTAAATCTTTGATTTATTTAGAATTTATCTTGGAATATGATAAGAAAAATATGGATCCAACCTGATCTTCTTCCAAATGAGTAATTAGTTGTTCTAACATCGCTTAAACCCAGAGTGGTGTTGGAGCTGAAACTGATGAATGTGTGGGGTTGTTACTAACTTTTGAGAAAATGACTTTGCTGTTGATTATGATGGAAGATTCACTGGGAGATTTTGAGAGGGGTTTTGAAGGTTTTAAGAATAGTTTTAAGAGTTGCGTGTATGTTTTTTTTTTTTTTAAAGCTACACTATTATCCTACAGTCTCATTCCTGGGCAAATATCCAGAGAAAACTCTACTTCTAAAAGATACGCATACCTCAATGTTCATAGCAGCACTATTTACAATAGCCCAGATGTGGAAGCAGCCTAAACGTCCATCAGTAGAGGGATGGATAAAGAAGATGTGGTGTGTATACACGATGGCATGTTACTCAGCCACAGAAGAGAGTGAAGCAACGCCACTGCAGCAGCGCGTGTGGATCTCCAGATGATGCTACTGAGCAAGGTGAGTCAGACAAAGGCGAGCATCAGACGGTGACACTTATGTGCGAATCTGAACAAATGATATAAAGGTACTTATTTACAAAACAGAAATGGACTCAGTCCCAGAAAACAAATGCATGGCTACCACAGGGGAAAGCGGGGAGGGGTAAATTAAGAATGTGGGACTCACAGGCACACACTACTGTATATAAAATAGATAAGCTATAAGGACCTGCTTATAGAATAAGGAACTATATTCAGTGTCTTATAATAATCCTTACCAGAAAAGAGTCTAAAAAAAGAATAAATGTATTCTTATATATGGGCTTCCCTGGTGGCTCAGACGGTAAAGAATCCACCTGCAATTCAGGAGAACTGGGTTCGATCCCTGGGTTAGGAAGATCCCCTGGAGGAGGGCATGGTAACCCACTCCAGTATTCTTGCCTGGAGAATCCCACGGACAGAGGAGCCTGGCAAGTATAGTCCATGGATGGATTCACAAAGAGTCAGACATGACTGAGTGACTAAGCATAGCACAACATTTACATATATATATATATATATCTGAATCACTTGGCTATATACCTGAAACTAATAAATCATTGTAAATTACACTTCAATAAAAATGGTTAAAAAAAGAATAGGGGATTTTTGAAAGGTGTGGGATCAGGGAGAACAAATGTTTGTTTACATTACATCAGGACTATGATTATTGGGTCCAAAGCTTGGTGACAGCTTTAAGCATTTTATACTGAGGGATTCAGATTTGAGGCTTGATGTGATTATAAGTATCCTGTAGCACAGGGGTCCCCAACCCCTAATGGACCAGTACTGTTCAGTGGCCTGTTATGAACATGGTCACACAGCAGGAGGTAAGTGATGGGTGAGCAAGTGAAATTTCATCTGTGTTTACAGACACTCCCCATTGCTTGCATTACTGCCTGAATTCTGCCTCTTGTCAGATCAGTGGCTGAATTTAGATCCTCATAGGAGTGAAAACCCTACCGTGAACTGCGTATGTGAGAGACCTAGGTTGAGCACTCCTTTGAGAATCATCTTGAAACCATCAGTGAAAATATTGTCTTTCATGAAACTAGTCCCTGGAGCCAAAAAGATTGGGGACCACTGCTCTAGCAGGAAAGTATAATTACTATTTGTTTTAGTAAAATTTGCTTGAATAAGGATTTCCTACTAAGTAAAGTTAGATTTAGGTAATGGTCCTTCAGGAATTTGTACAGTATTGGTTTTTTACATTAATTAGTTTCTCAACACTTCATCTACATAAACATCAAATTTGCATTCATTTATTAGAGCATGAAGAACTGCTCCTTAATGGACTATATTTTCACTTATTTCTTGACCCAAGTAATCAAATATGAATTTCAGAAACTTCTGCTTATTAGAAAATAATTTTCATAGAAAAATAGAAGTAGAAACACATTTTCTATGAAAGTAGTGAATGTCATTTAAGTCAATATGGATGTAATTTACTGTCGTGAAGTATTCTAGGTATTTCTGTATTTTAAAAGAAATAGCTAGACACTGGAAACAGTTTGGTAGCTTCTGATAAAGCCAAACACCATTGGAGCCAGTAACCCCACTCCTGGGTATCTATCCTAAAGAAATAAAAACTTATGTTCATACAAAGCCTCTACATAAATGTTCATGGCAGCTTGATTTATAAATAAAAACAACCTGACCATCTGGTCATCTGGCCAGATGACCTTTAACAGGTAAATGGATAAACTGTGTAATCCATCGCATGGAATACTAGTCAGCGATAAAAAGGACTGAACTACTGTTATTTCCAATGACTTACATGGATCTCAAGAGTATTATGCTGACTGAAAAAAAAAAGCAATTTTAAAAGATTGAATTTGTATGTGTGTGTGTGTGTGTGTGTGTAGTGGACTTTTGGACTCAGAGGGAGAGGGAGAGGGTGGGATGATTTGGGAGAATGGCATTGAAACATGTATACTATCATGTAAGAATCGAATCACCAGTCTATGTCCGATGCAGGATACAGCATGCTTGGGGCTGGTGCACGGGGATGACCCAGAGGGATGTTGTGGGGAGGGAGGTGGGAGGGGGGTTCATGTTTGGGATCACATGTACACCCGTGGTGGATTCATGTCAATGTATGGCAAAACCAATACAGTATTATAAAGTAAAGTAAAGCAAAAATAAAAAGTTAAAAAAATGAAAAATAAAAAAATTAAAAATTAAAAAAAATAAATAAAAGATTGAATTTATGAGTGTATGGTTGCATTTACACAACAACCTAAAAATGACAAAATTACAGTGATGAACATATCAGTGATTCTCAGGAGCTGGGATTTTTTTGGGAGGAGTGACTTTAAAGGGATAGCACCTCGAGTTTGTTTAGGGGGTGGGAAGGATCTGTATCTTGATGGTGGTGATGGTTCAGTTAACTGTATCCTGCATCGGACATAGACTGGTGATTCGATTCTTACATGATAGTATACATGTTTCAATGCCATTCTCCCAAATCATCCCACCCTCTCCCTCTCCCTCTGAGTCCAAAAGTCCACTATACACACACACACACACACACACAAATTCAATCTTTTAAAACTGCTTTTTTTTTTTTTTCAGTCAGCATAATGTGGTAAAATTTCACTGACTGCAGGCAGAGACTGGTGAAATCTGAAGAAGGTTTGCAGTTTAGTCAGTAACACATCCAATCCACTTCCTGTTTTTGGTAACTACACTAAACTCACGTGAGATGCCATCAATGGGGAAGCTGGCTGGAGGATAGTTGGGTGCAGAGCAACTCTCTCTACTCTTTTTGAAGCTTTTAAGTAAGTCTACAATTATTTCAAAATGAAAAGTTGCAAAAAAAAAAGGGGGGGCAGATCTTAGGAAGAGACTGCTGGGGAAAGGAACTGCATTTTTTGATACTAACATCTATTTTCTTCTTGGCTTGTTTCCAATGGGCACAGGACCCAGACCTCATCACATGGTTTATTTATTTCTTCCTGTTGCATTGCACGTGAGTGACACAGGGGGATAACATGGTACCATAGAAGTATGTCCTGAGCATATCTCACTCTCTTGCTCTTTTTTGTTGTTGTTCTGACTGTTTTGCTTATATGCAGTGTGACCCTTGATAAGACCATTAATCTAAGGCTCATGTTTTCAATATGTAAAATGGAGATCATCATCTTTTTCAATTTTAATGAGAAAGTCAATCGTAAAGGAAATCAACCCTGAATATTCACTGGAAGGAGTATGCTGAAGCTGAAGCTCCAATACTTTGCTACCTGATGCAAAGAGCCAACTCATTAGAATAGACCATGATGCTGAGAAAGATTGAAGGCAAAAGGAGAAGGGGACGACAGAGGATGGAATGGTTGGATGGCATCACTGACTAAATGGACATGAATTTGAGCAAATACAAGGAGATAGTGAAGGACAGAGAAGCCTGGTGTGTTTCAGTCCATGGAGTCACAAAGAGTTGAACATGACTGAGCAACTGGACAACAATGAGGGTTATATGAGATAGTTCATAAATATGATTTATACTTTAAACCATAAAATTTTGTGTTCATGTAACATCAAGTAGCCCAAGTTCTAACCTCCTGTTATATTCAGCTTTAAAGGCAGATTTCTTATCTAAACACACCTCTTAAACTATTGTCTGTTTTGTAATGTGTGTGTAGGAAATAGACAATAGATAGTCCAGCAAGTTCACAGCCACCATGGATTGGTGTGAAAGTAATCAAAAGTCAACAATGAAGCAAAGGCTCACTCATCTCTTGTTTCAAGGAAGGTGGTGAGTTGAGCATTTAATTCAAAGTGCTTGTTTCTTTTGACCCAAAGGAGTGTTGAGGGGAAACTATGCACTCTTTTTTGCCTCTTATGATTATCGTTATTTTTTTTAAAAAGATCTATAAGTTTTATTTCTGACAAAACTGTGGTTCTGCAGCATTTTCAAGTTGAAGCTTTACTTATGTGTCAAAGTGAGAAGAATCAAGCAGTCCTTTGCCAGCTGTGGCCGTGGCATCAGGATCATCTCTCACGGCAGGAAAATTGCCTGGAACTCACTGGAAAGCTGCATCTCAACAGGAAGTTTGCTGATCTACAACACGTGGGCTCCTACCAACCTGCTAATAAACTCATTTTTCCTGCTCCCTTGTTATTCTTCCGTGTGTAGATTAAGTGGATTATACTGTAATTAAATTTGACTCTCCAGAGATGGTGTGTTAGAGCTGGGAGCCAGGGGAAGTCAGCTTTCTGCCCCAGCCCTGTGGCTGACTTGGGGATTAAGCAGGGAGCACTCCCTTCATGGAGCCTCAATTTTACTGTTTCTTGTGAGAGAGAGGCAATGTCTCAGAGGGACACAGTGTTGCTTGATGAGCTCTATCTTCTAACTGAGCTCCGAATTACGTTATAGGAACATACTCTTTGAAGAATTAAAGATGCATTTATACTGCAGTTGAGCCTCTTAATAGGGATGAAGCTTTAAAATCTAATTTTAAAAGCCGCCCACTACACAGCACATTATCCATGCTCTCAAATGCTGTACTCAGCTGTGCACGGGGCTGCTCGCTCTGTGGTATTTATTAAAAATAAAACACAAGCCCTGCAAAGATGTGCCAGGAACATCTCCACAGCCGCACACAGGGGCTGAATTGCACAACTTCCACTGGGGTGAAAGGGGCTCCTGCTGGCAAATTCCAAGCAGCACTCAGAAAACTGACCTTATAGAGACAGTAATGCCTCCTATTGATCATAAGTCTTCAGATAACAGCTCAACGCAGCAAGGGACCATTTCTCAAAGGAAATAAATCATCTTTAATGAAATAAGTCTGCCTCACAGCCATCACTGAGTGGATGATGCAAAGTCCTTCGCTCAGAGGCCCCCTGGGAACTGCTTCCTGGTGAGAGTTTCCAAGGGGAATGTGAGAGCTCTCATCACATTCTCCCAATTCCTGCTGCTCACAGGAAAAACACATTTTCTTTTCAGTTTGGACATTTCATGTTTCTATATAGATGGGCAGGTACATAGATGTAAGGGTAGATACACAGATGGGTCAAAAAGTCAGAGGGACAGGTTTATATTTTTCTGGATGGATAATGATTTATATATTCCGATATGGAGTTCAAACAGGCATAGACAGATGACCAAGAGACCCAGGGCCTTATATAGCTATACTTCTTGTTGCCTGATCAAAATGTTGTGTTTTTAACCTAAATATTTATCATTAGGCCCAACAGTCATCTATTGGACCTCTGCCTAGTGGCCCATCTTAGACCCTGCTTCATCTCAGGCAACTAGATGGCCTCATGTGGCCCCCGCGGCCCCTGGGAGTGGCTGTCTGTCCATCACCTTCCACACTGAGCTCACTGAGCTCTGGCCACAGTGACCATGTGTCTCTGCCTGGTACAGGCCAAGCTCCCTTGGTCTCAAGAACCTTTGCATTGCTTGCTCTCCGGCCTGGAAAGACCTCTGCCCACATCGTTTCATCAATGGCTCCTGTAATACTCAGGTTGACTTGAGTGTCCACTCCTTAGAAAGACTCCCTTGGGCCACTCAATCTAAAGGAACTCCTAATCTCTCTGTTTAGTTTCTTCATTGCACTCTCTGTAGTTAACACTATCTCGTTTTTCAAAAGTATTTCTGCATATTATTCTTCTCTGTCCCCTGGAATATCAGCTTGACGGGAAAGAGGACACTGCCCATTTAGAGCAACATAGCATCCCTGGCACTGAGAACCACACTTGGACATAGTATAGATGTTTGGTGGGTGACTGAGCTCAAAAGCCAAGGGACCTTTCTCTCCTTTGTTCAGTCGGTCATGGTGTTCTACACCCTTCTGTCCATGACTCCTGCCTCCATCAGCTTTGTTCTAAATCAACATAACTAGTCTCCTCCCTGCTCCAAGGGCACAGGCGCTCCTCCGCTTACAGGCAGGGATCGTGTTTTATTAATCATTGTGTCATTGGCACCTAAGATCTTGTTTGGCACATTAGAAATAAATGCTCTGTCTGTGAGTGAATTTTCTTATGTAACATTTGAAGGTACAGGATATTAGCACCATGTATCACAGTGCTCCACTCAGGTTTATTGAAGGAATGGGAAATAATCTTTAGTTATTCTTTTTCTCCAGGCATATTCTCCCTATGGCCCAGACTTATGAGCTAATCAAGCTATATGACACTCAAATTTGCACACCAGGTCAAGTGACCTAAACAGGTCTCCAGCAGTCTATAGTATGAACTACATGTGAATGCATTTCTGAGAATGATGTCATTTACCTGGAGACGTCTCAAGTTAGGACACACCCAGGGACCTCAGGAAAGCCTTGCTCCGGAGGCCATGCAGTCATAGAAAAGGCCAATTCGTCTACTTCAGAGCTTAATTTCTTCTTTCGGTTGGAGAGCAGCAACAAGTAACCTGATCTAATTGAAGTAATAAGGCTAATATTTAAGGCTGATATTGATGCCATTTTGTGAAGTCTGACTTATTATTCAAAGAGTTTAGGTGACAAATGATAACATTTGTATGCAACTAATGGATATTACAAATGTAAGTTGATGACAATGGACAAGGCTGATTAAATTCAATTTAAAAACACTAATAAACAATAAGAGCAATATTCTCACAGTTGGGTCGTGTGGTACTCTGGGGAGTAGATACCTGGTCATTCTCCTGGGTTCCTTGTACAGAGCTCCTAGACTTTGGGATCTCTGGCATGATAAATGCCTGTCATACAATCATCAGATGACTGTTGGCTAGGGGTCCCTATTCAGCTTCCTGCATACCAGGAAGACCCGGGACCTCCTGGGAGAGAAAGAGTTCAGTCACCAATAGCCAGTGACCGACAGACATGCTTTTGTAGAGACAGCGCCACAGCTATCTCTAAAGCGTGGGGTTTGGTGAGCATCTGGCGGACACACAGGTTCTGGGAAGTGGGGCTCTTGAAGGGGCCCAAAATCTCCATGTTAGACAGCCCTCTGCCCCAAATATCTGTCCAGTGCATCTCTTTCACTTGGCTGTTCTCAGATTGTAGCTTTTATAATAAATATAAAAAATATAATGTGATATAATGTACAGCAGTTTCCTGAACTCTGTGTCATTCTAGCAACATGGGGGGCTACTGGAAACCCTAGATTGCCATCGGCCAGGCAGAGTGTGTTAGCTTGGACACCTCTCTGTGGCTGGTGTCTGAAGTTGAGGAGGGAAAGTCCAGTGAGACTAAACCCTGGATTGGCGGGGTTTCATACTAATACCAATTGTTAGTGTCAAAACTGTATCGAGTTGTTGGCTCAGCTGGTAAAATATCCACCTGCAATGCAGGTGACCCTGGTTCGATTCCTGGGTTGGGAAGATCTGCCGGAGAAGGGATAAGCTACCCACTCCAGTATTCTTGGGCATCCCTGGTGGCTCAGATGGTAAAGAATCCACCTGCAATGTGGAAGACCTGGGTTCAATCCTGGGTTGGGAACATCCCCTGGAGAAGGGAACTACTACCCACCCCAGTATTCTGGCCTGGAGAATTCCATAGACAGAGGAACCTGGTGCACTATAGTCCACAGTGTTGCAAAGAGTCAGACATGACTGAGCAACTTTCACTTTCAAGGGTATACAGAAAGTTGGAGAACTGGTTGATGTGAGGGAAAATCCCACAGATTTGATGTCAAAAGTGTTGTGAGTAAAAGGAGCTCATCAGGTAGGCTTATTTTTCTAGACTGAAATCCTAGTTCTTTCACCATCTTTCTAACTGTGGACAAGTTTCTCAAACCTTATCTGACTTCCTCATCTTTAAAAAGGATATTATAAGACTTCTGCAGGATTAAATGAGACAGTATTTACAGTTCAAGAGCAGCACCGATAGAGCAGCAAATTTCAATAAATATCAGCTATATTCACTATAGAGACTGAAACGGCTTTATAGTTCTGTAGTCAAGCAAGTCAAGAAAGTCTAACAGTCCTCAGATGGTCCAGTTAATCCCATGGAGATGACCATATGCATGGAGTTTGGACATCCAGACACAGAAGGAGGCAGAGAAGAGTACACAGCTGACAGGAAACAACCCAAGAGAAATAGCTTTCAGTAAAGGGCAGAGATTAGAGGGGGAGAAAATGAGCGCAGCTGAAAAGAATGTCTCTTGTAATGAAAGACGGAGAGGCTGGAGAGGTAGAAAAACGGTGCCTCAATCATCAGTTTAGGGGCCAGTGGCATCCAAGTGTCTCTAATATAGCTTCCCAACACATTAGCAGCTGAAGCTGTTTTCAATAAGATGAACTCGCAGATATATTAGAGTGGCCTTGGCTGTGTGGTTGATTTTAATAAAGGCTCCAATTTTGTTGTAGCTAGGGAAGACACTGGTTATTTTTTTCTCATTAAAAAAATATATACATTTGCTAAAAGGCACATGTGCTCAGCTAATGGGGGACACCTCTGTGCTCTGCTTTGCCTCTTTTGTCTTCCTGTGGAAATAATACACAGAAGGAGAACTGCTAAAACAGCAATTAAAAAATCAACTTATATTTAGCATCAAGTACTGATCCAAGGTTAATCACAGGCTAGTCTTTTCTGCTTTCCTGAGATGACTGAAAACTACGGCCTTGTTCCATCTGTCTCTAGAAGGAGTTACCAGGGATCCAAAAAGTCATGGTTACAAGTAACTTGTTGACATTCTAACACGTCAGGCTCATTATCATAATCTAAGCAGCAGTCTTGGGTACGTTTGCAATTTTCAGGCAGGTCATTAATGAAAGCTGGGAAAGGAGTGACTGTGAGCTCACTCTTTGAGGTTATTTACACGTTCTCTATGCGGAGGCCACTGAGTGAATGAGTTGTGTTTGACAGTAGAGAGATCAGAAAAGAAATCAGAAAGTCCAGACAAATGAGGGCAACTCATCAGTCATCCACACACACATTCAACTCTTCAAGTAGCACAGTGATTACTGGCCACAGCTGCAGACATGTTATTCCAACAGCGTCTTAGGTGAGAGATGTAACTTGGAGGCACGCTGCTGCTAAGTCACATCAGTCGTGTCTGACTCTGTGCGACCCCATAGACGGCAGCCCAACAGGCTCCCGTCCCTGGGATTCTCCAGGGAAGAAAACTGGAGTGGGTTACCATTTCCTTCTCCAGTGCATGAAAGTGAAAAGTGAAAGGGAAGTCGCTCAGTTGTGTCTGACTCTTCGTGACCCCATGGACTGCAGCCTACCAGGCTCCTCCGTCCATGGGGTTTTCCAGGCAAGAGTACTGGAGTGGATTGCCATTGCCAAATTGAAGGCATAGATATAAGAATTTTGCAATTCAAGATAAGCTTTTACCAGTTTTCAAACTCCCCAAATCAAGGAGAGATAAATCAGTTCGGTAAAGAAAGAAAGCATCTAATTTTTAAAAAATGAATAGATTTTCCTTCCCTTTGGTTACAGATGTCTAAAAGATGTTTTTCAAACACAAGAATATAATGATTTTATGTTTTCTTAAATCAACAATATTTGGAAATGCTCTGGCTCCCATGCAGGTGTGGGGAGTGGGCAGGTCAGGAGGGAAGTTACGATTCCCTGGGAATGAGCCGGTGGGCCCCATGAACCAACCTGTGTCCAAATAGGATCAACTGGTCTGCAGAGCTCAGTCTTGCCCAAGGCGACAGCTGAAGGGGCTTTGCTCTGCTTCAGCTCTATTTTACAGGGTGCTCTCAGAAGGCATTCCCCACCCTGCAGGCACACAGGCTGCCAGTCTCCTCGGGGCCCTTTCTTGAATGCCCAAGCCTTCTGAAAATGTTTGGGTGTGCGGCATGTTCAGAATAACCAGATCTTACAGATATGTGGAGTCTTGAGAGAGCTTAGCTACATCGCCAAACGCACAGCAGTTATCAGCACATCTTAGTCCTTTAATCTCCCTCTTCCTGTCTTGAATCCTTCTGGGACTTGGTGCAGCACGTGGTTCTGAAGATGGAGTCGTGTCACCTGTAACCCGGCCACCTTTAGGCCTGTCAGCAGTGGCCTAACAGATTCAGTGCGATGTGCTGCAGGCGTGGCTGTAGTGGGCAGAGGAGAGATGACACCTCTTTGTCCACTTTGCCCCAGTCAATTAGGTCAAGCAGGGAGATCCAGGGCTTACTTTACATTGCGATTGCTCATTTTACCCCTGACATCAATCATTTTTTATGGCCCTATTAAGCATGGCTTACAAAGGGCTTCAGGAGCCATTTGGGATATGCTGCTGCCTTCCAGCAGGTGACATTTGGTTCCTCTGTGTAGGTTACATCTTACCCACCTGGTCCAAAAGAGTCACATCTGAACACGTTTCACTATTACGTAGGTTCAGCTGGACCACGAATCAAATCATTACACATATATCAAATAAAAGACAGAAGTGCATAGTTACCTTAAGTGTGACTACAAATATTGCTTTTGTTCTAGTGGGTGTTCATTATATGTTTATCTGCGAGGTTTTCTTCCAAAGAAGCTGATTTGGTAGAGGTAAAATAACAAACGAAGAAAAGGCCTGAAGCAGTAACTAAGCTCCAAGCACACCTACACCACGTCAAACAGAATCTGTAAAGTCACAGCTGACAGGCCTAAAGGTGGCTGAGTTACAGATGACACAACACCATCCTCAGAACCACATGCTACACCAAGTCCCAGAAGATTCAAGAGAGGAGGAGGAAGGTTAAAGGACCAAGATGTGCCACTGTATCTGCAGCTGAGAACAGCTATCAA
This sequence comes from Ovis canadensis, assembly GCF_042477335.2. Classification (NCBI taxonomy): domain Eukaryota; kingdom Metazoa; phylum Chordata; class Mammalia; order Artiodactyla; family Bovidae; genus Ovis; species Ovis canadensis. The sequence goes on from NC_091253.1 coordinate 10,839,289, forward strand.
AAGGCAGCAAACACATGGGAAAGAACCCGCTCTTTAGCTTAGAGGCCAGAAATACACTGGCATTGCCTCTGGAATTGGAATAAAACCAATTTTTCAGTCAGTTCAGTTGCTCAGTTGTGTCTGACTCTTTGTGACCCCACGGACTGCAGCACGCCAGGCTTCCCTGTCATCACCAACTCCTGGGGCTTGCTCAGGCTCATGTCCATGGCGTCAGTGATGCCATCCAACCATCTCATCTTCTGTCGTCCCCTTCTCCTCCTGCCTCCAATCTTTTCCAGCTTCAGGGTCTTTTCCAAGGAGTCAGCTCTTTGCGTCAGGTGGCCAAAGTATTGGAGTTTCAGCTTCAGTATCAGTCCTTCTAGTGAATATTCAGGACTGATTTCCTTTAGGATTGACTGGTTGGATCTCCTTGAGTCCAAGGGACTATTAAGAGTCTTTTCCAACACCTCAGTTTAAAAGCATCAATTCTTTGGTGCTCAGCTTTCTTTATAGTCCAACTCTCACATCCATACATGACTACTGGAAATAGCTTTGATTAGATGGACCTTGGTTGGCAAAGTAATGTCTCTGCTTTTTAATATGCTGTCTAGGCTGCTCATAGCTTTTCCTCCATGGAGCAAGTGTCTTTGAGTTTCATGGCTGCAGTCACCATCTGCAGTGATTTTGGAACCCCCCAAAATAAAGTCTCTCACTGTTTCCATTATTCCCCATCTATTTGCCACAAAGTGATGGCACTGGATACCATGATCTTAATTGGATGCCATGATCTTAATTTGCTGAATGTTCAGTTTTAAGTCAACTTTTTCACTCTCCTCTTTCACTTTTATCAAGAAGCTCTTTAGTTCTTCTTCCCTTTCTGCCATAAGGGTGGTGACATCGGCATATCTGAGGTTATTGATATTTCTCCCGGCAATCTTGATTCTAGCATGTGTTTCATCCAGGCTGGCATTTCGCATGATACACTCTGCATATAAGGTAAATGAGCAGGGTGACGATATACAACCTTAATGTGCGTCTTTCCCTATTTGGAACCAGTCTGTTGTTCCCTGTCCAGTTCTAACTATTGCTTCTTGACCTGTGTACAGATTTCTCAGGAGGCGGGTAAGATGGACAGGTATTACCAACTCTTGAAGAATTTTCCACAGTTTGTTGTGACCCACACAGTCAAAGGTTTTGGTGTAGTCAACAGAACAGAAGTAGATGTTTTTTTCTGGAAATTTCTTGTGTTTTTCATGATCCAACAGATGTGGTTCCTCTGCCTTTTCTAAATCCAGCTTGAACATCTGGAAGTTCACAGTTCACGTACTGTTGAAACCTGGCCTGGAGAATTTTGAGCATTACTTTGCTAGTGTGTGCTGCTGCTGCTGCTAAGTCACTTCAGTCGTGTCTGACTCTGTGCGACCCCATAGACAGCAGTCAACCAGGCTCCCCCGCTCCTGGGATTCTCCAAGCAAGAACACTAGAGTGGGTTGCTATTTCCTTCTCCAATGCATGAAAGTGAAAAGTGAAAGTGAAGTAGCTCATTTGTGTCCAATTCTTAGCGACCCCATGGACCACAGCCTACCAGGTTCCTCCATCCGTGTGATTTTCCAGGCAAGAGTACTAAAGTGGGGTGCTATTTCCTTGTCCATGCTAGTGTGTGAGATGAGTGCAATCATGTGGTAGTTTGAACATTCTTTGGCAATTTTTAATTGGTTTTAAAGCCTGAAACGGGACATTCCTGCAGTTAGCTGTGAACCAACTTTATCCTATAGAAGCTGAATGAGTCCTGCTAAACTGTTTGCCTTGTGAATTGTTTTGTTTGGGTCCCTTTTAGTACTGGAAGGTCTTGTGCCATAATTTTGCACTGAGCTACAGTGTTTCGTGGTGTAGCTTGAGTGGGGATTCAAAAAGAGAGGAGATCTCCAGAGAAAAACCAAGTGCCTGCATGGATGTGCCCTGGGGGCCAGGTGGGCCCCTCGGGGGCTGGGAGCTGGTGCCCAATTTCCTCTGTACTTTATCTGGCAGAAGAGGGGCATTTGGACAAACAGACTGCATTAGTGAAGGCCGAGCAAGGTGTTTTAAGGTTGATGTAGCTTAGAATTGCACTAGAGTCACTTCTGTAACTGCGGTGCTTTGGAAGCAGTCACATTTCCACAGAGTCTGGTTGAATGAATGGAGGCTCTTGAAATATGCAGGTGTGTGGGAAGCCCACCCGCTTCCCCATGCTCAGGACATGTGTCCAGGACGTGCACACAGCTCTGGCATGAAAGATGGAACAAAGGATTCCTCTGACAGTCCCGGTGGAAAGGGTTTCTCCACTTCCTCCTTAAGAACTGGGTGAAGAAGGTACCTAAAGATGCTCAACCATTTCTGAAACAGAATGGAAAACCCTTTGTTGATGAGGAGCTTAGCCTAAACTAGCTTGTAACTAAAACCCCCAGTTTCTCAGGTTGGAAACAGTGGAAATAAGGACCCCACCAGGAACTTCCAGCATCTGGATTTGAGTGGCTGCCAAGGAAGTAGGAAGGAGAAAAGAGCAAGGAAAGCAAATGTAACTATTGAATAACAACTACAACATCCACAATTACAAGAAGCTACGGTACACAGGGTTTTACTATTCTTCCCCCAAAGGAATAAAAACATTCTATTTTTTAAAAAAATAGGTCAAATTCTTCAAAAATGTCAGTGTTGTAAAAGACAGAAAGGCTGAGGAACTGTTCTAGATAAAAGGAGACTGCAGAGACCTGATGACTAAACACCATGTGTGACCCTAGACTGCACGGGAAAATGCTACAAGGGCATTATTGGGTCAACTGGCAAAACCAGGATACAGCCAGCGGATTGGATAAGGGGTTGGACTAACATCCAATTTAAGTACAGAAGATTATGCAAACTCATAGTCTTCTTTTTGAAAATCCATACTGAAATATTTAGGGATAAAAGGCCATGATGTAGGCAGCTTACTTGAAAAAATAATTAAAATTTGAGATATAATTGACTAAAATTTTCAATTTGATGATACACTTTAAAATATATCACTGCGAGGTGCCAGATCTTAACTCTGGAACTTTTTATAGTTTCAGGCTGGCACCCAGGTGACTGGGATCTCTTTGGAGCGACAGCAGCCAGGGAGTTGTAGAGATGTGATATTTGTTCAGGGACTGTAGGGTGGGGAGCCAAATTTCAGAGGGGAAAACACTTTATCAGGTCTCATGGTTACAGTGAGTATAATAAGCCATGCATGTAATTATTCTTGAGGCCTGCTCATAAGTCAGCTTTACCAGGACCGGTACACTTACATGTTTCAGCTGACCGACAGCCTGAAAGCAGTACTGCTTACACTGTACAACAAAAATAGATCCCATACTTATGGAAATCAATGCTTCCCCTAATTCAGAGTGATGCTCGAGAACCGTGTATTTTAGCACAACTCAACTTGACATGAGGGTTCCAGAGCCAGGCCCTCTGGCTCAGTCCCAGTGCCACCACTTACTAGCTGTGAGACTTTTGCAACTCACTCCACCTCTCTGTGCCCCAGCCTCTTCATCTGCAAAACTCGGACAATGAAAATACCTACCTCACTGAGCTCTGAAGCGGATTAAATGAATTAGCACGCTCAGATCACAAGAGAGCCTGGCCCATGGTGAAGAATCCATGAATATTAACTTTTAACATAAACCAAATGTAGTAATACCAGAGGCAGAAGAAGAAAAGGATGTAGTGTCCCAAACCTGGGCTTCCAGGACTCTGATACTCACCTATGACACAGAAGGGCTTTCGAGCGAATCTCAGTCTTCCCTGCCATCCGCGGTACCGGCAGCAGCAGCCTGCAGACCAGATTCGAATGATGAACTCCAAACCAAAGACGACGATCATCACGAATTCCTGAAACATCAAACAAGGCATGTCAGGGAGAGGCATTACCGAGCAGACCAGAGCAGGAAGCTCCATGGGTATTATACAGTCAGGCACTTCATCTAAAACATCTGGTTGTTAAAGTCGGAAGCTAACATTTCCTTTTCTCCAAATCAAGGTAAACCCAGAGAACATCGGAACCCCACGTTGTTTCCTAGTGTGGAACACTATTCCTCTTCAAGTCTCTAATTTCTTGCAAATTTAGGAGTCAGTTTTAATTCTAAAAGTGCAGCCTGAATTACAGATTCCTCTTGCCTGGTATATGCAGTCCCTTGGTATCCCCAGGAAACTGGTTTCAGGACCCCCTGGACACCAAGATATGTGGATGCAAGTCTCTTATGCAAAATGGAGTAGGGCTTGCATATAATCCATGCACATCCTTGCACATACTTTGAGTCATCCCTAGATTACTTATAATACCTAATATAATCAAAAGTTTTGTTAACTGTTTCTGGCACACTGTTCACATTTTGCTTCTTGGGAATTTCTGTTTTTTTCCCAAGTATTTTTGGTCTACGGTTGGTTGAACCTGTGGATGTGAAACCTGGAGATAAGGAGGGCTGACTACATAGTTCAATTGCCCTTAGTTACCCAGTAACGTGAAATATTTGAAATGAAAGAGTGAACTCCAAAAATACAGTTTACAGTTTTACAGAAAGCAGATCCTCATTTTGCTGCAAGGAGTGACTTAATCCCTGAGCTCTGAGGAGTTGTTCTGAGACAGAGAGGTAAATATTTAGGAGTATAAGGAGTTCTTTTGTTATGATGTAAAAAATCTCCTTATAAGACAGCAAGTTTTGACAGCGTTATCATGTGTAGCACACACATCCTTTGCCAGAAATGAGATCCTAAAGCCTCTAGAGATGAAACTTGTTAATTACTAGGCTGCCCTTTGGTGAGAGCTGCCTAGAAAATAACACTTGTTCCAGCAGAAAGGCTTTGAGGTTTTCTAGGAAGAGTTGTGAGTGAACCCTGGAAAAGGCCAACTAAAGAGGCTCATTAAATAGTGGGTCACAGAATGTAAACCACTGGAATTTGTTAAGAAAGTGTCTCTGGAGCAAATTTTTCATAGTCACCTTGTCATTCCTTGACTGAGGCAGGCACAGAGTTTATCAACATTTGTTTTCCTTTAAAAATAATATTTCCCTTTTTTGTTTTTAAACAAGTTTTGACTCAGCACTTAAAATGTATTAATAGAACAGTATTTATTAATTGAGGCTTCCCTGGTGGCTCAGGTGGTAAAGAATCCACCTGCAATGCAGGAGACCTGGGTTGGGAAGATCCTATGGAGGAGGAAATGATAATCCAGTATTCTTGCCGGGAGAACTTCACGGACAGAGGAGACTGGCAGGCTACAGTCCATGGGGTTGCAAAGAGTCAGGCATGACTGAGCGAGTAACACACATACACAGTTATTAGTTGATCTTTGTTATAACTGCTTAATATAAAAGTTATACATGCTCTTTATTAAAACCTCTAAACATCACAAAAGTGTTGAACGTAGAAAGTGAATGTCCTAATCTACTCTCCATCCTCCCGCCCCACGTCCCAAGACAAAAGCCATTATCAGATTTAGAAAAATGGCATTTTTGTTGCAAGTTTCAGGGAAATGTCTGTTTCTTCAGTTAGAGTATGTGATGATATGCTACACTTTTAAAATGCCTAGTAGAGATACAGCATTCTCTCCTTCCGTTATTTTGCACTAAGTAACCCGCAAATATTTCTCATGATGGGAGATAAATCTCCAATATTATGGCTACTACTTACAGTGACTTAACACTGAAAGTGAAAAGTGAAAATGAAGTCGCTCAGTCGTGTCTGACTCTGCAATCCCATGGACTGTAGACCTCCAGGCACCTCTGTCCATGAGATTTTCCAGGCAAGAATACTGGAGTGGGTTGCCATTTCCTTCTTCAGGAGATCTTCCTGACCCAGAGATTGAACCTGGGTCCCCCGCACTGTAGGCAGATGCTTTACCTTCTGAGCCACCAGGGAAGTCCTGCCCATGGCTAAATCTCCACAGATGATTTCATGCAGATAACCAAAGCATGGTCAGCACACACTCATTCAGGATATGAGGGTTTTGTTTTGGTTTTCTTTGCTTTAGTTTTCAGTATATATCTAAGTGGCTTCCTTGGTGGCTCAGACTGTAAAGAACCTGCCTGCAATATAAGAGGCCTGGGTTCGATCCCTGGGTCGAGAAGATCCCCTGGAGAAGGGAATGGCTACCCACTTCTTGCCTGGAGAATTCCATGGACAGAAAAGGCGGGTGGGCTACAGTCAAAGGGGTCACAGAGTCAGACATAAGTGACTAATGCTTTTTACACTATATATCTAGGTAGTTGAGTTTATTCACTCTTAAGGCGTATGAAGTGCCATGTTAGGGAGAGCTGGGGAGGCAAGGCTTCTTTCAATCTTCCTCTATCCTCACGCAGAGCCTGTTGACACCTGTCGAGCCTGTGCTTAGTGGCAAGTCTACTTTTATCCCTGTCTCTTCCTCCTACTTGAGCCAGGGAGTCTGGTGCTCTACTGGTGGGGGGTTCTATTGTCAGGGATACTAAGAAAACTCAAATATGGCCTGAGCAATGAGGCACTACCACATAAAGGTTTTCCTTTTCCATGGGAATAGCTGCTACCAGTAGATGTATGGCCAATATTCTTTAGAACAAAGAATATTAGAATAAAGTAACATTCTATTAGTATAGTAAGGTAGGACCTCAGTAGATCTATAGTCAATATTTTTGAGAATAAAGGCTATAGGAATAAAGTAACATTCTATTAGTATAGTAAGGTAGGCCCTCAGTAGATATATAGCCAATATTTTTGAGAACAAATATTACTGGAAAAAAGTAATATTCTATCAGTATAGTAAGGTAGGTCCTCATTGAATTATTTCTATGTTGTATCCTGAGGCAGATACATTATAGATTTACTCAGGGCCACTTGTTCAGGAATATTGTTTACTGATTTTTTTTTTCAAACAACATTGGGAAAAAGCCTTCATTTCCAAATAAAACAAGAGGAAGTTGTAATTGGATTTTACTACAAGGTCACAGTTTCTGCCTTGGAGGAGTAAGACTGGGGTCAGAACTCTCTCCTACTAGAGCATTCCTTCGTCTTCTTTATGAGGGCCTGGTTTTAGACTTGGCAAACAGTAACCTCAAGCTCTCTGGTCACCAAGGGAGCATTAGTGAGGGGACCGTGGAACACTTCTCTTCACAACCCAGAGCTGCAGGCCATGAGAATGTTCCCTTCCAAGACTTGAGCTCATTTGATTGGGAGCAAAAGCACGAAAACCATTTTGACCAGATTTTGTCTTTTGTTTCATGAAACTTCTATCTTATTTCAATTAAAAGGAACAAAGTTCTGTGGAGAAAGAGAGGGAAAGTATTATAAATCTAACCGAACTGGAAGGGAATGAAATTGGGAGAAGATCACCTTTTTTTTGCCCCTTTTTCATTTCCAAGCTTTGTTGAGGTATAATTGGCAAGTAGAAATTGTGTATATTTGAGCTGTACATACACACAATGTACAAATACATGAGGTCCTAATGTATGTATACATTGTGAACTGATTACCGTAATCAAGCTAACATATCCGTCACCTCACATAGGTAATATATATATGTATTTTTTTGGTGATAGTGAGAACACTTAAAATTTAATCTCTTAGCAAATTTCTAGTACACACTAAAACTACTGTTACCTTCAGTTAGCGGGCTGTTCATTAGGTCTCTAGGACTAATTCATCCTGCATGACTGGCAGTTGGTGCCCTCGCTCTAGTGTATCTCTTTCCCCTCATCCTCTAGTTACTGGTAGTTACTCTACTCTGTTTCTTGAGTTCAACTTTTTAGATTCCACATATAGGTGAGATCATGCAGTACTTGTGTTTCTGTGTCACACTTATTTCATTTATCCTAATGTCCTCCAACTTCACGTTACTGCAAATCACTTTAAGACTGACTAATATTCTCATATGTTTCTGCCAATGTATCTATCTATCTATGTCACATCTTCTTGGTCTGTTTGTCCATTGATGGACACTGAGGTTGCTTCCATACCTTGGCTACTGTGAATAGTGCTGCAATGAACATGCAGGTGTGAATATCTCTTTGAGATCATGACTTTATTTCTGCTGGATTAGATGGTAGTTCTAGATTTAATTTTCTGAGAAACTTCCATACTGTTTTCCACAATTTACATTCCAACCAGTAGGGTAGGAGGGTCCCCTTTTTTCTTCATCTTCATTCACACTTGTTCTCTTATGTCTTTTTGGTAATAGCCTTTCTAACATATGTGAGGTGATATCTCATTGTGGCTTTGATTTGCATTTCTGATGATTAGTGATGTTGAAGATCTTTTTGTATACCTGTTTGGTCATTTGTATGTTTTCTTTTGAGAAATGCCTATCCAGGTCCTTTGCTCATTTTTAAATCAGGTTATTTAACTAATTTTTGTTATTGAGTTATGAAATGTCCTTATATATTTGGATATTAACTTCTTATTAGATATTTGGTGTGCAAGGTCTTCTCTCATCTCAAAGGCTGTGTCTTCACTCTGTTGATGGTTTCCCTTTATGCACAGAAGATTTTTACTTAGATGCAATCCCACCTGTTTATTTTTGTCTTTGTTATTTGTGATTTTGGAGTAATATCAAGAAAACCATAAGACAAATACTATATGATATCACTTACATGTGGAATCTAAAAAATAAAAATAATCAGTGAATATGACAATAAAGAAGCTGACTCACAAATACAGAGAACTAACTAACTAACGGTTATCAGTCAGGAGAGGGGAAACAGGAGGGATAAATGAGGGGAAGTAAGAGGCACAAACTACTAGGTATAAAATAAATAAGCTACATGGATATATAGTATAGGTACAACAAAGGAAATAAGCTGATATTTTATAATAACTATAAATGGAATACAACCTTTAACAATTGTGAATCATGTTGTACACCTACATTTTATATAATATTGTATATTAACTATATCTTGATAAAACCCCCCAAAAACACATTGCCCAAACTAATGTCAAGAAGCTCCTTCCCCATGTTTTATTTTAATAGTGTTATACTTTCAGTTCAGTTCAGTCACTCAGCTATGTTTGACTTTGCCACCCTATGGACTGCAGCACACCAGGCTTCCCTGTCCATCACCAACTCCAGGAGCTTGTTTAAACTCATGTCCATCAGGTCGGTGATGCCATCCAACCATCTCATCCTTTGTCGCCCCCTTCTTCTACTGCCATCAATCTTTCCCAGCATCAGGGTCTTTTCCAATGTGTTAGATCTTTGCATCAGGTGGCCAAAGTATTGGAGTTTCAGCTTCAGCATCAGTCCTTCCAATGAACACCCAGGACTGATCTCCATTAGGATGGACTGGTTGGATCTCCTTGCAGTCCAAAGGACTCTCAAGAGTCTTCTCCAACACCACAGTTCAACAGTATCAATTCTTTGGTGCTCAGCTTTCTTTATAGTCCAACTCTCACATCCATACATGACTACTGGAAAAACCATAGTTTTGACAAAATGGACCTTTTTTTTTTTTTTGCAAAGTAATGTCTCTATTTTTTAATATGCTGTCTAGGTTGGTCATAGCTTTTCTTCCAAGGATCAAGCATCTTTGAATTTCATGGCTGCAGTCACCATCTGCAGTGATTTTGGAGCCCAAGAAAATAAAGTCAGCCACTGTTTCCATTGTTTCCCCATCTATGTACCATGAAGTGATGGGACTGGATGCCATGAACTTAGCTTTTTGAATGTTGAGTTTTAAGCCAGCTTTTTCACTCTCCTCTTTCACTTTCATCAAGAGGCTCTTTAGTTCCTCTTCATTTTCTGCCATAAGGGTGGTGTCATCTGTGTATCTGAGGTTACTGATATTTCTCCCAGCAGTCATGAGTATACTTTCAGGCCTTACTTTTAAGTCTTCCACCCATTTTGAGTTAATTTTTGTACACTGTGGTGGATAAGGGTCCAATTTCATTCTTCTAAGTGTGGATATCCAATTTTCTCACTCATGATAAAAACTCTCAGCAAGTTAGAACTAGAAGTTTGCGCTCTCAACTTGATAAATGTCATCTACAAAACCATTAGAGTTAATGTCATACCTAATGATGAAAGAGTGAAAGCTTTTCCCAAAAATCAAGAACAAGGAAAGATGTTAGTTTCATCACCCTTATTCAACATAATTGCATACTATAGTCACTGCAATAAGGCAAGTAAAAGAAATAAAAGGCATGCAAATTGGAAAGGCAGACATAAAAAGTCTATATTTGCAGATGCATGATTGTCTAAGGAGAAAATCACAAGGAATTTATCAAAAACCTCTTTGAACTAACCAGTGAATTCAGTAAGGTTGTAAGTTATAAGATCAACATACAATAAGCAAACACATTTCTGCATACTAAAAAAAATGTGGGGAGCAATATTTAAAAGCATAATATTATTTATGACCATTCCAAAGGAAATAAAATGTTTAGCTATTCATTTAACAAAATCTGTACAGGATATGCATACTGAAAATTACAAAATGTTGATAAAAGAAATTAGAGAAAACCTAAGTAAATGGAAATGCCATGTTCAGTAATTAGAAGGTGCAACATGATAAAGATGGCAGCTTCTCCCAAATTGATTTGTAGTTTTAATGAAATTCTTATCAAAATCTCAGCAACTTTTTTTTTGTAGATGTAAATAAACTTATTCTAAAGTTTATATGGAAAGGTACAGACTCTAAAATAGCTTACAAAAAAAAAAAGAAAAAAGAAAAGAAACGAAAACTCCCAAGAAAGAGAAAAAAGTGGGAGGAATTACTTTATCTGATATGAAAAACCTCTATGTAGCTCCAGAAATCCAGATTGTGTGGTCTTGGCAGAGGGACAGACACACAGAGAATGATGGAACACAAAAGAGAACCTAGAAATGTATTCAGACAAATATGCTCAATTGATTATTTGACAAAGATAAAAAAGTAGTTCAACAGAGGAAGAAATAGTCCTTTCAGTAATCAGTGCTGGGGCAATTTGACTTCCAAATGCAATGAAATGAACCTCTATATCTCACACTTTATACAAAAATTGATCCAAAATGGATTATGGGCTTAAGTGTTAAAACCATAAAACTTCTAGAAACAAAACATAAGAGAAAATATTTAGGATTTAAGCTAAGAAAAGAGTTCACAGACTTAACACCAAAAGCATAAGGAAAAATTGATAAATCAGACTTGTTCAAAAGTACAGGATGAAAAGACAAGCTATAGACACACACACACACAGAATATTTGACAAAGGACCAGCATTGAGAAAATATAAAAACTCTCAAGAGTTAACACCCATCCTTCTGAAATTCTTCCAAAAATCATAGAGGAAGGAGCTCTCCCAAGTTCATTCTATGAGGCCACAATCATCTAGACACCAAAGTGAAACAAAGACATCACACACACACACACACACACACACACACAAATTACATGCCAATATCACTGATGAACATAGATGTAAAAACCATCAACAAAATACTAGTAAACAGAATCCAACAATACATGAAAAGGATCAGGCATCACAATCAACTGGGATTTATTCCTGGCATGTGAAGATTCTTCAATATATGCTAATCAATGTGATACACCACATTAATGAACTGAAGAATAAAAAGCATATGATCATTTCAGTAGATGAAGGAAAAGCTTTTGACAAAATCTAACACTCGTTTATAATTAAAAACTATTCAGAAAGTGGGCATTGAGGGAACCTACTTTAACATAATAGAGGTCATATATGACAAACTCACAGCAAACATCATTCTCAATGGTGAAAAACTGAAAGCATTTTTTCTAAGATCAGGAACAAGACAAGGATGCCCACTCTTGCCACTACTATTCAACATAGTTTTGGAAGTCCTATCCACAGCAATCAGAAAGGAAAGAAATAAAAGGAATTCAAATTGGAAAAGAAGAAGTAAAAGTGTCACTGTTTGCACATGGCCTGATACTACACATAGAAAACCCTAAAGATGCTACCAGAAAACTAATAAAGCTTATCAGTGAATTTGATAAAGTTGCAGGATACAAAATTAATACACAGAAGTCACTTATATTCCTATGCACTAGTAATGAAAGAGGAGAAAGGGAAATTAAGAAAATAATCCAATTTACCATTGCATCAAAAAGAATAAAATACATAGCAATAAACCTACCTAAGGAAGCAAAAGACCTGTACTCAGAAAACCACAGGATGCTGATGAAAGAAATCAAAGATGACAGAAACAGATGGAGAGATATACCATGTTCTTGGATTGGAAGAATCAATATTGTCAAAATGATTATACCACCCAAAGCAATTTACAGATTCAATTCAATCCCTATCAGATTACCAATGGTATTTTTCACAGAACAAGAACAAAATTTTTAAAAATTTGTTTGGAAACACAGAAGACCACAAATAGCCAAAGCAATCTTAAGAAAGAAAAATGAAGCTGGAGGAATCAGGTTCCCTGACTTCAGACCATACTACAACGCTACAGTAATCAAAACACATACACAAACATAGAAACATATAGAAATACATATGAAAAGAGAAATATAGATCAGTAGAATAGGATAGAAAGTCCAGAGATAAACCCACAAATAAACTGATCTATGGAGAAGGAAATGGCAACCCACTCCAGTGTTCTTGCCTGGAGAATCCCAGGGATGGGGGAGCCTGGTGGGCTTCCGTCTCTGGGGTCGCACAGAGTCGGACACGACTGAAGCGACTTAGCAGCAGCATGGTCATCTAATCTATTATGACAAAGGAGGCAAAAATATACAATGGAGAAAACGACAGTCTTTTCAATAAAGGATGCTGGGACAGCTACAAGTAAAAGAATGAAATTAGGACATTCTCTAACACCAAATAAAAATAAACTAAAAATGGGTTAAAGATGTAAATGTAACTCTTAGAGGAAAACATAGGCAGAACATTCCTTGACATAAATTGTAGCAAGATCTTTTTTGATCCACCTCCTAGAGTAATGAAAATAAAAACAAAAATAAACACATGGGACCAAGTTAAAGTATTTTGCACAGCTAAACTGAAACTGAAGTTGCTAGCCAGGGAAACCATAAATAAAATGAAAGACAATCCATAGAACAAGAGAAAATATTTGCAAACGAGTAACTGACAAAGGATTAATTTCCAAACAATGCAAACAGTTCATAGTGCTCAAAATTAACAACAACAACTACTCAGTCAAAAAATGGGTGGAAGATCTAGAGATTTCTCCAAAGACGACATACAAAGATGTTTTAAAACCACAAGAAAACATGCTCAGCATCACTAATTATTAGAGAAATGCAAATCAAAACTACAATGAGGTATCACCTCATAGCAGTTAGAATGGCCATCATCCAAAAAATCTACAAACAATAAATGCTGGAGAGAGTGTGGACAAAAGGGATCCCTTCTACATTGTTGAAGAGAACATAAATTTTTATAACCATTATGGAGAAGAGTATGGAGTTTCCTTTAAGAAAACGAAAAATAGAGCTTCCATATGATGCAGAAATTCTACTCCTGGGCATATATCTGGAGAAAGCCATAATTCAAAAAGACACACACACTCCAGTTCCCAGCAGCACTATTTACAATAGTCAAGTCATGGAAGCAACTTAAATGTCCATTGACAGAGGATAGTATAAAGAAAATGTGGTATATATGTATATATATGCAGGATGGAATATTACTTAGCCATAAATAGAATGAAATAATGCCATTTGTAGTAACATGGATGGACCTATAGATTATCATACTAAGTGAAGTAAGTCAGATAGCAAAAGATAAATAATACATGATATCACTTAAATGTGGAATTTAATAAAAATGATACTAATGAACTTATTTAAAAACCAGAAACAGACTCACACACCTCAAAACCAAACTTACAGTTATCAAAGGGGAAATGTGGGGGAAAATGATAAATTAGGAGAGTGTAATTAACATATACACACTTGTACTATATATAAAATAGGCAACTGACCTAGATGTTCATCAACAGATAAAGAAGCTGTGGTACATATATACAGTGTAATATTATCCAGCCATGGAAAGGAATGAATTTGAGTCAGTTCTAGTGAAGTGGATGAACCTAGAGCCTGTTATACAGAGTGAATTAAGTCAGAAAGAGAAAAAGCAAATATTGTATACTAATACATACATATGGAATCTAGAAAAATGGTACTGATGAACCTATTTGCAGGGCAGGAATACGGACTCATACATAGAGATCAAACTTACGAACACAGGCGGGGAAGGAGAGGGTGGGATAAATCGAGAGAGTAGCATTGAAATATATACATTACCATATGTAAAATAGATAGCTAATGAGAAGTTGCTGTATAACAGAGGGAGCTCAGCCTGGTGCTCTGTGACACCCTAGAGCAGTGAGCTGAGGTGGGAAGTAGGAGGGAGGTTCAAGATGGAGGGAATATATGTATACCTATGGCTGATTCAATAGGCTTCCGGGTGCCTCAGATGATAAAGAGTCTGCTTGCAATGCAGGAGACCTGGGTTAGATCCCTGGACTGGGAAGATTTCCTGGAGAAGGCAGTGGCAACCCACTTCAGTATTCTTGCCTGGAGAATTCCCTGGACAGAGGAGCCTGGCAGGCACCCATAGCATCACAAAGAGTTGGACATGACTGAGCAACTAACACATACATGGCTGATTCGTGTTGATGTATGGCAGAAACCAACACATCATTAGAAAGCAATTATCCTACAACTAAAAGTAAATAAATTTAAAAAGATAACTCATAAGAACATGCTGTATAGTACAGGGAATTCTACTTTATATTTTGTAATAAACTATCTGTGAAAGAGCTGAAAAATGAATGGATATATATATATGAAGTGAAGTGAAAGTTGGTCAGTCATGTGCAACTCTTTGTGACCCTACATTCCATGGAATTCTCCAGGCCAGAATACTGAGGTGGGTAGCTGTTCCCTTCTCCAGGGGATTTTCCCAACCCAGGGATTGAACCCAGGTCTCCCGCATTGTAGGCGGGTTCTTTACCAGCTGAGCCACCAGGGAAGTCCATATATATATGTATATCTCATTTACTTTGCTGTACACCTGAAACTAACACAACATTGTCAGTTTAAAAAGAAATATAAAAATCCTCAAAACTAAACAGTAAAAAATAATTCAGCTAGAAACTGGGCAAAAGAAAAGAAAATGATGGATGGCAAATGAACACATCAAAAAATACTCATCATCAGCAAATGAAAATTAAATTAAATTTGGAAAATGTAAATTAAAACAAGATAACACCACACATCTATCAAAATGGGTAAAATTAAAAATAATGCCAACACAAACTACTGGGGAGAATGTGCAGAAACCTTATTTCTCAGGCATAGCTAGTGTGGATGTGATATAGCCTCTCTGGAAAGCAGCTAGACAATTTCTTTTGTCTTTATAATTTATTGACAATTTCTTTTAAAATTGCATACTACTTGACTCAGTAATTGTACTCTTGGGCAGTCATACCAGAGAAGTGTAAACCTACGTTTGTACAAACACCTGTACATGCAGGTTCATAGTGGATTCATTCATAATGACCCAAATCTGAAAAGAGCCCAGATGTCCTGACCATAGGAATGGTCAAACACGCTGTAGTCCATCCATATCATGGAATACTACTCCATGGTGAAAATGAACCAACTATTGACACACCAGACAACTGGATGAATCTCGGGGGGAAGGGGCTTAGTGGAGAAAGGCAGTCCCAAAGGTTACATGCCATGTTATTCTGTCTACATAACACTTTTCAACTGAAAGATTTTGGAAGTGCAGAACAGATTAGTGGTTCCTGGGAGCTGGGGGATGGGGGGAGGATGGAGTATGGTGGGGAAGATCACGTGGGTGTGGTTACTGAAGGACGACCTGAGAAACCTTCACATTGACGGAGCTGTTTGGTGTCTTGACTATTAGCAGAGTTAAAACTGTACAGAACTAAATACCCTCATACAAACACATCTACATAGTCACCTATACACACCCCATGCAAAGCTGGGGTAATCTGAGTACGATCTGTGGACTGTATCAATATTATCCTGGTTGTGATATTACATTATAGAGAAGCTAAGTATACATAGGATATCTCAATATTAGTTCTTATGACTATGTGTGGGTCTACAATTACTTCAGAAAAATTCAGTTAAAAAAAGTCATTGCTTGTCATCTAGCTCAGGGGGACAGGCTCCAAAAAGGAAATGTTCTTTGTCAAGTCCACTGATGGATCTGACCTCACTGTGTTTTGGTTTTATGGCTCTAAATGACCCTTTGTATGGGTCTCCTTATTTTATTTTCAAATGAGTTAAAAATACAAACATTCATCATGCTCATTTGAAATGGTTTCGATCTGGGATGAAGTTCTCCTGACCTTTTCAAGGCGACCAAGACACAGTTTCTGGTGCCTCTGCCGCTGTACCTCAGAATAAATCAGCTCATTTTCTCTGGCTAGCTTTTAATTTAAATAAAATGCCCTGTGTTTACTCAAATGGTTGCTAAAGACATTAGTGAATAATAATCAGAATACTTGACCTACTAGGAGGAAGCCTGTGATGTAAAGCTGGTGTTAATAACTGTGGTTCTGTGTTTCTATTCTTGCAGTTGCTTTGTGAGTTACTCAAAGAGATTTCCTCACTCCAGTACTCTTGCCTGGAAAATCCCATGGATGGAGGAGCCTGGTAGGCTGCAGTCCATGGGGTCGCGAAGAGTCGGACACCACTGAATGACCTGACTTTCACTTTTCACTTTCATGCATTGGAGAGGGAAATGGCAACCAACTCCAGTGTTCTTGCCTGGAGAATCCCAGGGATGGGGGAGTCTGGTGGGCTGCTGTCTATGGGGTCACACAGAGTCAGACACGACTGAAGCGACTTAGCAGCAGCAGCAAAGAGATTTTAGGTGCAGATTGACTGATTTTTTTTTTTTACAAATTCAGAAGCCTAACAGCTCATGTTCTCGTTGTTTTCTCATTAATTAACAGCATGGTTCATTAAAACACAGTGACCTTTGTCTAATCTACAAGCTGTCTGCTGTGACCATTAGTTATTTCTGTTTTCATGCCATCAAATAGCATTTTTTGTGAAGATGATACACTGACATTGTAAACCCCATGACATTTGCACCAATTCTTGAAGAGCTGTGGCTAATTAGACGTAGAAAATTGGAAGTACTGCCCTTATTCTGAATATCAACATCATCACTTTCCAGCTGTCTTTGCTCTGCTTTTTGTATGTATACTTTAAGTAATACAGGGCTAGCAGGCCAGCATGCCTCCTCATACAATCCCTACAGGGAAAGGATCTGTGATGTCAATGGAGCTGTAAATTGTAAAGAAAGGCAGCAGTCAGAAGGGGTGCAGTTATAATTCTTTGTAATCTGGAAACCCCTATTAGTGTAACACTGTAGGGAAAGAGCAAACTAGCAAAGATGGCGGTGGTCACGCTACTTCACTCAGTGGCCTTTTGCTTTCACCCCACATTTTGTAACGATTATGTAACAGCTGAGATGACTTAGAGCACTGTGTATGTGGGTCACATGGTACTTGCTTGGCCACGGGCTACTTTTGTCCTGTAAGCATATATAAGCTCGACCTGGTAAAGCCCTCGGGGCTATGTTACGGCTGCATTATGGTGGTGAGGCTGCATTATGGCTGTGTCCACTGGGTCAACCACAAAGGAGAGAATACAGCATGTCTGCTGCTATGGCTGCTGTGCCAGTCAGGAGAGAATAAATGTGTCTGCAGTTCCTACGATTCCTTGAGTTTCCTTCCAGCTTCCCTGCTCACATCTTACCTACTCTGGGTTCAACGGACAGTGCCAACAGTGAGATGCAGTGAGATGACTGGCGTAGTCGGCAGGATCAGCGAGACAAATACGTACTGAGGAAATGAAGTTAGGATCAAGTAATGGCACAATGCTGAAATTGGAGTGTGGAAATAAAAATACAAAAGTAAATCATCTTTTGGATTTTCGTCTCTTTGCAGGGCAGAAAAAGACCCCAAACCCAGACTTACAGACTCTTACCCGGAGGCCATCATGCACCACCATCAGCCTAGTTCGATTTCACATTCTCTTTACTGTTGAGGGGATGGTATGTTAACTGTTAGTGAATTGGAAGAGATGGGAGGCAATGAATGTTTTTACCACAGGGATTGATTTGACTTGAAGACAGGATCACGCTTATACTGGGGATGGTGGTGTGGATGTGGCAGCATTCACTGAGGAGACACTGAGTGGGGTGAGCAGAGGAGGGGCATGGAAGTGGGAGCAGAATGAGGATGAGGCACTGGTGGTTGAGATGGTTTTGAAGCCAGTAACTGGGCTGTGCCTCACTGGCTGGGATCGAATCCTTAGGAAGACTCTGGAAAATGAAATTGTTTCAGGACTACCAGGAAAATTTAGGTTTCTTCCTTGCTGGTTTTTTGATCCTTCAAATTTCTCTATACATAACTTATCCTTTCAAGTTTCCCACATTTTAAAAAAATTAATTTATTTATTTTAATTGGAGGCTAATTACTTTACAATATTGTGGTGGTTTTTGCCATACATTCACATGAATCAGCCATGGGTGTACATGTGTTCAAGTTTCCCACACTTTTAAAATTAAAATCCCTATCTGAAAAATGATTCATTTATTCACATTTATACACTGATGTTCATTTATTCAGAGGTTTCTCAGAGGGGCACGAGGAAGGGAGTAGTTTGAAAAGGTCCCATCCCAAATGCCAGAATCATATTTTGTTGCCTAAGAAGGACCAGGGGCAGATTTTCATCAGGTGTTGGGGCCACACAGCAGAAGGTGGGTGCCCCTGTGCTGGGGAGTCAGGACCAGATGACATTCTTCCTAGTTGCTGGGGGGAGACCTTGAGGAGGACACTCCCTATAGTGAGTTTAGACACTTAACGATGGGCTAGTTGCTGTCAATTGCTGCAATGCCTGCCTGATGTGAGGGAACCACCAAGGGACCCTTCTGGGTTCCCCCTTCACCTTCTTAAAGTCACAGTAACATCAGAACAAAGCATGCTTAGGCCCTGGAGGAGGATGGGGTCTGTCTGCAGGACACAGCACAGCGGTGCTCTCTACTGAGGCGCCCATGTTGGTGGTACATGCAGTGGAAATGAAAGACAGCCTTACCCATGGCTTTTTGGTCCTCCAAACTCTAGCAAAATTACACATTAGTTTGTTTAAGGTTTATATACAGGTGTGTCTGTATGCAGCCGTGTGTGTACAGACGGAGTTAGAACAAAAACACTGAGGCATGAGTTCCAAGCTAGAAAAATTGGAAACAGCTTGCAGCACGTTGAACTGAACCCAATTTTCATTCTGCTAAGGTTTTGCCAAATTATCACAAAAGAATCAGTTCAACTTGAAACTGAAGTTAGAAGTCCGGAATCGGATTGAAGTGGGAACACCAAGAGTTTCCCAAATGAGTGAAATCAAACCATGTTTTCATTTGATTCATTTTGGTAATTTGTTAATTTATCATTATCCTATAGGCTTTTCTTTCTCTCAAGAACTATAGGAACTTACCTTCAAAGAATTTAAAATTTAAATGATTATTAATAAACACCTATATATGATAGAAACTCTCCAGAAAGTGGACATAGAACCTACCTCAACATAATAGAGGTCATGTATGACAAACACAGCAAACATCAGTCTCTATGGTGAAAAACCGAAAGCGTTTTCTCTAAGATCAGGGATAGGAAAAGGATATCCACTCTCACCACTACTATTCAATACAGTTTGGGAATGGCAATCAGAAAAGAAAAAGAGATAAAAGGAATCTAAACTGGAAAAGAAGAAGTAAAACTGACACTTTTTGCAGATGACATGATACTATACATAGAAAACCCTAAAGATGTTACCAGAAAACTAATAAAGCTCAATGAACTTGGTAAAGTTGCAAGATACAAAATTAATACACAGAAATCACTTACATTCCTATACACTAACAATGAAAGATTAGATGGATATGACTTCGTCAAAAAGAATAAAACACTAGGGAGTGAAAGACCTGTACTATAAAACTATAAGTACACCATGCTTACAGTATACTACAAAACTATAAGATGCTGATGAAAGAAATCAAAGATGACACAGATGGAGATATACCATGTTCTTGGATTAGAAGAATCAATATTGTCAACATGACCATACCACCTAAAGCAACCTACAGATTTAATTCAATTCCTGTCAAATTACCAGTGACATTTTTCACAGGATTAAAACAAATTAAAAAAAATGTATGGAAATGCAAAAGACCACAAATAGCCAAAGCAATCTTGAGAAAGAAAAATGGAGCTGGAGGAATCAGGTTCCTTGACATCAGACCATATTCCAGAGCTACAGTAATCAAAGCATACACACAAATACAGAAATATGCAGGAATACACACAAAAACAGAAATACAGATCAACGGAATGATACAAAGTCCAGAGATAAACCCACACACCTATAGTCATCTGCTGCTGCTGCTGCGGCTAAGTCGCTTAATTCATGTTCAACTCTGTGTGACCCTATAGACGGCAGCCCACCAGGCTCTGCCTTCCCTGGGCTTCTCCAGGAAAGAACACTGGAGTGGGTTGCTATTTCCTTTTCCAATGCATGAAAGTGAAAAGTGAAAGTGAAGTCGCTCGGTCGTGTCTGACTCTTCACGACCCCATGGACTGCAGCCTACCAGGCTCTTCTGTCCATGGGTTTTGCAGGCAAGAGTACTGGAGTGGGTTGCCATTGACTTCGCCAATAGTCATCTAATTTATGACAAAGGATGCAAGAATACACAATGGAGAAAAGACAGTCTCTTCAATTAGTGGTGCTGGGAAAAGTGGACAACTACATGTAAAATAATTAAATTGGAACACTTCCTAACACCATACACAAAAATAAACTCAGAATGGATTAAGGACCAAAATATAGGGCCAGATACTATAAAAGTCTTAAAGGAAAACATAAGTAGAACACTCTTTGACAAAAATTGCAGCAAGATTTTTTTGATCTACCTCCTAGAGTCATAAAAATGAAAACAAAAGTAATCCAATTGAACCTAAGTGAAAGGAAACTGTAGCGAAATGAAAAGACAGCCCTCAGAATGGTAAAAAAGCATACTTGAATACAAAGCAACTGACAAGGGTGTGATATCCAAAATATACCAGCAGCTCATGCAGGTCAATATTAAAAACAAAACACAAAAACAACCCAATCAAAGAATGAATAGAAGATCAAAATAGACATTTCTCCAAAGAAGACATACAGATGGTTACACATTTGAAAAGACGCTCAATATCATAAATTATTAGAGAAATAATAAACCCAAAACTAAAGCTAAAGTGTTTTGCAAACCAAAACTAAAATGGGATATCACCTCACAGTGGTCAGAATGGCCATTATGAAAAAGTCTACAAACAATAAATGCTGGAGAGGGTGTGGAGAAAATTAAACCTCCTACACTGTTGGTGGGAATGTAAATCGGTGCAGCCACTATGGAAAACAATGAGGAATTTCCTTCAAAATCTAGAAACAGAGCTACTGTATGATCTAGTAATCCCACTGCTGGGCACATATCTGGAGAAAACCATAATTTGAAAGGATACATGCACCCCACTATTCACTGAAGCAATATTTACAATAGTCAGGACATGGAAGCATTGTAAATGTCCGTTGACAGAGGAATGGATAAAAAGATACAGTACATACCTACAATGGAATACTACTCAGCCATAAAAAAGACAAATGAAAGCCGTTTACAGCAACACAGGTGGACCTAGAGATTATCATACTGAATGAAGTGAGTTGGAATAAGATGACTGTTATATGATATTGCTTATATGTAGAATCTAAAAAAATGAATTTATCTACAAATAGAACTAGAGTCACCAGATACAGAAAACAAACACGGTCATCAGTGGGGAAAACTGAGGGAGGGGTAAATTGGGAGAGTGGGATTGACATATACACACAACTATGGTGGATCAGAAGGTAAAGAATCTGCCTGCAATGCAGCAGACCTCAATTCAATCATTGGGTTGGGAAGATCCCCTAGAAGAGGGCATGGCAACCCACTCCAGCACTCTTGCCTGGAGAATCCTCATGGACGGAGGAGCCTGGCAGGCTAAATTCCAGGGGGCCATAAAGAGTTGAACATGTCTGAGCTGCTAAGCACAACACAATATGTATAAAGTAAATGACTATTAAAGACCTTGTTCTCACAAGTAGGAGATTCCCTACTTTCCAAAGAGATGCCCCTCCCTTCTGCGTTTGGGGCATTTGGTTTGTTTAGTATGACCAGCTGCCCTGTGACAGCTACTTCACTGGTAAGGGTTCTGTTTTTCATGAGTCACTTTGCAAGTGTATACTGAAGAGCATAGCGAGGCAGGACACCAAGGTGAGCAGCATGTCTGTCCCCAAGAGGAGGTTTCAGTCTGTTTGGGATGATAAGATATACTCATGAGAAAACTCATATTTGAGGTGCTGTGAGGTCACCCAGTGCACTAATTCCCTCTCTATATGCCTCTTGAAGTTTCCTTAGGTTCAAAACTTTAGCTTCAGCAAGCACTAATTTGCATACTGCTTTATCAATCCATTAAAATCACTGTTCTGAGAAAGAGCTAGCTAGAAGAAAAATTGGAAGGAACTAATTGGCCCGTGGTTTTTTCCTAAGCTGCCTATCCAGCATTATTGACACTAATTGCAATTGCAGAGTGGCTTGTCACCACGAGATGTCTGGTGTCAATGGGCTTGTTCTGATAAATCTAAACTGGAGGACATTAACAGTAATTACCAATCTCACTCTTATGATTTATAACGATTTTGTTTTCACTGGGGATCATGTGTTGAGATCTCTCCTCTTCTTACTATCTCACTAGAACAATAGGATTTTTTCACCATTGGCTAAGGAAGGTTCTTAAGACAGGCTGGGAAAATAAAGAGACAGTGAAGGGCAGTGTATTCCTTTTATTTGAACACATTTTAGGCAGAATCCCGAAATGTTTTGGTTTGTGAAGGACATGGAACTTCAGAGTGGAGCCACTGTGTCTCCTGAAGGCCCAGCAGAAGCAGCTAGGGTTTTATTTACTCAGGAACAAGGAGGCAGAGGCTGTGCTGATGGAGGGAGTACCCTGAGACCCTCACGGTCGAGCTGTCCAGGGAGACAGTGCTCAGCTAGCTGGCAGGTTGTGAGAATGCGGCAGGGTGATGGGAGGGGGGTCCACCAGGAATCAGACACCTTTTTGCTTTCCTTCCATACCACGCCACTAATAGAAGTGCGTATCAGCTTTCTGTTCAATCTCTGATAAACACAAAATGTTAGTTATCTCCAAAGTAAATCCATGGCACTGTAACAACATTCCATTAATAACACTCTTTGAGTGGAAGAAAAATTTCAAGTTTTCTGCTCTTTTGAACATTCAGATCTTCAAAAAATCAAACTTATGCAAGATCATTTATTTTTATAACTTCGATTTTATTAACCATGTGAATCTTCACACTGTATCCTTTAAGAAGCCTGTCATGATTCTGAAATGTTTACTTACATCTCTAATTATCCATCGGAATCATTCAAGGCCTGTCATGCTGTAAATCAAGTATGTTGTTCTTAAGTTGGGAAGATGAAGAGCCTGTTCCTTGACAAACTTGAATTAATTTACTGAGAGCCTCTGCCTGTTTTTCCTTTGAATCATTAAGCAATAGGGTACTAAAGCATGTGTCTTCTCTGCTGCTTCTGCTGCTGCTGCTAAGGCGCTTCAGTCGTGGCCGACTCTGTGCGACCCCATAGACGGCAGCCCACCAGGCTCCCCCGTCCCTGGGATTCTCCAGGCAAGAACACTGCAGTGGGTTGCCATTGCCTTCTCCAATTATGTCTTCTCTACCCCGGGCTTAATAAAAACTAGAGTTGAGAATAAAAACAAGAAGACTACTTGGAAGATTTCCAGGTGTTTCAGAACACTGACTTTTATGATCTCTAAGCATACGACATAGCACAAGGAGGTACTTATTGATTTGATTTAAAGGTGAGTTATCCTGACAACTGATTTCAAGGAATCCTTCGGGGTCTTGCTTGTTTCTATAACAGTGCATGCCTCCGCTGTGTCATTCACCAGGCCGTGTTCCTATCCTCGTCTGTTCTTCTGGTCTCCCTGATGGCGAGATGACACCTCCTCTTCTGCATCTAGCATGCACCTCAGACAGAGATGGGTCCTGTTGTACAGAATCATCTCTCTTACTTGCCCTCATTGTGATTTCTGCCAAACGTCTCTGTTCCCATCGTCAGCATAGCCTAATTAATACACTGCTGCCTGCTGGTTCCCCATCACACACACCTGCCACACAACCTCTGATGAACAATGGCCCCCATCCGCCTGACACATCACCATCCCCTGGACTGACAGGGAAAGTCACCCAGGGTTACAGGGGCCTGATGGGTCATAGTAACGTGTAACACTGCTCTGCTCTCCTGCTCTTTTCTTCGGTTGCAGATGCCATCCTCTCTGGCAACATGACGCTTGATTTGGAGACTCGTGGTAACTGAACCACACGTGAGAGGATTGATTCACAGTGTGAACTAATAAGGCATCCTGTACACAGTTAGTGACCAAAGCTGTGGAAATACAGACCCATGAACTTGTCTGGACTTAAAGTAGGCCCTTGAGTGAAAATAACAGTCTATTCAGAAGCAAGGCTTTGCCCCTCAAAGAATGCTCGGAGGAAATACCCTCCTTGCCACTGTCTAGGCAGCATGGAAGCCTGAATGGAGGGAATGCGACACAGCAGTCATTGGACCCTCTCTAGAATCTAGACAGAGGAATTAAAGCAGCGAAGTGTGAGGAGAGCAAATTTACTCAGTGAGGGGTGGAGGGTGGGGCCAGGGTGAAGGGTGGGGCCAGGCTGGAGGGGCTAGGTGAATCAAGGAGGCCCTGGGAGTTTCCTTGGCTGCCATGGAAATGGTTCTCTTCTCTGGTCTGCATCCCCTTTTCATCCTGGCTCATCTTCCAGACAGATCCATGAGGCCTCCAGTGAGGAAGGGCCATCTGGGCCCCTCAAGGCAGCCTCACTGTGCACGCTCTGGTCATGGCTGAAGACACACTGGTACCGTGTGCAGGTGTGGGCGTGGGGGCGCTCATCTGCTGCTCCCCCGCCCCCCGAGAGGCAGAGCAAAGAACTGTATTAAAGCGGGAATTTACACTCCCCTCCCCCATAATAAAGACTGTTTAAGAGTCACTGCAGGTAAGGTTTTCAAAGACTAACATATATATATATATATTTCTATATATACCCCAAATCAGCACCTTATTAGAGAACAGAAATTGCTTATAAATACTGTGAAAGTCCCTATTTTCACTTCTTCTACTACTTTGCTTATCTGCATACTAAATACAGATCCAGTGGAATCTTATCTTCCTCAAGAGCATAAATACAGTTCAGCACTTCCATTTATACTCCACTAATTCAAAATTTGTGATAATTCTGCTAGAGTTTGGGTAACACTTATTTTGTACCATTTTAAAAAAGGATTTACTTGGCAAATTAAGAAGAGAAATAAGAGGATAAAAGAGGAAGTTTAACATATTTAAGAGGAAATCATTTTCAAGATCCTTAATAGAGCTTTTTTTGTATTTAAACGATTAATGGAATAATTACAACCAAGCCATCTCATTAATTAAAGGAAACCCAGCAGGGTCTTTATTTGGCAACTGTTTGTTAGCAGAAATATGCCTCCTCCCAACTCTAATTACCCCCTTTCAATCATTGTGATTGTTTCCCCAACATGGAGGCGATTGCTCCAACCAGCTCCTTTATAAGATGCATAAAGCCCTATGTGAACACGTGTCAGTCTGTCTCACATGTGCTTTACGTGATCACAATCCCTGGGATTGTTGGGAGAAGCCCTGGCCCAGGAAAGGTGCACAAGAAGGTGGGATAAGAAGGAGGGTCTACAGTTGACCCCACGATCTGAGACTCATTTCCACAGCCTTGCGTCCCCTGTCCTGTTATGAGGGTACATGTTCTGTTCTGATTTCCTCACATCTCTGTATGACCTGCCCCAGTAGATAGCCTATTGCCTCTCTCTCCTGGATACCAGCCCTTGGACAATGAATGGGCTGCTCTTTCCCTTCCAACACAGTCCCTTGATCAGGTCACTGTCACTCACTAGGATCACTCATGTAGTCACAGTTGGATGTTTAGGAAAAAGTGCAGAAAATGGAGATTCCACCGTGTTTCATTCATTCATTCATTGGCGAGCATGTGTCAGAAGCATGGAGGAGCCCGGCCACATGTCAGCTGTGTGACTTTGGACAAGTTAACTAACCTCACTGTGTCTCACTTTGCTTTTGTGTATAATGGAGGTAAAACTCCTTCTTTATAGGGTTGTTACCAGGGTTTAAATGACTTAATATTTGTGCACTGCTTAGGACAGTGTCTGATGCATACTACTAAATAAAATAAATTCATTCTTTCAATGTTTATTGAGTGTTTCCTATGTGCCAAGTAGTATTCCACATGGTGGAAATACAGAAGTGACCCAAGAGTCAAAAATCCTTGCCCACTCTATGCCTGCTTGAGGAGGCAGAAAATAATCCTAATAAATAATCATGCTTTACCACTAGGAGGTGAGTGCTGTGGAGAGCTATAAAGGCAGTGCTGGGCAGGGCAGGCAGCCAGCCTCCTGTAGGATAGCAGGCCAGCTTTGCTGCACGGCTGGACATGAGGAGGTGTTGGATGGGAGAGGCTGCTAGGTTGGGAGAGGCTCCGATGCAGCAGCTCAGAAAGTGAGTGGATGGGGAGTGGGAGGGAGATGCAGGGAGGGGAGAGGAGAAGACAGGGTGGAAGGGAGCTGAGGGCTAGACTGTGGAGGGGCTCTCAGGTCCTCTGAGAGGAGTGGGGGTCTGCCCAGGGCCAGAGTCTCCGGGAGGCCTGGCTGTGCTGTGTCCTCACACGGTGGCTGTGGCCATGCACCAGGTTTTGTAGGGATGAGAGTCTTTCTGGGAGGAACTGGGTGCCCACAGGGGTCCAGGCAGGGGCACTGAGAACTGGGGCAGGACCCACGTCCCATGTGTCTCTTCCAGGCAAGAGGAGAGGAACGCAACTGCAAGCTGAGAAGGCTTCCCTGCCACCTGCGACAGCAGAAGCCTGAGGCTGCGAACGGGTCATGCCCTCAGGAGAGGGTTTCCCACACGATCAGTATCCCCAAGCGGATGCTACTCTGCCCACACTGCCTCGCTCTCGGTGCTCACTGCGGCCCTGAACTGACAAGCTTCCGGGTGGCTCCCAGGCAGTGAGAAACAGTGTGAGATGTGACATCATTTATTGGCAGAAAAGGAAAGAAAAACAGCAGGAGGAAAGAATCATCTCATATTTGATTTTTATACTTTCCAAGATAAATTTAAATAGAAATTTATTTAATGCATGAAATGTTTTAATTAACTCCTTGGTTCTGTATTTAATACTTTAATTGAAGTCTGAGGTTAAGACACAGCGATCTGATATTTTATCATTACAAGATAACACTGTGGTAACTTTGGTGACCTTCCATCACCATACAAAACTATTACGATGTTATCGACTCTGTTTCCTGTGCTGTACATTATATCCTGCGACTTATTTACTTCGCAACTGGAAGTTTGTATCCTCTTAATCCCCCTCATCTATTTCACTCATCCCCCAATGCCATCCTCTCTGGCAACTGCCAGTTTTTCCTCTGAGTCTGCTTCCGTTTTTTTTTTTTTAAATTTTTGTTTTTAGATTCCACATATAAGTG
Organism: Ovis canadensis; assembly: GCF_042477335.2. NCBI lineage: Eukaryota > Metazoa > Chordata > Mammalia > Artiodactyla > Bovidae > Ovis > Ovis canadensis. The sequence goes on from NC_091253.1 coordinate 10,866,991, forward strand.
AAATCACATGGTATTTGGCTTTCTCAGCCTGACTTATCTCACTTAACACAATCCCCTCAATGTTCATCCAAATTGTCACAAAAGGCAGGATTTCCTTCTCTTTTTTACAGCTGAGTAGTATTCTACTGTGTGTATATCTATCTACTTTATCTAGCCATCATTTATCTACCTCATACTTTTACCCATTCATCTATCAATGGACACTTGGTTGCTTCTATATTTTGCCTATTATAAACAATGCCACGAATTATCGTACAGGTGCATATATCTTTTTGAATTAGTGTTTTTGCTTTCTTTGGAAAAATACCTGGAAATGGAATTGTTGGATTATATGGTAGTTCTACCTTTAATGTTTTTAGGACCCTGCATACTGTTTTCAACAGTGGCTGCACCAATTTACATTCCCAACAAGACTGCATTAAGGTTCCCCTTTCTCCACGTCCTCACACAACACTTGTCATCTATTGTCTTTTGATGACGGCCATCTTGACAGCTGTGAGGTGAGATCTCATTGCGGCTTTGATTTGCATTTCCCTCATGATTAGCGATGTCGAGCATCTTTTCATGTGTCTGTTGGCCTCTGTACGTCTTCTTTGGAAAGTGTCTATTCAGGTACTCTGCCAATTTTTAATCTGGTTAGTTGTTTTCCTGATATTGAGATATATGAGTTCTTTGTATATTTTGAATGTTAACCCCTTATCAGACATATAATTTGCTTGCCTGGAGAATCCCATGGACAGAGGAGCCTGGTGGGCTACAGTCCATGGGGTCGCAAAGAGTCGGACACGACTGAGCGACTTCACTTCACTTCTCCATTCAGTAGTCTGTTCTTTCATTCTGTTGACTATTTCCCTCACCATGCAGAAGTTTTTTAGTCTGAGATATTATTTGCTTATTTTTGTTTTTGTTTCCCTTGTTGGAGGAGATGTATCCAAAGAATATTACTAACATTGATGTCAAAGTACTTATTCCTTGTGCTTTCTTCTAGGAGTTTTGTGCTTTCAGGTCTGACATTTAAGTCTCTCTCATTTTGAGTTTATTTTTGGATATGGTGTGGAAAGTAGTTGTGATTCTTGTGCATATAGCTGTCTAGTTTTCCCACAACCATTTTTTGAAGACATTGTCTTATTCCTATTGCTGATTCTTGCCTTTTTTTGAGTAGATTAACTGACCATATAACTATGAGTTCATTTCTGGGCTCTCTGTTCTGTTCTGTTGATCTATGTGTCTGATTTTGTGCTAGGATCATACTGTTTGATTACTGAATCTTTGAGGTATAGTTGAAATGAGGGAATGTGATACTTCAGGCTTTATTTTTCTTCCTCAAAATTGTTTTGGTTAGTCAGAGCCTTTGTGTTTTCACACAAATTTTGGAATTAGTAGTTCTGTGAAACATGCTAATCAGAATTTTGTAGAGATTTTACTGAATTTATAGATTGCTTTATATAGTCCAGGTATTTTAACAATATTAATTCTTCCAATCCATAAGCAACATATATCATCTAATTTGTTTCTGTCATCTGAAATTTCTTTCATCAATATATTATAGTTTTCCTAGTACAGGTATTTTATCTCCTTGGTTAGATTTATTCATAAGTACTTTATTATTTTTGATGCTATTGTAAAATGGGATTGTTTTCTTAATTTCTATTTCTGATAGTCCTTTGTTCATTCAGTTCAGTCGCTCAGTCATGTCCATATCTTTGTGACCCCATGGACGGCAGCACATCAGGCTTCCTTGTCCATCACCAACTCCCAGAGCTTGCTCATTGTTAGTGTATTGTGTATAGTTCATTGTTAGTGTATAGAAATGCAACAGATATCTATACCTTAACATGTATCATGCAACTTTACTGAACTCACTGCTTAGTTTTAACAGTTTTTTTTTTTTGATGGCCTCCTTAGAATAGTCTAATTATGAATAGTCTAATTATAGTATCATGACATCTCTAAATAGTGACAGTTTTACTTTTTCCTTCTCATTTGGATTCCTTTTATTTCTTTTTCTTACCAGATCAGTATGACTTGGACTGCCAATACCATGTTGAATAAAAGTGGTGAGAGTGGGCTTGTCTTGTACCTGATCTTAGAGGAAATGGTAAAAGCTGTGGGTTTGATATATTGCATAAGACTCTTGAGAGTCCCCTGGACTGCAAGGAGATCCAGCCAGTCAATCCTAAAGGAAATCAGTCCTGAATATTCATTGGAAGGACTGATGCTGAAGCTGAAACTCCAATACTTTGGCCATCTCATGAGAAGAACCAACTCACTGGAAAAGACCCTGGTGCTGGGAAAGATTGAAGGCAGGAGGAGAAGGGGATGACAGAGGATGAGATGGTTGGATGGCATCACTGACACGATGGACATGAGTTTGAGTAGGCTCCGGGAGTTGATGATGGACAGGGAGGCCTGGCATGCTGCAATCCATGGGGTTGCAAAGAATCAAACACGACTGAGTGACTGAACTGAACTGAATTGAACTGAGGGTTCTATGTGGCCTTTACCAGGTTGAGATACATTAATCTTTGTTTCATTAGATAGCCTTGTATAAAATTCCCTCTTAAAGCGCTTTTGTTGAATTCCATAGAGTTTGAGTTTTTGCATTATCATTTTCCTTTGTCTCCAGGTGCTTTCTGATTTTGTCCTTGATTTTTTTCAGTGATACACTAGCTGTTCAGTAGCACACTGTTTAGTCTCCATGTGTTTGAACTTTTTGAAGTTTTTTTTTCTTCTTGCAGTTGATTCCTATTTTTGTATCACTGTTATCAAAAAGATGCTTGATATGATTTCAGTGTTCTTAAATTTATTTAGACAGTTTTTGTGGTCTAGCATGTGATCTATCTTGGAGAATGTCCCATATATACTTGAAAATGTGTATTCTAATGCTTTTGGTCAAATGTTCCACATATATATCTATAAGTCTGTGTGATCTTATGTATCATTAAAGGCCAATATTTCCCTATTAATTTTCTGTCTGGATGATCTGTTCATTAATGTAAGTGGAATGTTGATGCCTCTCTACTGTTATTACTCTCAATTTCTCCCTTTATGTTTGTCAGTTCTTACTTTATGTAATTAGTTGCTCCTTTCTTGAGTGCATACATATTTATAATAGTTATAGCTTCTTGTTGGATTCATCCCTTTATCATCATGTAATGTCCTTCTTTTCTGTTGTTAGTCTTTGCTTTAAAGTCTATTTTGTCTTATATGAGTACTGCTACCCAGGTTTTTGGAGAAGGCGATGGCACCCCAGTCCAGCACTCTTGCCTGGAAAATCCCATGGATGGAGGAGCCTGGTAGGCTGCAGTCCATGGGGTCGCGAAGAGTCAGACACGACCGAGCGACTTCCCTTTCACTTTTCACTTTCATGCATTGGAGAAGGAAATGGCAACCCACTCCAGTGTTCTTGCCTGGAGAGTCCCAGGGACGGGGGAGCCTGGTGGGCTGCCATCTATGGGGTCGCACAGAGTTGGACACGACTGAAGTGACTTAGCACCCAGGTTTTATTTCCATTTCCACCGGCATGAAGTACCTTTTTCCATCCTCTTCACTTTCAGTCTGTGTGTGTCTTTAGAACTGATGTCTCTTGAAGGCAGCATATATATGGGTCTTGTTTTGCATCCATTTAGCCACTTTGATTGTATAGCATTTACTCTATTTACATTTAAAGTAGTTATTGATGACTATATATTTACTCCCATTAGTTCATTGTTTTTTGGTTATTTTTGTAGTTCTTTGTTTTTGTAGTTCTTATTTTTTCTTTTTTTCATCTTTGCTCTCTTTCTTTGTGATTTAATGACTATCCTCAGTGTTATGTTTCAATTCTTTTCTTTCTCTCTCCATTTTTGGCATGTGTATCAGTTATAGATTAGTGGTTTGTGGTTACTGTGAGGTTTATTTACAACTATACCTTTATAAATGTATATGATTATGTGGGTGATCACTTGTAATGCATTCTAAAACTATGTAATTTTACCTCCCTCTGTGGGGTGCATGGACCCTTCTTTTGTTGTAGGATCAACTACGGGGGTGTGCTGGTATACAGCAGCTGGCCCTTATACCTGTTGGCTGCAAGGCTCTGCCTCATGCCTAAGCCTCTGACATCAAGTCTTCATCACATACTAAGCAATAAATATCAATAAAAGAGTTCAGTCACTGGCATCAACATCTGCATCATCAAAACAATTTCAAAGGAAAATAATTTTTAAAAATTGTTAAAGTTTTAGCTTACCTGAATATATGTAAACTTTTTGTCATCAAATGATAGCTAAGAATTAAAAAAAATCAAACTTTGGGATTTTCAGGAGGCAAGATGAGGAAAACCAAAGAGAAAAATTAATTGCTTGGGAAAATCTCCAGGAAAAATCCATCTGAAATGAAGGATTATTCTCTCTTCATTTTGTAATATTCAGAAATATAGAGGCATGAAATAAAATTTCGAGATGATTTGTTCCTAACAAGAGCCAGAATTCATTTTTATGTTTCTACTGACGACCAACAATTTTATTTTTTTAATCATAAGGTGGAAATTTTTAACAACTGTGGTGACTAGCCACTTTTTATGATTGACATTTCAGATGAACAAAATCATTATTTAAGTGGGTTCTCTTTCCATTAGATAGAAAAAAAAATCACCAAAGCCAATAAGCACACTCAACTTGTGTGAACATGCCCCAGTCTGAGGATGCTAAGATCCTAGAAGCATCCTGCATGCCAGGGTCACCCACTACCTCCTTTGCACAGCTCAGCACTTCTGAGCTCCTCAGTGCTCAAAGATTCCAACATTTAAGTCACATATCAATAAGCCATATGCTTTCATTAACATCTGGGGCACTCAACATTTCGTTGAGAGATGGGGACAATAGTACTATTTTATCCCTAAACTCTTCAATAATATTCTCACCTTATGGTCACTCCTTTACACTCAGCTCTGTCCTCCACTGTTCCCTCCCTATTCCAGTGACCTTCCAAGGTGCAGGCAGAGTTATTTTTCTCAAAAACAAATTTGATGAGGTTATTGAGCTGCTTATAGACCTCGCATGGTTTTCATCACTTACAGCATAAGTTCCAAATGACTTTAGTTTAGAAAACCAGGTTCTTCTCTGTCTGGTTCTAGCCCTTCTCTGAGCTCTGTCTGTCTACCGGAACCCTAACAATTTAGCCAGACTGATTCAGATCTTTGTGACTCTAGATCTCACTTAAAGGTCCCCACCTCTGGAGCCTTCCTCATCTTGCAGTGGAGAAACAGTCACATCTTCTGTTGTAACCAGTGGTTCTTTTACACATTTCTATTATGTCATCATATTTATGGTTCAAATCATCTTTAATTCTGCTTACTTTTTGTTCTTTTACTCACTTTTGATTCTTTCTCTCTCCAGACAAGACACTTGGTCTTTTAACTCAGAATATTATTTGAAATTTTACTTTAAATTGAAAGTGGGAGAAAACAGAATAATCCAAATGAGATTAGGGAGGAAACTAGGGTGTAGAGCCTAGAACATAGTAGGTACTAAAGAAATGCTTTTTAATGTACGTTTTTAAAAAAATTGTGTCAAAAGTGAAATATAAATAATGCTTTGCATGAGGTCTAGGAGAGAGTGATGAAAACATCTTAGTTTGAATAGGTGCAGTTGATCTAAAACACTATTGTAGGAAGCTGTTTAGAAGCATTAGCTCCTATTGCTTTTGCCTCTAAAGATCATTAGCGAAGGAGTAAGTCACTGGTAAATGAATTTATAATTAAAATATGTTAGTGTTGAGTAACTGACTGGGTCATGGCAATAATTCTCTCTTAGCACATAACCCTATTCATTTTTAATGTTGGCTACAGACTCATATTATATGATTATTCTTTAATGTTGGTGATCAGCTTGCTTTGATATTAGGCAAGAGTATTTGTTTTAATAACATAAATATTTGATGATCCCAGATTCAGAAGGGCAACTGAAGCTCAGCAGAAGATGAGGATGAGTGGGGAAAAAAGAGGCAACAATTAACAGATAATCATTTTATTTTAGATCTTGAAACTTGTGCCTAACACTACTTAATCATACTTGCCTCTTTACAGATCTTCCAAAGGATGAAAAATTGTTTTTGGAATTTTATACTGCTAAAATTAAAAGATTAATTAGAGCCAAGGTATTTTAATATCTTCATGGAGGCACTGAATTTATACACTAATATCTGGATCTAGTCATTTGTTTTGCACAGTTGATAGTTTTATTTTGCACCTTTTTTCTCCCGGTCATTGAGCACCTTTTTGTTCCAGACATTAGGGTAGGACTGATGAACAGGGCAAGACCCATTCTTTTTTTTTTTTTTTTTGGCAAGACCCATTCTTAAGGAGCCTGCATTATGGGGACAGAAACCACAGTCACGAATAAGCAAAAAAAAAAAAAATCATGATAATGCTATAGAGCTGACAAAACAGGCTGCATGTGGAGTATATAACCAACTTCTTTGGGCTGGGCAGCTGGGTCACATGTGTTTTGAGCACTTGCCACTTGCTAGGCCCTGTGGTACAAACTAGGAAATACAGAGATTACTAACATAAGGTCCCAATTTTTAGGTAGTTTTCTGTCTAGCAGAAATGAAATGTTTGGAAATTGATGATCTTACTGGATACCATAAACGCTGTTATAGACCATCCACTGCTATAGCCTGTCCTCTGGGAGCTGTTCTGTATCCGAGAACACAGAGGGAGGAAATGTAACAATTCCTGGGGAGGGCAGGTCAGGGTAAACTTCCAGGGAGTGGGTGTGAGACCTAACAGGTGTGTAAGAATTACTAAGGTGGTGGTAGAACAGGGAAGTTGTATAAACTGGGCTTTCAAGTAGAAAAAGTTCACTTATGAAAATACAGAGGCAGTGTTCCTGGAAAGCGTCAATGGTTCGCTATTGCTGGAGTATAAAGTGTGACTGTGTCTGTGAATGTGTGTGTGTGTGTGCCTGTTTACACACATGCACACAGGTATGCATGCACATGATGCTGCTTGTGTGGACACCTTTAAGGGTAATCCATCCAGTACTCTTGCCTGGAAAATCCCATGGACGAAGGAGCCTGGTGGCCTGCAGTCCATGGGGTTGCTAAGAGTCGGGCACGACTGAGCGACTTTACTTTCACTTTTCACTTTAATGCATTGGAGAAGGAAATGGCAACCCACTCCAGTGTTCTTGCCTGGAGAATCCCAGGGACGGGGGAGCCTGGTGGGCTGCCGTCTATGGGGTCACACAGAGTTGGACACGACTGAAGCGACTTAGCAGCAGCAGCAGCCGCAGCATGTAGAAATAAGCCTAGAGAAACAGGAAGGACCAGAGAGATGTGGGAAGAAGGTCATGTGTGGCAAGGTTAAGAACTGCATCTTCTAAGTCTATAAATTATTTGGAATTTTACTTTATGTTAAAGGCAGAAAAAGATAGAACATAAATGTTATAGATTTTACATACTGAGAAGGTGTCAAAATCCATAGAATTAATGTGAAACATTAGGTTTATTGCTATTAAATCAAATTGTCTTATATTTTAAATAAAATATTCTCAATTTTCTCTATTGTAACAGTCTTAAAATTTGTTTTTATTTGCAGAAACATTATTTTTCTATCTAAACTGCATACAAATTTCCTTTATTAAAATTTTGACTAATTAAAAAAATTGTGAACCTTTCATGAACAGGTTTGTAAAGCTTAAAGATTTAATATAGTTTGAGAAAAGGGAGAATAAGAAACTTTGGATGAAGAATAAACCATCATCTGACACAGGTTTTTATCCCTCTGGTTCATCTGACCTAAGAATGACATCTCCCATGTCACCCTATGACTTAAGGACACACTGATGCCTTTCACTTAAAAAGACCATTACATCAAGCAGAATGCAGCATGTATTTCTGGACTAGCAAATGGATAGTCTTATCTACTTATACCAACTTTTTTGCCACAGTGCAATAAATGAATTGATGAAATGCTGGATAAGGTGTGGAGAAAGAGAAACTCTCCTACACTGTTGTTGGGAATACAAATTGGTGCAGTCACAATGGAGAATAGTATGAAGGTTCCTTAAAAAACTAAAAACAGAACAAACATATGATCCAGCAATCTCACTTCTAGGCACGAATGTGGAGAAAACTCTAGTTCGAAAATATACATACACCCTTATGCTCGAAGCATCACTATTGACAATAGCCAAGACATGGAATCAACCTAAATGTCCAATGACAGAGGAATGGGGTGCGTATATACAATGAAATACTATTTAGCCATGAAAAAGAATGAAATAATGTCATTTGCAGTGACTTGGATGGACCTCAGGATTATGATACCAAGTGAAGTAAGTCAGAAAGAAAAAGGCTTAGTTATATGATATCACTTATATGTGGGATCTGAAAAGAGATACAGATGACCTTATTTACAAAACAGAAATTGACTCACAGACAGAAAACAAACTTGTGGTTATACAGGGGAAAAGAGGAGGAGGGATAAATTGGGAATTTGGGATTAACATATATACACTATTATATGTAAAACAGATTAACAACAAGGACCTATTGTATAACACAGGGAATTATATTCAACATCCTATCACAAACACAATGAAAAGAATAATATATATGTATATATACATATACACACATACATATATGTGTATATATATAACATAACTGAATCCTGAAACATTTTGCTGTACACTTGAAACTAATGCATTACTTTACCAACAAAGGTTTGTCTGTTCAAAGCTATGGTTTTTCCAATAGTCATGTATGGATGTGAGAGTTGGACCATAAAGAAAGCTGAAAGGGAAGTCGCTCAGTCATGTCTGACTTTTTGTGACCTCATGGACTGTAGCCTACCAGGCTCCTCCCTCCATGGGATTCTCCAGGCAAGAGTACTGGAGTGGGTTGCCATTTCCTTCTCCAGGGGATCCTCCTGACCCAGGGATTGAACCCAGGTCTCCCACATTCCAGGCAGATGCTTTAACCTCTGAGCCACCAGGGAAGCTGAGCACTGAAGAATTGATGCTTCTGAACTGTGGTGTTGGAGAAGACTCTTGAGAGTCCCTTGGACTGTAAGGAGATCCAACCAGTCAATCCCAAAGGAAATCAGTCCTAAATATGCATTGGAAGGACTAATACTGAACTGAAACTCCAATACTTTGGCCACCTGATGTGAAGAACCGACTCGCTGGAAAAGACCCTGATGCTGGGAAAGATTGAAGGCAGGAGGAGAAGGGGATGACAGAGGATGAGATTGTTGGATGGCATCACTGACACAATGAGCATGAATTTCAGTAAACTCTGGGAGTTGGTGATGGACAGGGAGGCCTGGCATGCTGCAGTCCCTGGGGTCTCAGAGAGTTGGACACGACTGAGCAACTGAACTGAACTGAACTGAAACTAATGCAACATTGTAAATCACCTATACATCAATTAAAAAATAAATGCACTGATGAAAAGCCAGGTTTTAGGTAACCTTGCTCCATAAAAAATCAGGCCTTATGATAAAAATAGAGCTAGGCCTTTCTATCTTGTTCCTTTGGTCTATATTTTTGTTTTTGTGTCAGTACCATACTGTCTTGATGACTATAACTTTTTAGTATAACCTGAAGCTAGGAAGCTTGACTGTTTCAGTTCCATTCTTCTTTCGCAAGACAGAAAACAGCCAAATTCTGTAAAGCAATTATCCTTCAATAAATAATAAATTAATTAAAAAATTAGAACTAGGGTAAACCACTCTGATGCTGGGAGGGATAGGGGGTGGGAGGATAAGGGGACGACAGAGGATGGGATGGCTGGATGGCATGATTGACTCGATGGACATGAGTTTGAGTGAAATCTGGGAGTTGGTGATGGACAGGGAGGGCTGGAGTGCTGCAATTCATGGGGTCACAAAGAGTCAGACATGACTGAGCGACTGAACTGAACTGAACTGAAATCACTCGATCCTGTGGAACTTTCACAACAGATTTAACATAAACAACAAACCTAACAAGATACCAGTACAGTTAAAAAGACATGTCAAGTTCTAACAGGGAGGTGCTGTGAAAGTCCTGGCCCTCACTCACATCAGTGTGGAGAGAGCCTGATGGGGGGTGTCAGGAGGGTTCAGGCCACTGGGTTTGGAGACAGGGGCCTCGCATCACAAGGCACAGGTAGAGAGGTGCAGGCTTCTCACTAAATATGGTGCTAAAGATGGATCCCTTTTCTCTTGTGTGGTTGCAGAGACTGGAGAGAATCATGTGACGGGCACTTCCAAGGCAGAGCACGTGTCCAAAACAGAGAGCAATGTGACTGCACCCCTCCAGGCTTGCTGTATTCAGCCCAGATCATGTGCTTTATACTCATCATGATGTGGGTGCGTGCTGTGGTGTCCAACTCTGTGATCCCATGGAATGTAGTCCACCAGGTTCCTCTGTCCATGGAGTTTCCCAGGCAAGAATACTGGCGAGGGGTGCGGTTTCCTACTCCAGGGGATCTTCTCTATGTTCAGCTGCTGCTATTTAGGAAAACTCATCTATAACTTCCATGTTACACTGACATCATTACCCAATTGATCATCACGTGCTAAGTCACTTCAGCTGTGTCCAACTCTCTGTGTGACCCTATGGACGATAGCCCATCAGGCTCGTCTGTCCATAGGATTCTCCGTGGACACGGGTTGCCAACCCAAGTCATGGTTGCCATAACCTTCTCCAATTGATCACCACATCTGAGGCAATTTGCATCACGGGACTGTGAAGAAAGAGAACTGCATGTGCATAATACTCAAAACTCTCCACCTGATTTAAGTAGAAAAATGGTTTTGAGGAACTTCGACAGACAGGTGGGGACTGTAAGTGTCAAGTATACAGCTGGCATGTCACATGGATAGTGCGTCTGGCTCAGAGCATTCCCAGGAGGTGCTGAGTGAATATTCCATGGGTGAATAAATGGATGACTAGATAGATGAGCAGCTTTAGGTCAAGATGTCCTTCAGGATGCAGAGGGGCCTTAAGGAATCATTTGTCCTCTGAACAGCCTGGCTGGATGCTCCCTCTTTCTGACCCCAGCCTACAGCTCTTTTCCTGGGCTCTACGAACAGACAAGCCTCCCAACCTGCTCACACATCGCCTGCATGAGCGCGGGGGCCTGCTCATCTCTGCCTGGCTACAGTGACCCTGAGGACACAATTATCCACTGCAGGGGACCCCAGGCCAAAGCCAGAAAGTGACTGAGGAAGGAGCTTGCAGGAGAGACTCAGACCGGTTGACCAAGTGGGGCCCCATACTCACAGATGTGTAATCAAGTCACAAGTTCCCCAGTTATTACCATCATGATCTCGAAGAGGCCAAAGAGGCAGGAGGCTCCCCATCTCCTGCCCGCAGTGTGCAAGATGCCTTCTGATCAGGCTGGGATTGCTCTCTTCTTTTTTTAATTTTAATTTTTCTTTCTTTATTTTTGGTTGCACTGGGTCTTCCTTGCTGAGCACAGGCTTTCTCTAGTTGCGCAGAGCAGGGGCTGCTCTCTGTCGTGGTGGGCTTCTCTTGTTGCCGAACACAAGCTCTAGGTGCACAGGCTTCAGTAGTTGCAGTGTGCAAGCTTAGTAGTTGCAGCCCGCAGGCTCTAGAGCATGGTCTCAGAAGCAGTGGTGCACGGGTGTACCACTGTGCAGTGTGTGAGATCTTCACAGATTAGGGATTGAACTCATGTCCGCTGCATTGCAAGGAGGATTCTTTACCACTGAGTCACCAGGGAAGTCCCTGTTCTTTCCTTTGAAGGCTGCATTTGATGGTGATAAGTACCTGATTCCATCTGATTAAAGAAAATAAAGTTCAGGAGAGTCAGGGGTGGGGAGTGGGGGCCAGAGTGAGTCCTCCCTCCTGCCTGACCACCCAGGGCTGGTGTTCCCCTCAATCTGGGCCCCACCCAAGGGCATCTTTGTTGAGGTGCTTCAGCTCCCGAGAGGAGGGCTTCTAGGCTTCTCCTTTCAGCACAAATCGCCTGCAGCCTCCAGTAAGGCACAGCTGGAGGGCCTGTGACACCTGCAAGTCTCACTTCTGTTTTCCATTTTCCATTATGATCTGTGGATTCATTATGATTTCCAGCCCCAGAGGAAGTCAGGCCTGCAGCCTTCTCCTGGAATCCAGCCTGTAATGCTGTTTGTCAAACAGCCATCTATAGCTTGGAATTTTTTTCTCTACTTTGCAAAAGCACTGATGTGTCTTTTTACCTTAATTGTGACCCCTGATGTAGGCCTGCAGGGGAAAGAAGACCCCCATATTCCAACTCAATATTCAATATCTGAGTGGGATGTAGGTTGCATGGGAACAGGGGCTACCTCATTGATTCCAGCTTTGGGTTTATATAGTTCCAACCCCAAATTCCCCATGTAAGGGTGATCAGTAGACCTATATTGAAAGTAGCTTTTGGTAATCACATCTGTGACTTTCATGAGAAATCAATGACTTGAGATAGGTTTATTCCCTCATGTCCATATACCTTCAGTTCAGTTCAGTCACTCAGTCGTGTCCGACTCTTTCAGACCCCATGGACTGCAGCATGCCAGGCTTCTCTGTCCATCACTAACTCCCAGAGTTTACTCAAATTCATGTCCATTGAGTCAGTGATCGGAGAAGGCAATGGCGCCCCACTCCAGTACTCTTCCCTGGAAAATCCCATGGACGGAGGAGCCTGGTAGGCTGCAGCCCATGGTGTCGCTAAGAGTTGGACACGACTGAGCGACTTCACTTTCACTTTTCACTTTCATGCATTGGAGTAGGAAATGGCAACCCACTCCAGTGTTCTTGCCTGGAGAATCCCAGGGACGGTGGAACCTGATGGGCTGCCGTCTATGGGGTCGCACAGAGTCGGACACGACTGAAGCGACTTAGCAGCAGCAACAGCAGCAGAGTCAGTGATGCCATCCAACTTCTCATCCTCTGTCATCCCCTTCTCCTCCTGCTTTCAAACTTTCCCAGCAGCAGGGTCTTTTCAAATGAGTCAGTTCTTCCCATCAGGTGGCCAAATATCTTAAGTGGGTATTAAAAAATGTCAAATTAATCCATTTTTCTTTCATCTCCTAGTTTCATCATTTATTCTTTATAGACCCATGATCTCAAGGCTTTTCATTTTTCCTCTGTCAGTCAGAGGCTGTAGACAGGAATATGCTAACGGGTCTGCTACTAGGGCAGGGTGGTGTCTAACTCATGTCTGGGACTCCAGTCCCTGGGCTGGAAGGTAGGAAGCACTTCACATTTATCTGAATTAAAACTGCAGTGAATTAAGGCACCAGGCCTGGAGCAATGAGGACAGGAGGGAGGCAGGATCCAAAGAAATTTCTGGAAATCCATGGAATTACACAGGATCAGAGACCAACCGGAACATCCAGAACCGGGGTACACAGGTCAAAGGAAGATGTGGGTCTAAGCCAGAGAGGCAGTGAGGAGACCAAGGGTAGATGAAGAGCCTAGACAGGCAGGGAACATTTGAAACGGGGTGTACCCTGCAAGCAGCAGAGGGTCTCAGTTCTCCCGCAGCGGTCTGCGGGGCCCTGTCCAACCACACAGGATTTGCAATTTGTATTCCTCTAGGGGCCATGTCCTTGGTTCCAGTCCACCCCTACCCTGGGCTTATCAGACCTCACATCTGCCTTGTAGTCCATTAGGTTTTCTGTTATTTTCCATCAGGTTTTCCACGAACGATGCTGATGGTTCCCAGGGAGCTGCCCCTTTGTGACTCCCCTGCTCCATCCAGTTCTTCTAAGTCAGGCGCTGCATCAGGGTTTAATTTTGGTGCCATATCCATGAGAGAGTGAACGTTTCAACATTAATCTTGTGCAGTTAAACCATCAGCTGTCTTTTCTCATCAAAGAAGATTTCTTGATAACTTGCCACCAGATCCCGCTTTACTAGGCGTTGCTGCTGAGTCAGCGCCCACCATGCCTCAGTTTCCCCAGCCTACATCACCCTCTCCCTCAGCTGGCCTGGTCGTCTTACCCTCCTGAGGCTCAGCTGGTGAAGTCCTGCCAGGGCTCTTACCCTCCCCGCTCCATCCACCTGAAAAGCTCTTTCCTCTAATCCCTGCAGGGCTGGCTGCCTCACCTCACTGCAGCCTCTGTTGTGAGTCTATCTTTCTTGGCAGACCTGTATGAACACACAATTGAAACACTCCGTAATTATCTATTCCCTTTTATTCCTACTGTTATTTTTAACACTTGTTTTGCTAACTTGTCTACTCTATGTTTTCCATGAGGACAGAGATTTTGCTGTTTTGCTTACTGGTCGTCCAGTTTTGCTGTTTTGCTTACTGGTTTTGTACACTGATCGTCCCCCTCAAAACCTCATCCATGCTGGGAGCTGTGGAAACACTCTGGCATCCATGGAGAAGGGAGGAGACACACCTTCAGACTTGGGTGCTGCAGGAAGTCAGAGGGAAGAGCCCGTTCATTCTCCGCAGGAGGAGGTGTCTAAGCAGGTCTCAAATGATAGAAATTATTGAAGCCTGGGACCATGGTAAGACAAGTTGCTGCCCCTCCTGGACTCTGCTATTTTCTAGGCCTCCTCTAGTGCTTCCAACACCACCATGTTCCCCACCGCGCCTCCTGCTGAATAAGCTTCTGTGATTAGAGGACACAGCTGCTGGCATCAGAGTGGCCAGGCTCAGGGCTGCTCATCATGTCAAGACACAGAGCCGCGTGGAGCAGGTCTGTGACACACGCTGGACACCCTGATGAAGACCCCGGCATTCACATCTCGGGAGCATGGAAGGTCTTGGCTGCCTTAATCGCGGGTGGAGACATGGCCTTGATCGGGCATAATTCAACGTGAACAACTCTTCCCTCTGAATCTCAAGTACGTTTCACAGAGTGCCTCGCCTACTCTGTTATCATCCTCAGCGAAGATTCAGTGTAGGTGTAAACCGCTCCTGCTTTTTCTTTTCAGTCATCAGCAGATTGATGAGGGTCATTAGTCTCCATGAATCATTTTAAAGTTTGCGTTTGCCGTGATGAAAGACAAGCAAAGGAAAATAATTGCAGTTTTCAGTGTGCCTTGGGATCTTCTGCTTGCTTTCTGCGGTACATGACAGGGATGTGATAAACAGAAAGGAGCATCGCTCATTCCTCACTTTTGATCATTTCACATCTTCTATCCACAGAAGACTGAAGACCTTTGAATGGATCCCTGTCCTGACGTTGTTATCCTGTTTTGCAGTGTCCATGCCAGCCTTTAAATGTAAAGATGCAATGTCATCTTGTATATCAAATCTACGTAATTTTATGTGTAAGTGTTTCTACTTTGGAAGGACTGGTAAACGTTTCTGGGGCTGACTTTCCCTCTGCCAGTAGGATAGATGGGAAATGGTAGCAACATTCTTCAGTACAGTGTTATATAATGGGTAGTTTAAAGTGATTAAAAAAAGAAAAAACCCACATGTACCCACATTAGAGGAAGAAAACAAACATGTAACACAGATTAATTATGTAGTTATTAGCTTTTCAAGGGGACTCTTCGCTTTACAAAAGGATTCACTACAGATTTGCTTTAAATAGTAAGCTCCACTAGTGCATTGAGGATACAATTAGATCTGCCTAAATTGGATTTGTACACATTTCAGGAACTGATTCATTGTGCGCAGAAACAGCAAACCCGTGTTTGCTTTGCGACATGGAGCACAACCAGCAAATATGCATATGCTCTATCCAGAAGGTGCCAAACAGCCAGATGTTTGGGAAAGCCTGGATCTCTGACCGTGTGTTTGAGTTATGTCCAGATGCTCAGCACAATCCATTGTGGTTGGGAGTCTTTCCCACACAGGAGGAGGAAAGTGAAAGTGAAGTCACTCAGTGGTGTCTGACTCTGCAACCCTATGGACTGCAGCCTACCAGGTTCCTCCATCCATGGGATTTTTCCAGGCAAGACTACTGCAGTGGGATGCCATTTCCTTCTCCAGAAGGAGGGCAGAGGAGCAAATACACTGAGACATTCTCTTCTTGCTGAAACTAAGAATGATGTTCTTTTTACTGCATATGGGTCAGCCATCTTAGAAATGATCACCTTCAATGAAAATTTTGCAAATGATATACATCATTTTCATTAAGAGGAGAGGTCATCAGGGGAGGGTGTTGCACGAAATATGTACAAATCATCAACACGTTGAAGAGTTTATGTTTAAAGGCCAAAATGAATACTTTAAAATTAATGTGGAAGACAAGAGGTTATCCAATAGAGAGGAATTGGGCTCCAAGCAGCATTGCTATTAAGAAGGTGAGATATAGATGCAGAAACATACAAACTGGAACAAAACTTTCCACACTAGTTTAACTGAAAACAGGAGAGCTCCATTCACCAGCAGGTGCTCAGGTCATCTGCACAAAGGAGCCGGGACTGTTGGCACCCCAGATGCAAGCTGTTGATTGTTCACCAAATCGGATTTGTAATTTTTGATACAAAGCACTGCTAGTGGCGTGAAGGGATACTCCCGTTTGTGACAACTTTGTAAACAGACCCTTTAAGAAAAAAGAAATGAATTTAACCTAAATAAAAGGGTTTCAGGACTCACTCTTGGCATATGTGGAACCACAGGGAAGACTTGGATGGCAGAGCTTCCCTGAGCGACAGCAGACTCACTGGGCTAACGTGTTGGTCTCAGCTGAGGGGGAAGAGAGTGCGAGGTGGCAGCTGGGTCTGGGGCGCAGCCTGAGCTCTGCCTTACACTTCGTGTGGTAAAACGGGAGGAATGATGCTCATATTGCAAGTTTTCAAAAATGTCTTTTGCTTTAATAAGAAATCAGTGAGCCTGATATGTGAAAGGTAGTTAAATGCTAGTTCCATTTCAGTTCTGACCAGCTTTTTGTTGTCCTTGGTGCTTTGCTCTGTCCTCTTGAGCTCATAGGTTCTGTCCTGGGTGTGGGCCAAGTAAGCCTGTCCCCCAGACCCTTGCTGTCCCTCACCACTGCTCCACTTGCCCATTGACAATGAAGGGAGAGCTTTAACAGCCACGAGCACGGTCATCAGGCCCATTCACCAGGGAACTATAGCAGTCAAAATCTGTTTCCTTCATCACCAAACACAAATGGTTATTGTGCACAAGAGCCAGGCCTTAAGTGGGCATCAGAGTCACTTCTGGGTGGAGGGATAAGTCGATGCAAAGAGTTGCTGTAATGTACAGTGTTTGTGGTGAGAAAACTCTTGCAAATACAGTTTTTTTTTTTTTACTATTAGGAAAGTATGATATGTTCCCAAATGCATCCCTTTTCAAATATTCCTGGTTCATTGGCCCCCAGCAGGCCCCACTGCATGTCGAAGTGGAGTGACCATCATATTTGGTGCCTTCTTTGCACTGAGCTTAGCACTGGGGTTTAATCCTCACAACAGCTTTATGAAGCAGTTGATGTTATTACCCACTTTTAACAGACGAGGAAACTAAGGCATAGAGAAGTGGTTCTCTAAAATTACTCAGCTAAAAAGCGTTAGAAGTGGAATTTGGAGTTCTGACTCCAGAGTCTACATCACACTCTTCATTCTGGGCTCCGTGGTCCCCATTTGGCTTGTAACCAAGGCCAGTAAGCTGCAGGTTTACACACAGCAGGCGAGTGCAGTTCTGGATGACAATGGCCAGATTTTCCCCTTGGGGTGGGGGACACAGTGGAGTACTCCAAGGGGACCCCGGGAGATGAGGAGGTTGTGGCCTGTCTCTAACTTGCTGGTGCTCTCAAGGAAAATGTGAGAGTCAAGAAGGGCCATGGGATGCTTGTCTAGGGACCAGTTTGCGTAAAGGTGCTCCCTATCAGACGCGTGAATGTCTTTTACTTGCCAGAAACAGAATTATTTAGAATGTGGGTATATCTACTGAAATGTTAAAAAAATGAGACAGAGTTATGGAAAAAATACACTTGTGACATGTGGTTTATATATATATATATTTATATATATAAATTTACTCCTTTGGTGTTGTATTTGTGACCAAAAATATAAAAAAGTGACTTTATTATAAATTTTTGCAAACATTTAAACACAAACTTTGGATGGAAATTCTTCAGACACGCATCATCTTGGGAACTAAAAACATTGCCAGTCAGAATTGTGTTCTATGAATTCTGTTTGATTAGATATTCAGAGGGTCGACAGACTTTGAAATCAGATTGTTTTTAAAATACATGCAATAAGAATAAATACAATATTCTCCAAGTAATTAAGATTTCTCTTGCCTTTTTTCAGTATTCTACAACTGACTGAACTTTTATAATATACTATGTTAACTAACTGTGAAAAGAATTATTTATATGCATGCTTTTCCAATTATTACTAAATAAAAATAAAAAAAGTAAAGGTCATACTTGGTATTTTTGTTCAAATAAAGCACAGTCTTTGGAGAAAACAATGATGAAAAGAATAACATCAGTAAAAGCTTAGACCTGCAACACAGTCCAGTTATTTTCAGGTGGGTTTTAATATTGTACTTCTGTTTAAGTATACCTTGACAGTTTATCACTAGAGCACAAAAAGAGGAGACCTTCAGAAAGCCAAGTAGCAACAGCTTTCAGAGACTATCTACACTGCTTAGTACAAAGGCCACATGTACATAAAAGGACTGGTTTCAACTTTGTCAGAGCTACAGGCATTTGAGATTGAAGGATACTCCTACACTGTTGGTGGGAATGTAAATTGGTGCAGCCATTACGGAAAACAGTATGGAGGTTCCTTAAAAAACTAAAAATAGAACTACCATGTGATTCAGCAATCTCACTCCTATCTGGAGAAAAACGCAATTCAAAAAGATACATGCACCTTAATGTTCACGGCAGCTCTATTTACAATAGCCAGGATCTGGAAGCAACCTAAGTGTCCATTAACACATGAATGGATAAAGCCGATGTGTATACAGTGAAACAGTATAACCATAAAAAAGAACGAAGTGATGTCATTTGCAGCAAAATAGATGCACTCAGAGATTATCATACTAAGTGAAGGAAGTCAAAGAAATATCATATGATCGTGCTTATATGTGTAATCTAAAATATGATATAAATGAACTTATTTACAAAACAGAAACAGACTCACAGACATAGAAAACAAACTGATGGTTATCAAAGGAGATGGGGAGTGGGGAGCGGGACAGATTAGGAGTTTGGGATCAGTAGATACCAACTGCCATACACAAAATAAACAACAAGGCCCTACTTGTTGCATAGCACAGGGAACTATATTCAACACCCTCTAATAAACCATAATAGAAGAGAATATAGGAAAAAATATATATATATTGGAATCATTTTGCTATACACCAGAACTAACACAACACTGTAAATCAACTATACTTCAGTTAAAAAATATACAAATGAATATCAAAACTGTCATGTTGAGTATAAGAAGCCAAACACAAGACTCTGTATAATACCTCATTCCTTCGCTCAACACAATGACATACGTAATTTCATATATATGACGTACTTTGTTATACAGCCCTAAGCAACTAATACACATGACACACAATAGGTGTTTGTCAAAACTCATGAAAGTAGACACTTAAAATGCATGCTAATTATTCTGTGTAAATTGTATCTTAATAGACTTGATTAAAAACAAGGGAATTGGAGAAAAAAAAGACTGAGGGATAAAAGAAGACTTACCAATGGCCAATGGGTACACAAAAAGCCCTCGACACCACTAATCGTCAGGGAAATGCAAGTCAAAACCACAGTAAGATTTCACCTCACACCTGTGAGAATGGCTGAATGAAAAATCGAGGGATCAGTGTTGAGGAGAATATGGAGAAAAGGGAACCCTCCTACACAGTTGGTTGGTTGGAATGTAAAATGGGTGCAGCCACTGTGAAAGACAGTGTGACGTTTCCTTATAAAACCAAAACCAGAATTACCATGTGATCCAGCAACCCTACTCCTGAGTATTTATCTGAAGGAAATGGAATTAAGGTCTCAAAGAGACCTCTGCACCCCCATGTTCACCGCAGCACTGGTCACAACAGCCAGGACCTGGAGACTATCTACCCACGGTACATACACATGAAAATGGAATACTATTCAGCCCTAAAAAGAAATCTTGACATTGTGACGGCATTGGCAGTTCTTACGCTAAGTGAAATAAGCGAGACAGAGAATATGGCATGATCTCACTCACACGTGGGATCTAAAAATCAAAACTCCCGACCTCACAGAAACAGAGTAGCGCGACTGTGCAGGCGGGGTGAGGGAGATGGGTGAAGATGCTCAGAGGATATGGGCTCCCTATTACAAGACGAATGAGTTCTGAGGGTCTAACATGCAGCGTGGTGACTGTAGGTAATATCCTGTACTGTATATCTGAATGTTGATAAAGGAGTAGATCTTCAGCATTCTCATCACACAGACACACACACACACACACACACAGAGGTAACCATGTGCATGATGAAGTGTTAACTAAATTTACTGTGGCAGTCATTTTGCAGTATATATGTATATAAAATCATCACACTATATACGTCAACTTACACAATATATGTCACTATATCTCAATAAAACTGGCAAAAACAATGAGAGGTATAAAACATCTACATTTTTATATATTCACATACACTTTAGTTACTGAACTCTGGTTAGTTGTCTACTGCTCAGGAAATTTTAAAAATCATGACATTAACCAGCTTTTGCCTTTTTAATAGCATACATAGGTTTCTTTGAACTATTTAGAAACTCTTTAGCAAGGACTGAATTGCTCAGACCACTTGGTGTATGAGGCTAAAAGCCCACTTTCTACCCCAGTGGAACCCCTGGAAATGGAACAAATCCCCAGTGGGCTCTTTAGCCTATTTGCTGTCTGCCCGGGATTTAAAATAGTAACCTTGATGTTAGCAATATATTGCTGAGTACAATTCGTATGGAAACAAATTGGAAAAGATTCATTCCAGGTTCGAAAGTGATTTCTCCTTCATGTAGGATGGAGTCTGGATGAAGGCTTGGTAACTCCACGCACAAACCAGTCTCTGACAGAGCAAGGTAAAGAGCAGCTCTCCAGGTTATATGAGTTGACGCTTTTCACTTCCTGCCTTCAAGGTAAGAGTACTCTCCTTTATAAAATGTTCACTGCTGTGGATAACCAATTTCTGTTTATTAGGGCACACAGTCATCTTACTCCAGCCCCCTCTTTCTATCTTTCCCTCTCTAGTCCACCAAATTTTATGGAAAAGTAAGTTGTTCCAATTTATAGCTCATTCAGACAGTTTTGAGACTGTCAAGTCTGATACTCTGGGACATGGTGAGTAGGTCAAAATGGATGTAAATGAACCAAACTTTCAATCAGCTGTGATTAAATGAACCAAACTTTCAATCAGTTGTGATTTAAGTATACAGTGCTATAGTTCAGTTGTAATAGAATGGATAAGAGCTGAAAAGGCCCA
The DNA here is from genome assembly GCF_042477335.2 of Ovis canadensis. Taxonomy (NCBI): domain Eukaryota; kingdom Metazoa; phylum Chordata; class Mammalia; order Artiodactyla; family Bovidae; genus Ovis; species Ovis canadensis. Next base: position 10,888,351 of record NC_091253.1, read on the forward strand.
GAATAATTCAGACTAAAATATCTTGTGGTATTTTTCCATTTTAAAATGAATTGAGCAATTCTCTCTGGTTGAGGATTGACAGCATAATAGAAACAGAGCAAACTGCAGAATATTTCACCAGGTAACTGCATTAGCAGCAAAATTCATAATACAGTCTGTTGGTTGAAGAAGAGCATGAAGTCTTCTGTTTTCTTATGAGGTGCTATATTCTCACAGTTCTTGGCCAATTATAGTAGCTATATTGCCAAATTGTGGTTATCAGAAAACACTGTCTAACCTGTAACTTTTAACAATATTATGAGAGACTGCATGGATGCTGATTCTCCTTGTAATTAATTGTGGGGGAGAAACATAATTAAAACTGCTTCCAAATATTGCCTTCTATTTAGGAGGCAACAATCACATAAGATACTGCTACATAACAGCAATCTGGAATATTTCCATGTATTCTAGAGGACTGACTAAAGATTAAAAGAGCGGGCAAACGTTTCAGTGACATTTGAGACTTTCATACTGCACAGAAACTCTTGTTTTTCCTAGAGATATCTTTTTGCGGGACAAAATGCATTGCATAAATATTATAGACAGTCCACATATTATGTAAACTTTACGTACACATTTGTTTTTATGTTTCACTTACCAGAATCAAGAGGCAACTTGAAGCCAATTTGGTGTGCTCAGGGATGGTGGAAAACACTGACAAAATCAAGCAACCAAAGACGAGGAGAAAACTGTAAAACAACAAAATAAGAGAAATCCGATGAGAACCTGGCCTTAGGATGACAGACTTAATTTATTTCTAATGGATAAAGTACAAGATCCATTTGAACTGACATTGATTAAATTGTAAAAGCTCTAAAAGTGGCTAGCCATTTTAAATATCAAAGTACAATGTGATGTCCATTGCACGTGGGGCTCCTTTGTAACTTTATTGATGAGGGGTGTGTGTGTGTGTGTGTGTGTGTGTGTGTGTGTGTGTATTGTGTGCTATGCTTAAATGTCCTCCCTTGGCTAGGAATCTGTAAATTTCCTACCAAGAGCTCTCCTGAGCAGGCATCCTGAAAGGCTCAGAAGTATGTTTTGCTTTCCTGTTTGGAGCACAAACTGTAGCCACTCTGCTGTCAAAGGAGCAGACTCACCCTCCTGTTTGGCAGCTTTGGTGAATCGTCAAGCGTTCTGAGTGGTTACTAAGCCATTGGCTCCTTTTTGGAGTCCAACATTGCTCCCGGATTCTCATTTGTCATTTCTTTATTTTAATAATAAGAACAGAAAGTGACTTCTTCTACCCACATGCTTTCCATTCCTTTCCGGTCAAACCCTTACAGAAATGCCCCCCTGCCCAGCTTCATTTGCGCTGTAGTGACAGGGAGCATGTCTACCAGTCAGTTTGCAGGCATTTTGATTCCTAGAAATACTGAACCTCTGGGGCCCCAGGGTGGGAAACCAAGTTCTCAAAGTAAATGTCTAATAAAACTGGCAGGCTTTGTTTTAACGTTGAAAATTTACTTATCCTGAAATTTGGAAAAAAAAAAAAAAATCCCAATAGCTGAGCTACTTGCTCTAAGTCATATTTTTTCACTTTGAAAATAATTTGATTATACATAGCTATATTGCCAAATTGTGGTTTTCAGAAAACACTGAACAATATTATAAGAGACTGCAAGGATGCTGATTCTCCTTGTAATTTATCGTGGTGGAGAAACAAAATTAAAACTGCTTCCAAGGATTGCCTTCTACTTATGAGGCAATGATAACATAAAATACTGCTACATAATAGCAATCTGGAGTGTTTCTTTGCATTTTAGAGGACTGACACATAATTTCATCTCTTACTCAACAATCTCCTTTAAAACATCAGCTCTGTGTTCTTTAGCATCGTGTGGATCTAGCCTTTGCCCCCTCTTGTCTTCCCCTGACAAGTCTGCATGTCTTTCTATTACACTGAACTGGGGCTCCCAAGAGTTCAAAGCCAGGGATTGGTGACTTATGGACAAGGGACAAATCTGGCCCTAATGTCTGTTTTTGTACATAAAGTTTTATTGGCACACAGCCACACTCATTCACTTGTGTATTGCCTATGGCTGCATTCATGAAAAACTGCAGAACTGAGATTTGTGTCCTAAGCATGAGGCTGGGATGTTTACTCTGTAGCCTTTAGAGGAAAATTTGCTGACTCCTGATTGATACCAAGCATTCCTTCTTTTTCTTTAATTTTTATTTTTACTTTATTTTACTTTATAATACTGTATTGGTTTTGCCATACATTGACATGAATCCGCCACGAGTGTACATGAGTTCCCAAACATGAACCCCCCTCCCACCCCATATCATCTCTCTGGATCATCCCCATATCATAAGAGACTACTATCAGCAATTATATGCCAATAAAATGGACAATGTGGAAGAAACGGACAAATTCTTAGAAAAGTACAACTTTCCAAAACTGAACCAGGAAGAAATAGAAAATCTTATCAGACCCATCACAAGCACAGAAATTGAAACTGTAATCAGAAATCTTCCAGCAAACAAAAGCCCAGGTCCAGACGGCTTCACAGCTGAATTCTACCAAACATTTCGAGAAGAGCTAACACCTATCCTACTCAAACTCTTTCAGAAAATTGCAGAGGAAGGTAAACTTCCAAACTCATTCTATGAGGCCACCATCACCCTAATACCAAAACCTGACAAAGATGCCACAAAAAAAGAAAACTACAGGCCAATATCACTGATGAACATAGATGCAAAAATCCTCAACAAAATTCTAGCAATCAGAATCCTTATTTCTATACATCCATTTCGGTCCAGAAGCGAAGTGGAACTGCTGCTAATTACTCACATTCAGAGGTTTCCTATAAGCAAGACACTGTGCTAAGTCCCTTTCACATGCACTTTCCACATTATCCTCTCAAATTTATGGAGCAGAAATCTCATTGCTCCTGTTTCGTAAACATGAAAACTGACCGGAAGAGGTTTCGAGCACTGTCTGTCCTGGGGTCACCGAGCAGTGTTGCTGAGGAGCAGGGAGGATAGCAGTGATGGTCTGGCAAGACTCTTGGAGGTTGGCGGGGGGTGGGGGGGGACTTCTCTCTCTCTTCCCACTGAGAGGGAAATAGTTACCACTCTGAATAGCAGAAGCCTTCAAGAAGGACTTCAGGGAAGGACGCTACTAGGGAGAAAACTTGGTGTCTGAGTTAATAACCACTCATCATACTTTTGACTCATGTACTTCGTGATTCAGGATTCTTTCAATTCTACTTTCAGTTGGCCCTAACAGACTGGGAATTGTAAACTAGAAATCAAATTCCAGCACACCTACACCTTGAAGTACTCATCCTTCATGAATGAAAGTGAAACCCAGGGATCACTAAAGTAGCTCGGAGGATGATATGGCATCACATACAGACAGTGACAGATGTTTCCCTGGTGAGTGACTGCTATCTATAGATGCCTCCCGAGTCCAGGGTGAGCCAAAAACATGCAGAGCAGCAAGCAGGGGATGGCTCAGTCACGAAGACACCGTCTCCTCCAAGAGCATCTCAATAGTGGCTTCATGACCCCCATGTGTATTTTCAAAACAGACCTACATCACTAGCCCTTTTGCTAGTGCCTTCTTCATTAACAGCTGGGTGTTGCTTAATCTTTTTCCTTCAGGTCACTACTTTGCCCATTCTCTCTCTTGAGCTGATCTTACCCTCCTTTTTAACACGAGTAGTTTCTGTACTAGAAATCTGTTATTTCTATGGGAGCCCAGCTGAAGACAGAAAACCAAAGACCTCCACTGCTCTGGCTGCCCAAGAGGATATGGATGAGCAACTACATTTATTAATTCCCAAATTCCTTCCTTCCTTCAACCATTCATCCACTTGTCCAATCAGCAAATACTGATCAAGCATATGATACTAGGCTGAGTCACAGGGATATAACAGCAAACAAGACTTTCTTTTTCTGCCTTGGCAGAGTTTATGATCTGTTGAGGCATACAGGGTAGCAAACAGATGTAAAAAGTAAATGAAAATTCTGAGTGATGACTGCAAAGATAGGGAAGATGCAGGGGATGACAGGAGCATACGGGAGAGGAGGAATCGCACGGGGCTGGTTACTCGGTTTGTGGAGTTGGTGCACAGTGAACATGTAGGGACCCTTTGTTAAAGGTTATGCAGAATTTCAAGGCAATGACAGTGGAGCATGACACCAAGTGTGGCACCCTTGGGTTCTGGGCTCCATGAGACTGCACAGGCGGCACACCTACAAAGTCAGACCTGGGGTTTGGGAAGACTTCTTGGAGCAGGCAAGGACTGAAACGAGCCCTGAAGGCCCAGGAGGGTTGGTCTGCATTATGGTTGTGTGGCTGGGGAAAGGGATGCTCTAGGCCATTCAACTGCGTGGGTGAAGGCCAGGTGCTGCTGCTGCTGCTGCTGCTAAATCGCTTCAGTCGTGTCCGACTCTGTGCGACCCCATAGACGGCAGCCAAACAGGCTCCCCCATCTCTGGGATTCTCCAGGCACGAACACTGGAGTGGGTTGCCATTTCCTTCTCCAATGCATGAAAGTGAAAAGTGAAAATAAAGTCGCTCAGTTGTGTCCAACTCTTAGCGACACCACGGACTGCAGCCCACCAGGCTCCTCCATCCATGGGATTTTCCAGGCAAGAGGACTGGAGTGGGGTGCCATTGCCTTCTCCAAGGCCAGGTGCAAGCATCACCAAAATTCACTAATTAATCAACAGGGTAGAGTTAGTGAACTCCTTCTAGCTAGCTTATTCTTTGGTGGTTCATGAAAAGTGTAAAGCAAGTCATTCCTGCAACTTCATTTTTTTTTAACATAGGAATCATCTTGGCTCCATTGAAAGCATGTACTGAGTACCCTCCATGAAAAACACCATGCCAAGCATAACTGAGAGATGAGAATAAACCAAAGTAGACCCTATCCTTAATGAGCAGTGTAGGGAGTAAGGGGAACACACAAGACAGTCATCATGAAGGCAGAGACAGATACATGCTGGGAGAAATATCACAGGGCCTGAAAGGAAGTGCCGGGGTGGGGGTGGGGGTGTTCTGTTCAGTTGGGAGATGTGGAAGCATGTCAAGAAAATCTCCAAAAGTGGGTGTTTCTGGAGCTGGTCTTTGAAGGAAAGGTTGGGCTTTGACAAGAGAAATTTCTGGAGAAACACATTCCAGAAGGAGAGTACAGTAGGAGAGAGGCAACAAGCCAGAAAATGGATGAGATAAAGTATCTGCTCCCTGTTTCATGGAACAAGAAGTTACTGAGTTTAACTGTAGCATGGATGGGACAGGTGGCTTGAACTGGGAGTCTGTGGCCATGATGGATAATACTTCAGGGTCTGTCTTTAGTTCAGCAGACAGTGGAGGCCACTGAACAGGAAGTAGCCTTTGTTTCTGAACAGGAAGCTCATCTCATCAGAGGTGCCCTCTGGGAAGATCAAGTCAGCAGCCACGTGCGTTAGGACGTCTCTGAGTAGCTGAGAAATAGGGTCAGGAGTAATGGTGACTTGGGTTAGGCTGAGAGCTTGCTGGCAGAAATGAGGCAGCTGGAGGGATGTTGTGAAAGCAGTAGCTCTCTCACTTGGTAGCTCTTGGCATTGCAGGTAGAGTTTGGGAAGGGGGTGGGGGCTGAGAAATCCAAGGTCTCCATCCGCACTTACTGGTGACATTCTTAACAAGTCAGGAGGGGAAAAGTCAGGGAGTGAGGAGGAAAACGAGATTCTGAGAAGACCCAATCTTGGACACCCACATGGAACTGTGGGTCTGAATCTTGGGCACAAGGTCTGGCTGAGATACAGGAGTGCCCTCCTCTGGGAGGAAGCGAATGAACAGAGAGTGCAGAATGAGCACAGAAGGTTTAAATGGCATCCAGGCTAGCTGGGGACACTTCCTGATCTTGGAGAGTGGCATCATGGGAGCAACAGACACACGCTGCTGTGAAGTAGCTCTGGGTGGCCCTGCCAGAGACAGAGCCCTTGGCTGCAGAAGCACTGGGCCGACAGCATCCCCCCCGAGGGGACTGCCTGCACTGCTGGGTCTGAGTGTGGCTCTGCTGACCTCACTGCTCCTGAAGGTCCCAAACACCCGTGTGCAGTCTGAAAACGACCCTACTCCACCTCTCTGCAGGCTGGATAGAAGTGGGAGCAGAGGCAAGAGTCACTGGACATGGGGGGTCTTTATCTAGGGTATACAAGTCCCCAAGGGGTCTGTAGGTAGAATTTCAGGGAGGGGTGAATGCGGATGGGAAAAATTATATCTTTGTCACAAATCATGGAAAAAAAAAACCATGATGGTATCATCAGGACTAAAACACCACGATGATATCAGCAGGACTCATGAATCTGTCACTCATAGAAACCACATATATTTTCAGACCCCATTCTACAGTTTTAGATGAACCATTTGTGTTTCACCTTAAATGTTGATTTTGCCTCATCACTATTTCAAGATTATGGTAGTTATTAGACCCACTGATGGGAATTGTTTTTTCTTTTTTTTTTTTTACCTCATCAATAAAGAAGCATATGTATAATTCTATCAGACACTTTAATCTTTTAATAATAGCATTTCAAGTTTAATTTTTTTCTTTGGTAATCATCTTCATTTTATGCATTTAAAACATTTTTCTGAGGAAAAGCTCACAGGCTTTACCAGACTGCTGAAGGTTCATGGCACACAAAAATTAGAAACCTGTGGTAGGAGATGAGTCAGGGGCTGGGGAGTGGAAAATGACCTGTTAGGCATGGGTCACCAACTTACTCAGGAAATGTTTCTTTTTTTTAATCCTAGAGCATTTTAGATATTTATTTTCATGTATTTAGTCCTAATTGTTTATTTTCCCCCTACAGGTAGATTTTAAAATAATTTTTTAAAAATATGAATATTTTTTCTCTTATAATTAATTGTGTAATATCATAACATCTGTATTCCTAGAAAATCATTCTGTAACAACTATTGGCTTTTACTTTGCCTGAAGCAACCATCTATATCTTGTTTCTTAGGAAATTCACTTTGATGTGGACTTTCTGTCCTTTAGAACGCACAGATTATTATAAGAGGAAAAGAAGGGTATTTATGATACAAAATATTGTCAGTTGAAAGACCTCTATGTTTATCCCAGAAACCTACCATCAGCTTTTGTGGGCTTAAATTAGCCCAGTTTGTCACATTTACTGTGGTGCGTGCATGCTCAGTCCCTTAAGTCGTGTCTGACTCTTCACCATCCTGTGACTATAACCCACCAGGCTCCTTTTACTTTGGGAGAAGGGTCTACTTGGAAATAATGTGGGTGTTTGTGCAATAGATGACGTCTGTGACTTGGGAAGCCAGTTTACGCTTTGAGCAGGGGTTCATTCGGGAAGAATTAAAGTGATGGGAGAAATCTGTATGCAGGTCAGGAAGCAACAGTTAGAACGGGACATGAAACAACAGACTGGTTCCAAATAGGAAAAGAAGTGCGTCAAGGCTGTATATTGTCACCCTGCTTATTTAACTTCTATGCAGAGTACATCATGAGAAATGCTGGACTGGAAGAAACACAAGCTGGAATCAAGATTGCCAGGAGAAATATCAATAACTTCAGATATGCAGATGACAACACCCTTATGGCAGAAAGTGAACAGGAACTAAAAAGCCTCTTGATGAAAGTGAAAGAGGAGAGTGGAAAAGTTTGCTTAAAGCTCAACATTCAGAAAACAAAGATCATGGCATCTGGTCCCATCACTTCATGGGAAATAGATGGGGAAACAGTGGAAACAGTGTCAGACTTTATTTTTTGGGGCTCCAAAATCACTGCAGATGGTGACTGCAGCCATGAAATTAAAAGATGCTTACTCCTTGGAAGAAAAGTTATGAGCAACCTAGATAGTATATTCAAAAGCAGAGACATTACTTTGCCGACTAAGGTCCGTCTAGTGAAGGCTATGGTTTTTCCTGTGGTCATGTATGGATGTGAGAGTTGGACTGTGAAGAAAGCTGAGCACCAAAGAATTGATGCTTTTGAACTGTGGTGTTGAAGAAGACTCTTGAGAGTCCCTTGGACTGCAAGGAGATCCAAACAGTCCATTCTGAAAGAGATCAGCCCTGGGATTTCTTTGGAAGGAATGATGCTAAAGCTGAAACTCCAGTACTTTGGCCACCTCATGCGAAGAGTTGACTCATTGGAAAAGACTCTGATGCTGGGAGGGGTTGGGGGCAGGAGGAGAAGGGGACGACAGAGGATGAGATGGGGGGATAGCATCACTGACTGGATGGACGTGAGTCTGAGTGAACTCCGGGAGACGGTGATGGACAGGGAGGCCTGGTGTGCTGCGATTCATGGGGTCGCAAAGAGTCGGACACGACTGAGCGACTGAACTGAACTGAACTGAACTGAAAGTGATGGGAAAATAACGCAAGTCATGCAACATCGTTCACACAAACACACACCTCAGCCCCGCAGGGGCTGCGGTGAATAACATGGTGGAGAAGGAGAAGAGGGGCTGAGGGAGACAGCATGCTCTGAGGCGGCTGAGCTCAGCCAGCAGGCCGACTTAGAGCACAGGCTTCTGTGGTGCAGCAACCGCACACTCCTACCTAGAAGGTGCTCTTGGCAAGGAGTTTGGGGGATGATATGCTTTCCACGCGTAACTGTCCATGTGAGTCAAGTATGTAGGAAAGTTCTGGGGTAGGGTGATCACAAATGTCTGAAGGAACTCGAATTGTGGAATTAAAGAATGACAACAGGAAGTAGATAGGAAGTTTTCAAAGAAAACAGTTCTTTAGAAGAAACTTCTGAAGGAACTTCAACCCTGCCTCTGACTTCTCGTGAATTTCTCAGTACTGCCTTATTAGAGTGTGTATCTGAGGCAAGACCTCAAGGTGCACAGTGAGTCACAAGGCCCGGAGCGCATGCGACGGGATCAGCGGCCACAGATGACCTGCCCGCTGCCACCACACTTGTCTGAGGAAGTGCTGCCTGAGAAATCTGGAAAGAAGGCTGAGAAATCTGCCTAAGGAAACTGGAACCCAGTGTTTTGTTTTTTTCCCTTTGGCATCCTAAATTTGCCTTTATTTCTAAACTTGGCACTTTGCAAATGTCCTTCTTGTATAATTTTTCCATAAAAGGGCATTTTGCACATGAAATCTATCCACCACATGCCCTAACTTCCATTGCAAAGCAATGGAAATTAAATACATTTTTGGTGTCTTTAAAGGTGGTTTGGTGTCTTTAAAAGTGAGAAAACTCTGTAAGGCTTGTGTTTTGAAGACAAGTGAAATCCCATGATCCATCAAGCTAAAGCACCATCTATTGCTTCTGGGGAAAATGCTGAGGTTTTACTTTAAGAAGGCAGTAATCTTTCAACATATTTGTCTCCTTGCCTTGGCTGCTATGAAGCTTGGTGGTGAATTTGTGACTTGGTAGTAACGGCACAGATCCTTCTGGCAAGGATTAAGGATTAATGTCACTCCTGACTTCTTTAAATTATCCTATCGTCTCACCTTTACTATATTACTTCAGTCACTGCGTATTTACTGGCACTGCGCACTTTGGCATGGTCTGTGCTTAACAGGGCCTTCAGTTTAGTGGGGCCACAGACCTTCGCTTATTTTTATCCACTTATACCATATGTGTTTTGTTAGCAGCCTCGAGTACTTTCTGGATGATGCAGGGTATCCAGGGTGTACTTCATAAAGATATGATTTTGTCCGTAACTTCTCTTTCCTTGAAATAGAAATATTAATGCAGCCTAAAATTGTACTCTTTTTAAAGAAGCAAATGACACCACCGGTTCAAATTTAACAATGTAAACTAAATCTAAATTTCTCTCACTTAAATTTCTGAAAAGCTTACATTTACTGCTTTTACATTTTATTATGTTAATCTTGATTCATTTATTCCTAACATGAACTACCAACTCCCTACTCCAAGAATCCCCAAATGCACCGTGCTTGTCTTCAGAGGGAACAGAACACCGTTTCCTAAAGGGCCCGAGGCTGCAATTCGGAAACCATCAGTCAGGCCCTTGCCTCGGCGAGCTCTGTTTCTGCGTCCTTTCCAGGAGACACCGAGACACAAAACTAGTGTAGACAGTCAAGAAATAATGAATTTAAAATAAAAACAAAACCAGTCTTCCTACTGTCGTATGTTCATGCATGAAGCCGGACATTCTATTTGATATTTGGTATGGTTTCCCTGTTGCATTTTCCTCTGCAAATAACATCAACTGGAATTCTTATTTGCTTGTTCATTTTAGTCTCTTCTGCGAGAAAGTAAGCTCCACGAAGGCAGGAACCTTCTCTCTCTGATTTGCTACTAACCACTAACTAGAATCAGGTCTGGTGTAGGTACTAGTAAATTCATTTACTCATACAACACATATTACTCAGAATTTGCAATGTGCCAGGCAGCGTTCTTGGTGCTGAAGGCACCGCACTGTATAAAATAGACAAAAATCTCTGTTGTAGGATAACCGGGTTGCAAACAGTGTCAACAACTAAAACGCATATGTTAGAGAGTGATAACTGCTAAGGAGGTGGAAAACCCCTACACAAGCAGGGGAGGACAGGGTGGAGATGAAGTTTGGACAGAGTGCCCAGGAAGGTCTTATTAAAAAGGTTAACATTTGAATTTCACAAGTGATAGCCCTGACCCATCAAGCCGAAGCAGCGGCACACTTGGAATTCAGCCTGGCGCAGGCCTGCTTTTGTCACGCCAATTTCCCGTCTTAAAAGGTACGGTTCCTTTCTCTTGTTGTCACATCCAAACTCCTTTGTTAGGGTTTTAAGATCCCCACCGGAACATTAACTCCACCATTTTCCAGAGAGACCCTCTGGGCAGCTCTGTTTCCGTTCTATTTTCTGCACGACATCATCTGTAATGTAATAATGGGAGTAATAACCAAACTACATCCTTCCGCAAGCTGCTGCGTCTGAGTCAGTCAGTCACGTGGCAGCTGGTCCCCGCCCAGCCACCGCCCCCCCCACCACCTCGTCACCCCCCGCCTCTGCCCCGTCCATACACCTCACTGCATCTCCCCTAGAACTGTTTTAAAGACTAAAAGAGGATGCATCAAACTCAGAGTTGGTGTGTTTTAACCTAAAAACCAAGTATTTAAATACCAAATTGAGTTAAAAATGCCAACTGAGCATCCCACTGACACACAATTGCTACACAATTTCCACCAGTTTTACTAACAAGGATGAAATCATGAAAAGAATTAAAGTGACTGATTATTTAAAACCCCTGCTTATAAAGGAAGCCATCTGAAAACGTCTCACATGTAGCAATGCCCAGCGGGGCCTGAGGGGCTCAGGTCACCTCATGCTGTGTCTAGGTGAGCCCACGTGAATGACAACGTGACCTTGGGCTGGAACTTCTGTGACCACCTTCCCCAGGCTTACTAGTCACAGTGCCTTCCTGACATACAACAGCCGTGGGCAGCTGGACCTCCGTGTCCAGTCGCTCATTACTCCAGCTTCTGGAAAGGACTTGAGGCTGCTCTAAGTTAACGGGCGGCAGCACTGAGAAGCTGCTGGGCTGCAGCCTGTACCTGGGAAGGAACCTTGGTGGAATTGACTAGACAGAGATTCTCCCTTAAAATGAGCTCCAAGAACTACAGGCCAGATTGCCATGCTGATGAACAGGCCACATGCGGTTGAAAAGGCCTTAGAAGAATAACATGCTAATTACAGTCATGAAAGAAGTAAAAGTTGTTTGCGAAGGTTAAGAAAGAGACAATGTTGTACAATCTATGTGAATGTGGCTTTCAAAGGCATCTTTTCAAGAGGTAATTTTGGGGCTGACATCATGGAAAATGATCCAGACTAATAGTTTTGATAATATGCACCCATGTGAATTAAATTTTCCATGCTTTGTTTCAAAAGGTCTGTTTATGCAAGAAACTGAGCTATGGCAAAGGTTGAAAACATATGTTAAACGATGTTTGACAATAGTTGTCTGGCCTGAATGATTTTTCCATAAAAGAAATGGTTAATATAGTAGGCAAATAATAACTTAATTATTGCAATTTTCTATGAATATATGATAATAGCCATTACATTATCTGAAAATGAGTAACAGAAATTCTGAAGTAACTTAAATATTTTTACTGGGAACAAAGTGAAAGGGGATAAAAATAGGCTTTAAATTTATTTTTCCCTGCAAGCAAAAAGCTATTTTAAAGTACTATATTTGATAATAAAAAATCAATTATGAATTTGGTTTCTTTCAACTGATTAGACCCATATGATCCACTTACTTTAAAAACAGACTTTCCTTGAAAGGTTTCCTGAGAGCAATCACATTACATGGGAAATCTCAGTGCAACTCTTTGTTACAAATAAGCCAAAAAGACCCATCACTTCCCATGAAATGAGAGTATTAAGCTTCGCAAAATAAAAACTTTCAACCAATGGAGCCAGGTTATTCTATGGGGGCCATGGAGTGGGGAATTGCTACTGATTTTCTCTAGTCTATTTGGCCTACAGAAATAAATTTTTAAAGTGACTAAACTAGCAGTTAAGTTTAGTACCCTTGGCAAGTTAAGTACCCTTGGCAGTAGACTTTATGATGTACAACATCAGGAAAAACTAAACCCAGCAGACAGATGTTTCCAGAGAGTAATAACCATAAACTTTGAAACTACTGCGCATGTAAGTACCTGCCCAAGGGGTAAGGAAGATACCTTTTTCTTTGGGGACTGGCCTACAATGGTTCTTGTGGCTCTTGGTGACCCAGGCTGAAAGGAAGTTGAAAGCCAGCATTATACTGACTGGAGCTGCTGAAGAGTTTATGGAACAAAACAAAAAGAGTTTATGGAGCAAAGTTGGAAAGTAGTGGACAGACTGTACAGAACATTCCCACCTCTAAAAATATATTTGCAATCAGTTGTAAAAACTATAGACACTCCTCTGGGGCTGCTAAGTAAGTAAACATGTCTGCTTTCTCTTTCTGTTTCTATGTAAGTAAACATCAAGAACATTTTTTGTTTACAAAGCATTGAAGTTGGTGATTCCACGTATATGATAAACAAAACTGAGGTGAGTGTGGTCAAAAGGGTGGAGCAGGAAAACCCTGAGTTCACCTTCCCCCATGGGCACACCAAAATTACAGCTGTTTACACAGCAACTCTCCACAAAAACCACCTAAGGACTAGCAGAAAAAATTTCCCACAACTAAAGATATAAAGAAAAAAACCACAAGACGGGTAGGAGGGGCAGAGGTACAGTTTGGTCAAGACCCACACCCTGGGGTAGACGGAACAAACAGGAAGACGATCACAATTGTAGAGGTTCTGAATCCCACGTTGGGCTCCCAATCTCAGGGACCTTGCACTGGAAAGACAGGCCCCCACAACACCTAACATTAAAGGCCAGTGGGGCTTAGGCATAAGACAGCCAGAGGACTGTAGGAAACAGACTCTACTCTTAAAGGGAGTGTAGAATATCTCACGAGCTCCGAGTCCAAGTTCAGAGGCAGTAATCTGAAAGAAGCCTAAGTCCTAGCTGCTTGCTGATCTCAGAGCAATGCCTAGAGAGGCAGGAGGCCACTGGGACTCCCCCTGGTGACACAGATGCTGCAAGCAGCCATTCTAGGGAGATCATTTTATCATAAGGACACTGATGCAGGCACGCACCAGTTGGAGTTTTTCTTCCAGCCTATTAGCACTGGGCGCTTACCTGCCTCCTAGCAGGCCAGAACCGAACCTGGGTTCGCTGGTTCCCACAGTCAGTCCTGGTGGGATCTGGCCCTGCCAACCAGTGGACCAGTAGTCACTGCACAGTGCAGGGCCTGGTAGCTAACTGGCCACCTGATGGGATGAGCTGACTCATTGGAAAAGACTCTGATGCTGGGAAAGATTGAGGGCAGGAGGAGAAGGGGGCAACAGAGGATGAGATGGTTGGATGGTATCACCCAAACGATGGACATGAGTTTGAGCAAACTCTGGGAGACAGTGAAGGATAGGGAAGCCTGGCATGATGCAGTCTATGGAGTTGCAAAGAGTCGCGCATGACTTATTGATTGAACAACAACAACTACATATACAATGGAATATTATTCAGCCACAAAAGGCATGCATTCTTGCCATTTTGACTAAATGGATGGACCTATAAAGTATTACACTAAGTGAAATAAGTGAGATGGATAAAGATAAGTATTGTAAAATTTCATTTATAGTTGGAATCTAAAACTAATAAAAAATACAGAAATAGACCCAGATATAGAGAACAAACTAGTGGCTTGTCAGAGAAGAGGAATTGGGGTAATGAGTGAGACAGGTAAGGGAGATTAAGAGGTATAAACTTGCAGTTATGAAATAAATAAAGCATGGATGTGACATACAACATTTGGAATATAGTTGATAATACTGTAATAAGTGTACGGTGACAAATGGTAACTAAACATACATGGTGATCATTTTGCAGTGTATAAAAATATTGACTCACTATGTTGTACACCTGAAATTAATATAATACTGTAAGGAACGACAGACTGGTTCCAAATAGGAAAAGGAGTACATCAAGGCTGTATATTGTCACCCTGCTTATTTAACTTATATGCAGAGTACATCATGAGAAACGCTGGGCTGGAAGAAGCACAAGTGGAATCAAGATTGCTGGGAGAAATATGAATAACTTCACATATGCAGATGACAACATCCTTATGGAAGAAAGTGAAGAGGAACTAAAAAGCCTCTTGATGAAAGTGGAAGAGGAGAGTGAAAAAGTTGGCTTAAAGCTCAACATTCAGAAAACGAAGATCATGGCATCCAGTCCCATCACTTCATGGAAAATAGATGGGGAAACAGTGGAAATAGTGTCAGACTTTATTTTTGGGGGCTCCAAAATCACTGCAGATGGTGACTGCAGCCATGAAATTAAAAGACACTTACTCCTTGGAATAAAAGTTATGAGCAACCTAGATAGTATATTCAAAAGCAGAGACATTACTTTGCCAACAAAGTTCTGTCTAGTCAAGGCTATGGTTTTTCCATTGGTCATGTATGGATATGAGAGTAGGACTGTGAAGAAGGCTGAGCGCTGAAGAACTGATGCTTTTGAACTGTGGTGTTGGAGAAGACTCCTGAGAGTCCCTTGGACTGCAAGGAGATCCAACCAGTCCATTCTAAAGGAGATCAGCCCTGGGATTTCTTTGGAAGGAATGATGCTAAAGCTGAAACTCCAGTACTTTGGCCACCTCATGCGAAGAGTTGACTCATTGCAAAAGACTCTGATGCTGGGAGGGACTGGGGGCAGAAGGAAAAGAGGACGATGGAGGATGAGATGGCTGGATGGCATCACTGACTCGATGGATGTGAGTCTGAGTGAACTCCAGGAGTTGGTGATGGACAAGGAGGCCTGGCGTGCTGTGATTCATGGAGTTGCAAAGAGTTGGACATGACTGAGTGGCTGAACTGAACTGAAGGCAATTATCCTCCAATGGAAAAAAACAAAAAGAGCCACAAACACAAAAAGTGAGACGGAATGTGACTGTGTCTAATTTAACATTATATCCTTCACTGACAGTTCTAGAGATGTTTACTTTAATTCTGTTGTTGTTGTTTCAGGTGCATAATTGAAACTAATACATATTAAGTGGTTATGGAAAATTTAAAAAAAACAGTGAAAGTGGTTAATAGTTGATCATTTTGCTCCAAATCTTCAGTTTTCATGGGCGTCCATCCTTTATCTTAAAATGGAAATATATTTCAGTTTCTCCATCAGAAAAGTGACAGTGATGCACTAAAGAAGCCCTACTATCCTCCTCAATGTAAAGTCTAGTTGTTTCTGTATACTCTGATGTTTCTGCTTCTATTCTGAGAGCAGTGGCAGGAAGGCTGTGCTAATGAAGAGCCAGAAATGTTTATGATTCCTAGGCCCTTCAAAATACACGCGGCTGGCAGGGACTCAGAAGTATCACCTGCAAAGTCTAGGGAGAAAATATATTATTTCCTCTTCTTGCCATAAGAGAATCTAGGCTATGTCTTTTCCCACTAGTTATTTCCCTTTGCAGTAGAGGAAGGGAAAGAAGAAAGATTTACATCAGAGTTTGGCAAACTTTCCTTGTAAAGGACCAGGTCATAAGTATTTCAGACTTGGCGTGAGCCATAAGGTCTTTCTTGGAACTATTTAGCTCTGCAGTTGTAGCACAAAAACAGCCACAGACAATACTCAAAGAATGGTGTGGTTGTGTTCTAATAAAACTTTATTTACAAAAGCAGGCAGTGTACCAGATTTAATGGACAAAGGTTCTAATGTTTTCTTTCCACTGAGTAAAATAAAATTAGTTTTTAAAATAAAAATTTTTAGGTATGGATCTTCTCTTCCTAACTAAAAAGTTTATAGCCCTATCAATAAAGTATGACTGTGATAGACAGTAATCTATAGCCGCTAAACAATAACTGAAGGCCATGTGCTGTTGAAAGCAGGATACCTTTTTTCTGCTTATTTGGGGTATCAGTGAGTGAAGATGATTCCTTTTCAGTTTGATTTTCATGAACCAAGGGAGTTTGTTCAACTAACTAGTGTTGGATTATGCATTTTAGAAAGCCTGGATTTTAGCTTAGCTTCACTACTTCCGAGCTTGGGACCTGTGATGGCTAACCTGTGATGTGTCAGCTTCACTGGCCACTGAGTGTCTAGGCTGAAAATACTATGTCTGGCTGTGTCTGTGAGCTCGGCTGCAGGTAAGATTAGCATTTGAACTGATGGACCAGTAAAGTAGACAACCCGCCCCATTGTGGGTGCACACCATCCAGTCTGTTGAGGAGGAATTCACCCTCTTTTGTGCCTCGTTGCTTGAGCTGGGATATGCACTTCATCTCATCTCTTCCTGCCCCTGGTCTGGGGTTTATATCAATGCCATTAGCTACCCTGGTTCTCAGGCTTTAGGAATGAACCACACCATTATCTTTCCTGGGTCTCCAGCTTGCAAATGGTAGACTATGGGACTTCTCAGCCTATATAATCACATTAGCCAATTCCTCACAGTAAATATTACATTACATATATATTGCTGCTTCTGTGCTGTGCTCAATTGTGTCTGACTCTGCGACTTCATAGGTTATACCCTCTATGAGATTTCCCAGGCAAGAACACTGGAGTGAAGTTGCCATTTCCTTTTCTACGGGATCTTACTGATCCAGGGATCAAACCCACATCTCCTGCATTGGCAGGTGGATCCTTTACGCACTGAGCCATCAGGGAAGCCTAAAAAAAAATATATATATATATATATATATATATATATATATATATATTTATATACACCCACACACACATCCATCCTCTTGGTTCTGTTTCTAAGGAGAGCCCTAATACAGAACTGTTGGCCAAATCTCTTATTTCCTTTGTGCTTTGATTTTCTCATCTGCAAGATGAGAAGCCTAATATCGGCCATGCTGAGGTAGGACTTGATTATATGTGTGATGAAATGAACATACTGTACAAATACATGGGACTCTTGAGAGGATTATGAAGTCCTTGAGAGCAGGCCTTCGTCTTACTTCTTTGAGTTCAAGAAAAATTCATTTAATACCTACTAGGTGCCAGCATTACCCACCAGATCCTTATACAAAGAAGCCACTGAAATAATTATTCATTGACTTGTATTAGTTAAAAGCTATATTTAATAGCAAAGAGAGATTCATCTATTCATTAGTGAAAAACTGAAGGCCTTTCAGAGACTACGTTAGATTTCTGAAAGAAGGAATCCAAAAACCAGCTCTCTGGCAAGGCAACTTACATTCAGATAGTAGTAGCAGAGCTAAGTGAAGGTCGTTACAGTCGTGTCCGACTCTTTGTGATCCCATGGACTATACATGGAATTCTCCAGGCCAGAATACTGGAGTGGGTAGCCTTTCCCTTCTCCAGTGGATCTTCCCAACCCAGGGTTTGAACACAGGTCTCCCACCTTGCAGGTGGATTCTGTAACAGTTGAGCCTCAAGGGAAGTAGCAGAGGTACGGCTGTGGGAAATGGTTATAGAGAAGAATTTTTTTACCAGTAGATAGGAAGGCAGTGCAGCCTTTCAAACCACAAAAAAGCCATAACAAACAACTGCTCCTGTTTCTATGAAAATATGTCTGTTATAAAACTCATTAGATTATATTTAGCACCTCCTGTGAAGTCTAATTCTCCTCAACTGGGTAATTAGGGTTGGTATTACTGAAACCACATGTGGAGAAAACCACTGCAATTTTCTATTTTCAGATTGTTGTGTCAATATTGTATACATGTGCGTATGTAATACACACGTGGCAATCCATGGAAGCTGGTAGTTATTCTGATTTTTAATCACAGTGGGGGCCAACAGAGAAGGAAATACAGGGGACAAAATAGGAATAAGTGTGCTGGAGTTATTAGGGAGTGAATATTTTCTTGATAGCATTTGTCCTAGAGACAGTCTTCTATAAAAGCCTTTAGCACTCCTGTCAAGCAGTTCAGTAGACATCAGGTAATCAGAGGCTATTCTATCTGGTACCTGAATTTCTGGGATCATCCAGATGCTCTTAGACAACATTAAGAGTCACAGAGATGGTGACAGAAGACAGAGGAGGGAACAACAGTATCTGTGTCTATTATACTCAACCCAAGAACCTCCTCTGATCTTTTAAGTCTGAGAATTTGCTGAACAAGAAGTAGATAAGCATATAAAGATGCCTATAAGTAATCAGCCTGTCCAGTAATGTTTAGGAGACAGAGAGAGATACAGAGTAGAATGAGCTAGAAGTGGGGGAGACCAGAAAAATCCTGCCCCGAACTGCAAATGTGACAGAAGCCGCAGCGCCCCCTGACCCCACCGCTGGCAAACTGTCTGCCCAAGTGAGGAGCCAAGCTATAGGGCTATGTTTATAGATGTAAGACACAATTGCCATTACTGGATTTCAGGGACAATCAAATTTCTGCAACTTTACATGTTATTCTTGTTATCCTTACACTTTGCTGCATGTATGTGTGTACATTTATATACACTCAAGTTATAAAAACAAAAGTGCGAATATATCGTTTTCCCAGATTCAAAAAAATCCCTTTCACAATATCTTAGGAAGATGAATGGAAACATGGCTTTCCAAGCAGACAATAGTTATAAAATAGTTCCTCTGTTTCAAGGGTTTTCAGTTCAGTTACTTTCAAACTTGGATATGTTTTCAGATCAAAAACGCACCTTGTGCTTTAGGCATAAGTAGCTAATTAAATGCTAAAGGACACTTTAAAATAAGGTGCACTTGAAAAAAATGAATATATTGAAATTGAGGAGGAATTGTAAAGTTCAAATTGGCTACTTTTTGCTTGCTCTTCGGTTTATTAGCTTCAAGTATAAATTCATCACATATTGATTGGGTTAGCAGCCAAGCCTACGCTGTTTTTCTTCATCCCTGCAGTAGCACCCTTGAGAGAGGCATGAACTCTAGGTACTAACTACCTTGCAACACCAGCTGACCTCACTGTTTCAACATTTTTGGCCAAGATCGTGTATTTGCACCTGTTTGTAAATATTGTATGTGCATGCACATAAAATCACAGAAGTAAAGATATAAACAAGCACACAAATAACACAGAAATGTGTAACTTAGCCAAAGTTCCTGGTAATCACTGTTGGCACATTTGCCCATTGCCCTCGCAAATGATCAGTCAACAGTTCGGGAGACAGAACCTGAGTTTTCCCTTTCTCACCTCAGCCCTCCACTGTTTTCAGCTACACTTCTATTTCATGCTAAATCCCACCTCCTGAAATGCTTTTCTTCACCAGCCTACGGCACAATGATTTTTCTGTTCTCCACACCCACAGTGCTTTGAGTTTGCATTCATACAGTCACCATAAAATATCTTTGGAAGCTCGGAATTTAGAATTTCCCCAACTTTTTGCAGCTGAATGCCACTGTCCCAAAAGACTTCCACAGGTCCAACCCTTGAAACTGTTTCTCTGTTAAAGACAAAGGGAAAGCTGGGTGCAGCAGGAAAACACAGGGTTCTTTACCATGAGACATGGGGGTGGGGAATCGTGGGTACTTGGGGTTCCTCATCACTAGATGCGAGGGGAATGCTGGATTCAGTGTGAATACCCAGGGCTCCTTATGGTGATATGCAGAGGGAACACGGGGTCCAGGTGAAGTACCTGAGGTTCATTATCAAGAGACTTAGAGCTGTTCGGCATGTAATGTGAATGGTGCGGCTGGGGTAGCTTTTAGTGTCCCTGCGTCTAAAATCCTGATGGAGGAACTGCAACTTGTCAGTCCTCCTGTTGCAAGCCTAAGTGACCCTTGTATCTCTTTGAGCATAATGGGGCTAACTCCACATTCTTGACAGCAGAGAATACATTCTTTTTTTTTTTTTTAACATTTTACCTTTTTTTTTTTTTAAATTGAACAGTTTATTCCTTTAGAGACCTTGTAGTGCATAGCATGGTCTGAAGGTACTAAAGTACCTCCATATTATCTGTTGAATGCTTCATAGAGTTAAAGGAAAATAATGAGAAAGGAATGAAAAAATGTATCAAAACATATGTGCTAAAGGCTTTCACCATACTTTTTTCTTATTAATTTATCTTTAATTAATAAAGGGATGTCTTTTGTTTAGAAATAGATGTTAAATTTATGTAATGTCATTATCTTCCACTGTGCAGACCAAAAGTCACAAAGCGGACGGGACTTGTTATCACCTTGCTTAGAGAACTCGAAAAATGTGTTGACTGAAATTTTTAAAGGGCTTCCCTGGTGGCTCAGTGGTAAAAAATCCATGCACCAATTCAGGAGACACAGGTTTGATCCCTGGGTTGGGAAAATTCCCTGGAGAAGAAAATTTCCTGGAGAAGAAAACAGCAACCCACTGTTCCCTGTTCCTTGCAGGGCAAGGAATGTGTTTTCTCCCAAAGAGGTAATAAAAAGGAGGAAATAAAACCCTAAAATTAATACCATTAGGTTTATAGTATTCCATTTCCTATGTGTGAAAGGAGACTTTCATCTTAATTGTGGGTTTTCTCCCTTGTCACTGCTGAAGGGAGCCAGTGCTGAAATTCTGCTCCATATAATACAATGCATAGTAGGAGAAAAATACTGTACCTTACTTATATCTTTGTTCTTGTATATCTTCTTCTGACTACTACAAGACATGAAACAAATCAGTTCTCATTGTTTAATTTCACCAACTCTTTCCAAAAACAACAGTTCTCTAAAGCACAATCAAGTTGGTTTTATTGAGATCAGCTGTTGGTAGACCCTGCCAATCACCCGCACGGGATACTGAGTCACTGGGGAAGCACTGGGCTCTGAACGCTGTACAGAATACATTCTTCTCAAAACATTTCCTTTGCATTATTTCCAATGGTGCCTTGATATACCTGCTCAGCATTCAGGTTTCAAACTGAACACAATTAAGTTTCTGTTTAACTAATGAAAGTTAAGCTTTAGTATAAGCCTTTTAGTGTCATCACAAAACAATAGAAGGGTAACTTTCAAAATATTGCTTGGTTTCCTAAAATGAAAAGATAAGCTAAAATTTCGGATCTAAGTTAATCAGGAATTTCTGACTTCTAATTATAAAATGTGCATAAAATCATGAAGAAGAAAGGTCATATGTTTACAAACTAACAATTTCCCCTGGGGCTTGAGATGAAACCTCTAAGTAGTAAAAATGTCTCCTCTCCTCTGCAGTTGGCCTCCAGAATCACAGAAAGGGTGATCTGATGGGGGCATGCATTCACAAGATGTACAGGCAGCACCTCCCAGCTCTGCCTCAGCATACGGCTTTGAGCAGTGTCAACTACAAATTAGCACTTGCCATTGGCAGTTGCCATCTACCTCTTGAAGGATTAAATCAGTGCTGCTGCAGCTGCTCATTTTTTTTTTTTCAACACCCCTGAAAGGAGTGCAGGGTAGAGAGCAGCAATGAGGCACTCTGGGCTTGGAAGAAAAACTGGCAAGATATGCCTTCAGGTAGATAGATGTTTTCAGCAGCTGATTTTATGAGCCCAGTTCTTGTAACTCTTCATATCTAGAGAAGCACTAAAATCCTTTATGGTGACAACTGCTCCTCGTGACTAGCAGAAACCTTCACAACACTAGCAGAAACCTCTGCAAAAAATGTGTGCTTGACTGCATGCACTCACCCTTCACTAAAATCATATATATGTATGTACTGACCTCTCCCCCTGCCCCTGCCTCTTTGGAGCACTTTCTCAGAGCTATCTGAAAAGCTGTCTCCTGGGCTATAGTCCTCATTTTCCCTCAATTAAACTTAATACACGACTCTCGTGTTGTGCATTTTTTTTTTTAAGTTAGCAGTGAACACCCTAACCTCTCTGGGCTTGGCATTTCCCTTCTGTGGAAGCACAGGATGGCTGGCATAAGCTCAAACATCATTTCCAGCTAAATCAAATCCATGACAATAACTCCATGTGAAAGCATGCTTTAGCCTCTCTCAAGACATAAAGTGTATTACTCTCTATTTATTGATACATAAGGCACCCTGCTAGGTGTTGCAGTTCCAAAGCCTTGAACTACATAGTATTGACTTCAGTTATGAGCCTTTCCTAAAATTTTAAATGAACAGTGTCATTTAAATGAAACTGAGCAGGACATTGTGGGGCTCCTGGGTGTGGAAGTCTTCATTTCTCCCATTCCTTACTGTGGGAAACAGACTCTAGCCTCTGTAACCTTCCCTGAGTTCCAAACAGCAGATTCAAACAGTGGCTAATCAGAGAAGGGAGGGAATGCAGAGTCAAGGAAGGAGTAGTCAAAAAACCATCCGAGGCCAGAAAAGGGACCAGAGAAACTCGTCAAGATCAGGAAGCCACCTGAGGCCAAATTAAAGGAGGGCAGTCCTGTGCTATGCTGGGCTTACCTGGTGAATCAGATGGTAGAGAATCTGCCTGCAATGCGGGAGATCCCAGTTTGTATCCCTGGGCAGGAAGTTCCCCTGGAGAAGGGAATGGCTTTACCACTCCAGTATTCCTCCCTGGAGAATTCCATGGACAGAGGATCCTGGTGTGCTACAGTCGATGGGGTCTTAAGGAGTTTATTGCTATAAAACTCCTCACTAAAGCCTCCCAGGTTGGGGCACAGCTCTGAGAGCAGGAATCTGCTCTGTCCCCTTTGCCTGGCAATGTAATAAAGCTATTCTTTAATGCTTCACCCAAAATTGTGTCTCTGAGATTCAATTTGGCACTGGTGAACAGAGGTCGAGCTTTCAGCATCAATGATGTCTAAATCCAATAAGTTAAACTTCAATGCAGTCTGATTGTTGAAATTTGGAGGAAAAAATATGCATGGTTTACAATTCTGGAGACTCCTGGGCTACCTTCTTCCTGCACATTGTTTGAAGCTGTGGGTCAGTGGATAGTACAGCAGAAATGTGCTCAGATGACACGCCTCACCTTTACAGTCAGGCTGGGATGGCTCACAGTGAAATGCTGGGAAAGTGGCTTCCAGTAAAGGGAAAGGATATTTGGTTCCTCTTGTTGTTTGTGGTAGTTGTATGTTTTATGCAGTTCCTGTGAACAGTGGGTCAGTGAGTCCTGAACCGCTGCCCAGAAGGAAAGGAGACTGACTCCTGGAGCTCTGGTCATGAACCTTTCCCATTACGCAGTCCGTAACTTTGCGTTACCTGTGTTACTGTTTCGAGATGCCTCACTTAATGCGCGCTGCTTATTCACTCGCACTGAACTCCTAACCAGCAGCAGCACAGCTGATGACTGAGGGAGGCTTATCTCATTCATGGCCTTTCTCCATAGGGCACATCAAAGCTCTCTTGGGATAGAACCCTAGACTGCACTTCAGCACCAGCCTGGGGGCCATTTTAAATAGTGAAATTATCAACAAAGTCACAATAACGTGAAAAATGTCATAGCAAGTAGGCCATGAGAGGAATACAAGGTTCAGTCGAGCCGTGTCCCACCTCAGCTGGAGACATGCACCTTGGAGACGAAAATCCTTCCTGCTCCACCAGCGACCAGAGAAGCGCCACAGGGACTGACTTGTGTCTCAAAACTAAATTGTAGTTAGCAAATCTATAAACAAGGAACTCATGGGTAATGATGATTGACTGTGTGTATAAGCTGCACGTAAATTCAAAATATGAAAATAGCTAAACATAACTTCCTTTATTTAAGAAGCAAATAATGGGATTACTGTCATCAACTCATGTAAAATAGGAGTCTAAAAAGAACAGTTTCTTATAAATATGGAGTATACAAAATCAAGAAAATATTTATAGTTCACATAAAATAAAATATTTCTGTACCTTCATGGGAACAGTGGAAACTGTGGCAGACTTTATTTTTTGGGGCTCCAAAATCACTGCAGATGGTGACTGCAGCCATGAAATTAAAAGACTCTTTTACTCCTTGGAAGAAAAGCTATGATCAACCTAGACAGCATATTAAAAAGCAGAGACATGACTGTGTCAATGAAAGTCCATCTAGCCAAGGCTATGGTTTTTCTAGTAGTCATGTATGGATGTGAGAGTTGGAGTGTAAAGAAAGCTGAGCACCAAAGAATTGATGCTTTTGAACTGTGGTTGGAGAAGACTCTTGAGAGTCCCTTGGACAGCAAGGAGATCCAACCAGTCCATCCTAAAGGAAATCAGTCCTGAATATTTATTGGAAGGACTGATATTGAAGTTGAAACTCCAATACTTTGGCCACTTGATATGAAAAGCTGACTCATTTGAAAAGACCCTGAGACCCTGATGCTGGGAAATATTGAAGGTGGGATAAGAAGGGGACGACAGAGAATGAGATGGTTGGATGGCATCACTGACTCAATGGACATGAGTTTGAATAAACTCTGGGAGTTGGTGATGGACAGGGAAGCCTGACATGCTGCAGGCCATGGGGTCACAGAGTCAGACATGACTGAGTGACCGAATTGAACCCTCTTGCTTATTTTCACTGTGGATGAAAGTTTTAGAACCAATAAATATACAGGTATTATGACATGAAACTCTACGGTGGCTGCAAGGACTCAGAAACTGGAGGTAACGAAAGGCTTCCTCATAGTGCTGATTGACCTGAATCACCTGGCCACATGCTCACAGCGATCCACAAACCGTTGTAAAGGGCAGAAAGAGGAGTAAAATGAGCCACTTAGATGATACTGTTGTTCTTAAAGTTTCACAGTGCACACTTAAGAGCCTATCAGGGAACAATTCCAGTGACTGAGTCCATTGATTGAAGAAGTACAGAGCTGCCAAACACCCACCCCGACTTGAGAACTAATGTTGTAAACTGGCCAAGACAACACTGTTGTAATCTATTTAAGTGGATATCTGTTCTTTTTAATTTTCCCAAACAATGGATAATTGTGGGAACACAAACACGACACTGAAACTCATCATGACTGACTTGACAAAGAATATAAGCTGCCATCTTAAAAATGAGAGCTGTGATTAAAGCCACCACGATCTAATTGGAGGTTTCAAATTCAGCCTTTAACAAGAGTGTTTTCTACTCTCATTTAAGTGATGTATATTCACTGAACAAGACTCCTTTAAGATTTTAAGCATTTTCATGCTATTAGAAGTGCAGAAATAAACTGTTTTTTTTGTGGTGTTTAGTAGGAAACAATAATCATATATTGAAATAAATAATAAGTTTAATTCCAATAAGACTAAGGAATTCTACATATTGTTCTGTGAAAAACAGGAGTTAAAATATATTAAATCATACTTCACTCCAGCTTTTAAAAAATTTATTAAAAATAAATTTATTTATTTTAATTGGAGGTTAATTACTTTACAATATTGTTTTGGTTTTGCCATATTTTTGCCTGTTTTAGGTCTTTGTTGTGGTGTGGGTTTTCTCTAATTGTGGAGAGTAGGGGCTATTATTTAGTGCTGTTCATGGGCTTTGCTGGAGAAGGCAATGGCAGCCCACTCCAGTACTCCTGCCTGGAAAATCACATGGGCGGAGGAGCCTGGCAGGCTGCGGTCCATGGGGTCGTTGAGCGTCGGACACGAGTAAGCCACTTCACTTTCACTTTTCACTTTCATGCATTGGAGAAGGAAATGGCAACCCACTCCAGTGTTCTTGCCTGGAGAATCCCAGGGACGGGGGGTCTGGTGGGCTGCTGTCTATGGGGTCACACAGAGTCAGACACGACTGAAGCGACTTAGCAGCAGCAGCAGCAGCAGCATGGGCTTTGCACAGGCTCAGTAGTTGTAGTGCAAGGGCTTAGTTGCTCCATGGCTTATGGGATCTGCTGGGATCAGGGACTGAATCCATGTCTCCTACATTAATAGGCGGATTCTTTGCCACTGAGCCACAAGGGAAGACCTCACTCAAGCTTTAAATAGATTATTCACAAATATGAGTTTCATATATGTAACGCATGTATTGCATTGTGGTCCAGCAAAGAGGTGCTTTTCCCATCTCCACTGGATAACTTTCAGTTTTTTAATAAACAAAGATAAGAAGCCCTTCTAAAATACATTACTTTAAACCAGTTTTACTGTTCCCAAAAGAGACTGACTGCAAAATGTCTGCAAATATCTCCAGTCACTTAAGCTCAACCAGTTACAGAATGCTTTTTCTTCTGTAAACATCTAAGTTAACCTTTGGGCTTTCCTGGTGGCTCCAATGGTAAAGAATCCGCCTGCAATGGAGGAGACTCGGATTCAGTCCCTGGGTGGGGAAGATCCCCTGGAGAAGGGAATGGCTACCGTCTCCAGTACTCTTGCCTGGAGAATCCCATGGAGAGAGGAGCCTGGCGGGCTACAGTCCACTGGGTCACAAAGAATGGAACATGACTGAGGGATAACGCTAATACTACTACTAAGTTAACTTTTATTTTTGAATAATATGTGTAACATTTTAGTTTGTAAATGTTAGAATCTGGATGAAACTGTATCTCCTAAGATATAGATCTCATTGCTTTAGAGAAAAAATAAAAATAATGTCTTTAGAATGATTCTAAATGCTCAGGCGACAAACTCTGGAGATGCAAGATCGTGTTGTATGCTGTTGAGCGTCACGTCGTAACACAGCTACCGTCCTGTGCAGGGACCGGGTGTGGCCCTGAGAAGTGGTAAAATTAGCTCTGTCCAGTCCAGGCTCTCTGAGCCGCACAGCTGGAGGCTGCCATCAGCTTCTTACGAGCCTCTCGGGCTCCATGTTTTCTCTCCTGACATGTAGGCAATAAACTGCCCCTATATCCTCCTTTGAACTTTCTCCCTTCCAAGAGCCTTCAGGGGCCCCCGCTGTTCTCTTAAACCCAACAAGGTTTTGCCTGCCTCCCAAGCCTTGCTCTGTCCATTTTCTGTCAAGCCTTCTTCTCCACACATAAGATTCTTTGGCTGGTCTCCCCATTTTCATGCTCATTTGGCCTCTTTTCTCAAGTTCTTACCTGAAATACTTTCTATCCCATCATCTCAGTCCACCCCTAACCCTGCCAACTCCACTTCTCCCGTGCTCCCCTCTCCACATTCCCCATCACCTGGTATAATGCCAGTGGTCTTGCAGAGTTTGAAGTGAATATGTATATATGTATATGTTATTATCTAACTTTTCATTTGTATCATTCTGGTCCATAAGGAGATGACGAGGATCAGCATCACCATGTTTTACAATTTCTGGTTCACTAAATTTCATTAGCACTAGAAGTGAATTACAATGGAAACAGTGAAAGACTTAATTTTGGGGGCTCCAAAATCACGGCAGATAGTGACTGCAGCCATGAAATTAAAAGACGCTTGCTCTTTGGAAGAAAAGCTATGATCAACCTAGACAGCATATTAAAAAGCAGAGACATTACTTTGCTGACAAAGGTCAGTTTAGTCAAACCTATGGTTTTTCCAGTAGTCATATGTGGATGACTATATATGGTTTTTCCAGTAGTCATATATGGATGACTATATATATATAGTTTATACATATATATACTATGGATGACTATGGATGACTTTCTTTATAGAAAGAAAAGAAAGCTGAGTGCCAAAGAATTGATGCTCTTGAACTGTGGTGTTTGGAGAAGACTCTGAGAGTCCCTTGGATTGCTAGGAGATCCAACAAGTCAACCCTAAAGGAAATCAGTTCTGAATATTCATTTGAAGGACTGATGCTGGAGCTGAAACTCCAACACTTTGGCCACCTGATGGGAAGAACTGACTCATTGGAAAGGACCCTGATGCTGGGAAAGATGGAAGCCAGGAGAAGGGGACAACAAAGGATGAGATGGTTGGATGGCATCACTGACTCGATGGACATGAGTTTGAGCAAGCTCCGGGAGTTGGTGATGGACAGGGAAGCCTGGCGTGCTGCAGTTCATCAAGTCACAAAGAGTTGGACACCACTGAGCAACCGAACTGACTGAATTAATTAATTAATAAGGATAGTCACATTTTTTGCTTCAAATGATAACATATCTGTATAAAGTAACTGACTCGGGACATTGGAATAGAAAATTGAGGGAAACAAAATTATTTATGTAAAAGTTTAGCAAGTGAAAAAATATGGAGGTAGTTGATAAATATTTTTATAAATAGACATCATGAGTAGTTTAAAGTTTGTCTTAACGGCCTACTATCAGATCCAACTGTAGGTCCATTGGCCCCCCGGCTTCCCCTCCCCCCATGTTGTCAAGCTTCTTTCACTGTGACCCCATCTATCACAGATGAAAACTCAACGTACAAAATCATATGCATCAAAGCATTCCTTTCACTCTGGTCCAAGGCTGGCAGGCTTTCAAAAATCCTTACCAGTGCAAAATCACTCTATATTACATTTATTTGTTTTAGAGCATTAGATGAAAAGAGCTATTGCTGAAAGTTTAGCTAAAAAGTTAAACACACTCAAGACACTTCCCACACTTTTGTGCTCTGGAATGTCATTCCTGTAATTAGATTTGAATTGGATTGTGAATCTCCTAGACCCTCAAGTTTATAAGTAAGCTTTTATTCACCAATAATTTCAGTCTGAGATTTTCCCAATTGAAACAATCATAGGATTCATGTCAATGTATGGCAAATCCAATACAGTATTATAAAGTAAAATAAAGTAAAAATAAAAATTTAAAAAACATAAAACTATTGCTTGTCTTATAAACTCTGAAAATGAAAGTGTGATTTATTCATTCCTCCTCATTTATGAAGAAGCATTCTTGTTTTCCTTAACATTTCTGCATCTCAGGGCTGCCCAGAATATTACATAACCAAAATAACATTGCTTGTTACTCTTCAGATGCAGATGTGCTGTACTAACTAAATCTTGTCTCCTAAAATATGTTCATGGCATCCTTAACTGGTACACAATTCTAGAATTAAAGGTGTGTTGTTGAGTGCCTTTGTAGTAACTGTATATATGTGTGTTTTCTAAAAATACAGAAACCTGAAACTTGACTGGGAGCTTTGTTCCTTGGAAAGTTCCTCAGCTCCAGCAACTGGTAAGCATCTTCCTTTTCTTGCCCAAATATGACAGTTAGTGTTAATTTGATGCATATAAATTAAATAGCAAATATGAGACAGCAAAAACAAGAGCCAAAAAGGCCCTGGGCAAGATTCCCAGGCAGAGAGTCGAGAATTCAAGCTCTGATTTGCAGGATCATTATTGCCCAGACCTTGCCTGAAAGCTAAGCGCATTTTATTCTGCTTATCCATGAAGGCTCTGCCTCATAACAGGACCAGAGATTTCTAAACTCATTTTCTCTTGC
Source organism: Ovis canadensis (assembly GCF_042477335.2). NCBI lineage: Eukaryota > Metazoa > Chordata > Mammalia > Artiodactyla > Bovidae > Ovis > Ovis canadensis. The sequence continues at coordinate 10,917,972 of NC_091253.1, forward strand.
AAAAATATCTGATTTAAAGTTCACATTTTCAAATGGGAAAGCAAAGTAGGAGCTGGCTGGCAGCATCCTGAGTGTACAATGTAACTCAGGAGTACAGGAAAAAAGAGGAAGACAAGCACAGTTTTAAACCCAACTCTTCATTTTTCCTGCAGCAAACAGGTTTTGTGTTTGTTTGTTATTAGTAAAATGAGTCCCAGCCATGGTACACAGATGTTAACGTCTCTAATGTAGCATTAATGATGATCACCATGGGTTTTCCTGTTTTCAGATAATGTATGACACTTTGATGTAAGAAATGACATTTCAATAGTGCCATTAGGACAATTCTTCCATGATGCTGATGGAACTGTTACCTGATTCTTGACTTTAATATAAAGCGTGTTTAACATCAATCTAACACATGTATGGATGTGAGAGTTGGACTGTGAAGAAAGCTGAACACCGAAGAATTGATGCTTTTGAGCTGTGGCATTGGAGAAGACTCTTGAGAGTCCCTTGGACTGCAAGGAGATCCAACCAGTCCATTCTAAAGGAGATCAGTCCTGGGTATTCATTGGAAGGACTGATGCTAAAGCTGAAACTCCAATACTTTGGCCACCTCATGCGAAGAGCTGACTCATTGGAAAAGACTCTGATACTGGGAGGGATTGGGGGCAGGAGGAGAAGGGGACCACAGAGGATGAGATGGCTGGATGGCATCACCGATTCGATGGACGTGAGTCTGAGTGAACTCCAGGAGTTGGTGATGGACAGGGAGGCCTGGCGTGCTGCAATTCATGGGGTCGCAAAGAGTCGGACAAGACTGAGCGACTGAACTGAACATATATTTATTATGTGTCCTCACATAATAGGGTTTTCATATTTTGTTGTACCTTAATATATCAGCACGAAATATATTATTATAAATTCCCTTATTACACTGTTCAATAGAGGTAATATTTGGCTTTAACAGCTGAGAGACAATTGAAAGCACATTGTGATAGAGGAGAGGGTTTTGTTGGGGCCCACGGGTGTGTGGGGAGAGAGTATAGTGTATGTTTCTGGGGTTAGACCTCACATGAAAAGCAGCAGTGTACATAAATTGAACACAACAGTGGCTTTGTTTTCCTCCTAACTCTCTGAGTAGGTTCTTTGAGACCACATCCATCCTTGATACTTGATTCCAACAGATTGACCCCTCATTTTCCAATGGGTCAGCCTGGGGTCTGGGTGGAGAGGTGGAGGCACTGAGCCCCTCAACTGCCCATTTGTTTCTGTTACCTTCAGACTGTTCTCTTGTCACGGTTAGCAGAGGCTTCACGAGGGAACTGAGTTCACAGAACATTATTCAGAACTCAAGCGTCCACTGGCTAAACTGGAAGCCTCTCATTTATTAAAAAATCATGGAGCACCTCTTAGGTGCTAGGTACTCTGTGTTGGGCCCCGGGTCAACATCAGCTCATACAGCACATAAGACCCTAAGAAATCTAGTCAAATGATTCAGTAATTCTAAAAAAGGGTTCAGAAGTTTTCTTTTTCACAGTTCGGGAGACTGAATATTGAAGAATTAGTAGAAAATTTGAATGATTTGGGGAAGGAAGATGAGAACAAGGATGAACTATTTTTCTGGGGAACCCCCTTATGCATGAGAAAAAGGCCAAACAGGCGATTAAATCCACGCCATGGGCAATACAAATGCTAAGAGTAAAACATTTTTAAATGAACCGTCCCTTAGCTCTGCAGCAGGATGGCTGAGACATTTAACAATGTCCTAATTAGCATCTCTGTGACTAGACAACCCTGGCTTTAGAAATGGAAGGCCGTTGGGCTGCATATTAAATGGTAGAATTCAGATAAACCTTTAGAATTCACAACATATTAGTCTATATTTTTACTACTCTAACTTTCCGTGATGATTCATTGTAATGTAAAACATGGGAGTCAACTGATATACCTCCTTCAAGCCTCAACTCTCAAAGGAAGCAAAATCTTAAGGACAGAAGTAAAGGTCCTCAATAGAAAACAAACTTATGGTCACCAGACGGGAGGAGGGATGAACACATTAGGCATTTGGGATTAACATACACACCCTACTATACATAAAATAGGTAAAATACAAGGACCTAATGTATAGCATAGGGACTTCAACTCAAAAATCTGCAGTAACATGAGAAAAGAATCTGAAAAAGGATAGGTATGTGTATATGTAAACTGAATCACTTTTCTGTTCACCTGAAACCAACGCAACATTGTAAATCAACTATGTAAAGTGTTAGCCCCTCAGTCGTGTCTGACTCTTTGTGACCCCATGGGTTGTAGAATTCTCCAGCAAGAATACTGGAGTGGGTTGCCACTCCTTTCTCCAGGGTATCTTCCCAACCCAGGGATTGAAACTAGGTTTCCTGCATTGCAGGCAGATTCTTTACCATTTGAACCACCAGGGAAGCCCACTCCAATATAAAACACAATTTTAAAAAAATTGCAAAAAAGAACGTCCTCATCAGCATTTCAATGGGTTTAGAAATGGAAGATCATCCAAGCCGTACATGAGAATTATCCAGTGAGTGTTTAAAAACATTCACATTTAGGCTTCATCCAAAGATGAAGACAGCCTAGACTCCTTGAGGGTGGGGCCTGGGTACTGAAATCTTACAGAATTTTCTATGTAAGCACAGAGAGGGCTGAGACCCAGGGCTCTAGGTCAGCCCTCACTCACCTCCAAGCCTGGAAAGCCCAGGTACACAAGGTTAAGTGAGGCGCTTTAGATCACACTGTTGAGCAGGGGCAGAGCTGAGCGTCACATCCATTTCTGGACACTGTGATGCAAGCTATCTGAACACAGGGCTTCAAACACCTGCTTTTGTCCACAGTGACTTTTGAGGGACTTTTGGGTGATCTGCCAGCAGTCATTCTATTACACATTCAAAACGTCTGACATCACGTAAAATGTCGAGACGTCAAAAGCTCACCTTGGTGGGAATGGGGAAAGCCAGAGTCCCAGGAGTCCAGCCTGCCCTACCCCACCTCCTGCAGAGTATCTTTCTTCTCATCAGTTTAATATACAGGTTTTCCCTGTAAGGTTTCATGTCAAGAAAAAAAAAGCTAAGAGGGACCATAAAAAACACCAAAGTCTTCACTGTACCCTCAAGGAGTATGTTGAGTTATTGTTTAGAAAATGTGCAAATTATGGCTGGTATCCTTGAAAGAGTATTTATGTATGAGAGAGGGATAGACATTAAAGACATTATATGTGCCTGTATAACCTAATCACTTTGCTGAACACCAGAAACTAACAGAGCATTGTAAATCAACTATATGTAAAAAAAGGAAAAACCCAAACCCAGTGTTTTGTGTTTTGTGAAGTGTGTGTTTAATACTTGTCAACTTCATTCCCTTGTCTGTGCAGGTAGTTGATGAGTTGTAGCATGGGAAAGTTTCTATGAAATGATGACATAGGCTGATAGCTAAAGAACTTAGCATTTGAAACATTTAAGAGTGGCCTTTTTTTGATAACTATTGTTTTTGTGTCGTATCTTTAGAAAATACAAGCTTAAGGAGACCCATGCTTTTATGCTACTTTGGTTCATCACAATGTTTCTGAATTACAAAAAGCTAAAATAATTATTTTGAGGTCATTACTATCTGAGACACTATCCAAGAGCCGGATCTTAATTCCTTCCACATAAACCCATACCATTCTCCAAGTAACCCAACCAAGCTAACGTGGATTAAATCACCTATAATATGCATTGCCTTCTTTTTATTAGAGGCACTAATTTCCTACTTGTACTTATAACAGATTAGAGTGAGCCTACAATTTGGAAACATTCAAAGCAATTAACAATGATTTAAAAGGCAAAAGGACAAAATTACCTGGCATGAAATACATCAAAGTAATCTACTTGTTCAATTTTTTATTTAATCAATGGCCTCCATTTGACTTTTTGTATTAACTTTAAAGAAGTGTAAACCAAAGAGTTCAGAAGGCCCTTGGCTGGTTTATTCATGTTCTGTCATCATGTTTATGTTTCCAGGGTAAATTTAAATTTCACAATTACTCAGACTACACAATGATAAGTATAGACCGGGGGCTTCCTTTAGGAGGGATGCTTGTGAGTGATCCTGCTCAGGGCAAAATAAAGGGATGAAAAAATCATGGAACAACTGCCTATGAAAATAACCTAAACTAATGCTTGGATCTGCTTTAGTCTGCAACTTGCTGCCAAATTTCCAGGATGCTACCAACTTCACTGCCTTTGAAGAACTCTGCCAAGAGGCTTCTCCTATCTGTAAGAAGAAAACAAAGGGAGACCTTTTCCATGAGCTCAGAACAAATCTCAAGTTAACAGGATCCAGATAACAAGGCTGCAACAGCTGACAAGACTGGGAAAGTGTGGGAGACGATGGGATTGTGTGTGTGTGTGTGCACACACACCCACAGCGTTGTGGCCCCGGATTCCCCCAGGTTCAATGCCATGGTTTGCTCTTCCTTCCAAGCACTGTGCTCATTAAACAGATGTCAGACACAACCTCATCACTGGTTTGAAACCAGCCATTCACACCAGCCTACTATGCTAAGTGTGTCTGGGAGAAGGATTACATTTCTAGAAAGGCGCTTTTTATCACCTTGTCATGCTTTCAAGTTAACCCCCTGCCACTCTTTAATACAGATGAATATTTTCTATAACGGATGAGATAGATTAACAAAAAAGGTTATTCTTACTTTATCAGGAATGAGAGTTTCCTCCACAGATACACACACACACACACACACACACACACACATGCACACACACAGTCTTGGAAAAATCTTCTGAGAATACAATTATACCCTAATTCCTTGTTCACAAAAGTATAACTGAATTAATAACACTTCTTTAAGTGGATACACTTTCATAGGAAGAAAATTTTGGTTTAAAGTCAGTTGGCTGCAAGTCAGGGTGAAATCCACTTAGGAAAATGTTAACTGATCAAGGTTTTAATACAAATGTATGTGTCTCTACTGGATAAAAAGTGTGTCAGAAGTTATAATGAAAGCTCATTACTGGGCTGGAAGACCTGTGGAGCAGGTTTCACTCACCTGGTCAGCCCTAAAATCTATTTGCTCTCAGGACTATGCCTGGAACACAGAATCCCTCAACACATAGTCACTGAGTGGATGGATGGCAGGATCTTGGGGATGAGCCCCTTGCAGAGTGGTCAGGAAGCAGTCATCCATTTGAGAGTACATTCCTGGGTCTCCAGAAGAAACAGAAGATAGGGTGAGAAGACAAGCCTGCTTCTGGAATTTACAATCTAGATGTAGCATATGAATTTATGACTTTTGATTTAAAACAATAAAATTGGCTTATTTAAAGGAAAATAAAAAGCCTCAGTTAAAGAACAGTTTTGGGGACAATTTTTTTTTTAACTTTACAATACTGTATTGGTTTTGCCATACATTAACATGAATCCACCACAGGTGTACATGAGTTCCTAACCCTGAACCCCCCTCCCATTACCCTCCCCATATCATCTCTCTGGGTCATCCCAGTGCACCAGCCCCAAGCATCCAGTATCCTGTATCGAACCTAGACTAGCGATTCGTTTCTTACATGATAGTATACATGTTTCAATGCCATTCTCCCAGGGACAATTTTTTAAATCAGGAAATAAAGATCTTGACCCTAAAAAAAAAAAAAAAAAAGAACAGTTTTGGCAGGTGGATTAAAAGGGAATGAATCGTAGAGACAGATCTTCAACTGTTTTGCTAATAGAAAATTCCTGAGAAGGAAGGAGTTACTATTAAGTGGAAAAGAAAATTTCAAAGAAGATGAAATCTGATAATTTGGCTTAGAGTCTCACCATGTCTAACTCCAGTTCAAGCTGGTAAATAATTTACAAAATGGACTTAGGTTTAGAACTCAGCATTGCTGTAAGAGGCCAATACATTTCTGTCAAATTTCCAACTTTATTTAGAGGATTTCACATCGCTGTAGAAATAAGTTCTTTCTAAAATTTTGCAGTTGCAAGACAGATTCTAGAATAAAGGGCTCTAGAAGGAGAAGTTCTGTGTACATTACAAGAAGTATGCAGTGCAAGATCTTAGATCGAATCTAGCATTGTGTCCAGTAACATGTCTTTCCAATGATGTACGTGTATTTGTGTCTGTGTTGGCTTTCTGTGTATTTGTATACATGCACATGTGCGTTTTCTTGGAAAGTATCCTTTGAAGTCAAACTTTCAAGTTGAGTCCTTCATGTAACACAACAATGGCCTTTATTCAGAAATACTTTCTTAATCTCACTGAATCCTTCTTCTTTGCCTGCATTTCACCACCCACCCTTCTAACTTACTTCAACTTGGCAAACTTACAACAGTCATTTTCTTCTCAAGGACAAATTGTTCTTAAGTAATGACTTCGGTTGTCAGGCACAAACACTATCTGTTCACATCTCGCCCCAGTTATACAAGCCAAACTACTTAATTTCAGAGATATGGCCCACATTTTATTTGGTGAAATATTAACTACGTTTCCACCCAGTTCCTTGGATCTCTCTTTTAATTTAATGGATTAGGATAGAATATGAAGTTCTAAAAGTACATTTCTCTGAACTCTTCAGGAATGAGGTCAGCTTTGTCATGTATTAAGAACTAAGCTTCGCCCTTTGTTCTAGGTACATCATCCTCAACCACAGAAGCTATTTGCTCTCAGGGATGTTCTGTAGGAAATGGGAGTGGATTAGCATCAAAGCATAAAAGGTGAGCACAGGTGTATATTTTCATGTTTACTGACAGGATGCATGTTTTAGAGGAGGACATGGGTTTCTATTTGAGAAGGCCCAGGGTTTAAATTAAGGAAGAATAATTTTTGGCTAAAGAGGATATCAGAGGAACAAGGAGTTGAAAATTTGAATCATGGGGAGAGTCCTTCTTTTACTCCAAGTTCAAACCCTTCCTTTGCGTGTAAAAATACTCAGGTTCTCAACACTGGTTTTCACGATGTGGGGAGCAGCATGTTTGACGAACTGGAAACCAGGCTCAAAGTTTGCAGAAAAACAATCTACATTCTCAGAGCTAAGAGGCAGCAACAGAAAAGGCTACAAAAGATTGTTTGAAGGTCTTGGAATTGGATATCTAATCTAATCTGCAATAGGGAACTTGATTTCACACGACCTTTTGTAGAGTGCAAAAAGTTACATTTGGACGATCAATCCTGATGACATCATCATAGGTGGAAAGAGTTAATATTTGAGTTTTCCCTCCTACGATATGGGCTTCTTCCAAGCTCTGAAAACATATTCTGAGAATTCAAGACGGATCATGCCAGTCTGGGATCATTCGACTGCCCCAGCCCTGGAAACCCACTCTCCCTTCATGGCTTCTGAAGGACACACAGCTCCGGACCAACCGCCTGCAAGGTGTGGCCAGCCTGGCTGCAGGCATGAGCGTCCTGGCCATCCCTGCCAGCAGGTGGTGCCGGGCACGCAGCTGGCTCAGCCCCAGGACAGGCAGGACCCAGTGCCACCTCGGCTCCTGCAACTAACGGGAGACCAGACACAGCATCTTGCCATCCTGGGCGTGTTTCTTTCATGCACCTCACAGGTTGGCAATAATCAGTTAGGATTTTCTGCCCGATTTTTGACTAAATATTTTAGTTCTCTTTCTTGTGAAGCCATAGCCCCATCAACTGCACTCAGTGACGCCAATGGTGCTCTGAGTCCAGACAAGTGAACCATGGAATTCTGGGTGACAGATTATCTTTTTAATCAGTTTGTTTACTACTGGCTGCTAGTGGCCTTTCTATTGAATACAGATGACTATCAAAACAGACTCTGAAAAAAAAACAATAAGGGAAAAAATTTTATAGGGCCCTTGAGGGCATAATTTTTAGTTTTGCTTAGCTATTCTTGATTTTTAGTGGTCTGACTTACCAGGAGAGTTGTTTAAAAAATAAATATTCAAAAGAAATATCTGTGTTACTCTTATACTAATTGTGCTCCTGAAAGAACAAAAGCAAATTTCTTACACCTCCTTTAAAAAGAGCGAAGTTTTGAATAAAAAGATTGGCAATTTTGACTAAAAAACAATCTGAGAAAGTCTTTTTTTTTGGGGGGAAAAAAAAAAGAAAGAAAAGTTCTTATTTTCCCCTCATGATTAAATATGGCATTAAATTGGTAATCATTTTTCAAAGCAAATTTAGTTTATTGGGGAGAGGGCAGGGTAAAGCAAACATTACCCTTGTTCCCCAGGATAATTTTGGTGAGAGTACCAGCTAGACTTATTCCAATTATGATTTATGAAAAAATGGCAAGAATGGTTTATTAATCACTACAGATGTGTCTATTGATAATCCATTGGACAAATGTGCCAAAATTGGGTACTGATAAGTGAAAATGAATACAACATAAAACTTTTAAAGCTATGCCACTTTTGTTAAATTTCTTCTGTTCATTTTGTAATACTGACACCATAAAATGCTCATGGCGTTAACAACTCAGGAAAATCTCACATTGCCAAATGTTGATGCTTCATAATCAATTTCAAAGAAAAGGGAGAGATATAAAAGACCTGGCTATTTACAGCTGTCCTTGCCCATCACGACGTCCGGAGTCTCTGCTCCAATGTGGGGACCTGGGTGTCCTGGTTGGAAATATTTGCCACGTGTAATCCTATTCTGCATTGTTGGACTCCAGACCGTGAAAAACAAGTATCACTGTATCTCCAAGAGAAGAAACAATACTTCTACCCTTCACATGTTCTCAGAGAGCACACAGCAAATGATTTGTGTAATGTTGTAGAGAATTAATATTATATGCCAGCGAGGCTTTAACTTTCTGACTTGGAGCACACTTTAGAGAGAGCCAAAACCTGTGTCTGAATTTTAACTGTACTGTGTTAAAAATACAAGTGCTCCTTTCTGCTTTTTCTGAGTCAATATAGGTAAATACGGGTACTGTCAATGAGAAGCAGTTTTGATCCAATAGCAATGCTAATGAGCAAAGAGAGAAAAGAACAGTAAAATGGAAAAGTGGTGAGGGGTGGTGATTAAATGAGGCTGTGTATGTGCATTTAAAACTGTTTAAGGCCGCTTAAAACTTCCATTGATCCACACATCTGCTATCATCTCCTCCTACGGAATTTCAAGAACATAATGCTGGTAACACTGATTATTAAAGTAACTGTGTATAAAATCTTCATCTTTCTTGATAAAACAGACTCAGGTCTTTTCTGAATTTGTTTAAAGAAAACTAAAAGGAACTGTTAGCATGGGTTTATTTGTATAACAAAAAATTTAGCTACATTGGTATGGCTTTAGGAGTTTTTATATTGTATTCATTTTCACTTTCCCTTCAAATCCAATATGCGAAGTAGCTTAAATACTGAAATGCAGACAATAACTCAAGAGAATATTTTTCATAAATATAAAAACATTACTTGGGATAACTGGGAATCTTATAAAGATAGTATACTATTAATCTCCACTTGCTCTTTTCTCTTAAGACCTTGAGAGGAAAAATTGGTATTTAAAATCCATTAAGAGGAAAGAAAAGATTATCCATTCCACTTGAGAAAGGAAGCCAAAACCGAATAAAACCCAGCTTATATGGTGATCAGAGAACCAGTTTTCTGCTCACGCCTCACAGGGAGGCAGCCAGCAAATTCAGAACAAGTTATTCCCATGATTCTAGACTGTGAAGTATGGTAACGACAGGTCAGTTGTATTTGCAAGCCAGCTGGTTTTAGAAAGGTCTTGGCTGTTTGTGAAGTCAACCCACTTGTTTTTTTTTTTTTTTTTTAATATCGTAAGAATGACCCCAGGAACAGTAACAATTTTCCTTCAAATTTGTGGTATTGGCAATCAAAGTTCAGTCCAGCAATTATTTTAAAATTAAGGACCTGACTGTCATGAAATCTGACCCTGATATAGTGGGGAAAGTTGATAATTGCTTTTTAAACTGATGTGGTACTGCGGTAATTGATTTTTTGGTGTTCTGGGAAAACCCCAGATGTTGGTACCTCTTCATAACTTCGTGTAATTGGACCCTTAGGACTTTCAGGAAGCTTTTAGAAAAAATGGTTGTTTATATTCTTACCATATGTAAATTGTAAAGAAGCCAATGTTCTAGTTAAAGGATTAAGTATAAGACAAAATGAACTACAAACTATTTTCATGTAACTTATCATATAGCTTTCCAAGTAGACCTTTCCTCTGAGGCTTCAATGATAAATCTCATTATTTAATATTTGACAAAGAAATGTGGCTATTACAGATAGAATGATGAAGGCGTGCCACGGAGCTTCTTTATAAGATAAATCTCATTGTTTTGCTTCTTGAAGTACAGACAGATAAGACAGTGTTTCTGGATGAGGTGAAATTGTATCCATTAGGATTTTATACTAAGACTGAGAAAGTCTTTAATACTTTCATTTAGGTTTCATTAGAGACACTTCCCTGACCTTGGACATCCTAATCAGTACAGAGTAGGTTCATGCCCTGTTAAATACTCAAGAAGTCTCATGTCTCAGCTACATCTACCAGGCCAAACCCCACCCTATTACTATGAAATATGGGATGTAATAAATATTATTTGATGATGATGACAACTTTAGATGCTCCAAACTTTCCCGCCCAACTTAGCGTCCAAAGAGCAAATTAAAAACTGCTTGACCTCAGATTTGCAATATGAAACAACGCCTATTTAATATTCAAAGCTCAGGAGAAACAGCATATCAAATGCAGAATATTTATTTGCTTTAAAATTTTACCTGTTTGTTTTCTGAACATCATTATTATTAATTGGGATCCATGAGGACCTAAGAACAAGGCTCTGACAGCTCATTCATGCATGTGCTGCAGTTAATGCCAAGGTTCAAGGGCTATTGTGGATGTTCGTTATCTGGGAACTCAGTTAAAATGATCACTGGTGGGAAATTCAAAGCACATAACCCAGGGATATGAAGAGTCGTAAAACTCTGCCTGGCGGAGGCCGCTAGGCCACCAGCCTCCAAGTCTGGACACTGGGCTTGGTGACAGCTTGCACAGCCTCTGCATAAACCTGGCTGGTTTCATGTTCACTTGGAGAAAATGAGAGGAGGGAATCTTCCTCCTTTGTATATTGTAAATGAGACAAGTGTATTTCAGATACTTTAAGATTTCCATATGCCAGTAGTTCTAGAATTGATGCATACTTAGCAGCAGGATCAGGCACTGCCAATCAACAAGTCCAGACTGACTTCTTTTTCTCCTTGCTTTGCCAATTAAATTTAATAGACATTTACTAATGAATAAACAAATGTGCTTGGTGTTTTAGAAGGACTAAACTCAAAGTCATACAAAATATCTAAAGCCTTTTGATTTTTTTCCACTTTCTACAAATGGATACAAAAATGTTCCAGGTCAGTACATTTCTATTGAAGTTACAATGGCTAGTGAGCTATTAAATAAGAAATGTCTTGCTTCGCTTGTATTTCAGTTATGTTTTCCAGCCCAAACTCTGCTCTTCTGGGAACTACAGTGAAATATTATTTGATGGGTGCTACCCAGGTGGCACTACTGGTAAAGCACCTGCATAAGGGACAAGGGCTTGATCCCTGGATCAGGAAGATCTCTAGGAGGAAGGCATGGCAATTCACTCTAGTATTCTCGCCTGGAGAATCCCATGGACAGAGGAGCCTCATGGGCTACCGTCCATAGGGTCACAAAGAGTTGGACATGACTAAAATGATGCAACATGCATGCATGCACTATTTGATGAAGATGGTGACTTTAAAAGGTGTATCATATGTTCCCCATCCTGAACCTCCAATTAAAATAAATAAATTTACATTTAAAATAAAGAAGTAAATAAAATGAACAATAAAAATAAATAAAAGGTATATCATGACATGGATGGGAAAGTTGCTAATCTCATCTATGCTGATTACATTCTTTTATTCCTTTTAATGGATCATCAAGTGATTTGTTAACAAGGAAATACTTCATTTGATAATTGACTGAAAATAATTGTGGATTGCAAAGAGGGAGACGGTGGGATGATTTGGGAGAATGGCATTGAAACATGTATAATATCATATAAGAAATGAATCACCAATCTAGGTTCGATGCAGGATACAGGATGTTTGGGACTGGTGCACTGGGATGACCCAGAAGGATGGTATGGAGAGGGAGGTGGGAGAGGGGTTCAGGAGTGGGAACTCATGTACACCCGTGGCGGATTCATGTTGATGTATGGCAAAACCAATACAGTATTGTAAAGTAAAAAATAAAATAAAATTAGAAAAAAAATAATTGTGGATGGTATTAATTCAATGGTTTTTTGAGGAATTACAAGCAGGCATATAGAGATACTTCTTTCTGCTATTATTGTTGTGATATTTGTGACACCAGAGTCTATAAAGACAGTTCATAACCTCTTTCTTCTTTGAACAGCAGTGGTCTTGTAATCACAGCTATGATATCTTCTCAGGTAAAATACTGTGATTTCACAAAATACACAAGGCCTTTGGACACTGCCTGTTTCTGCTACTGCAGTGAATTTGGGCCAGATCCATGACTTTCCTGAATCTCTGTTTTCACGTGTTTAAATGAGGTTCAAATGTACTTATTTCCAGGGCTATTGCAAGAGTTAAAGAAGATTTAGTTCAATTCAGTTCAGTTGCTCAGTCATGTCTGACTCTTTGTGACCCTGTGGTCTACAGCACACCAGGCCTCCCTGTCCATCACCAACTCCCAGAGCTTGCTCAGACTCATGTCTATCGAGTTGGTGATGCCATCCAACCATCTCATCCTCTGTTGTCCCCTTTTCCTCCTGCCTTCAATCTTTCCCAGCATCAGGGTCTTTTCTAGTGAGTCAGTTCTTTGCATCAGGTGGCCAAAGTATTGGTTTCAGCTTCAGCATCAGTTCTTCCAAAGAATATTCAGGACTGATTTCCTTTAGAATGGACTGGTTGGATCTCCTTGCAGTCGAAGGGACTCTCAAGAGTCTTCTCCAACACTACAGTTCAAAAGCATCAATTCTTCAGCACTCAGCTTTCTTTATAGTCCAACTGTCACATCCATATATGACTACTGGAAAAACCAAAGCTTTGACTAGATGGACCTTTGCTGGCAAAGTAATGTCTCTGCTTTTTATTTATTTATTTTCTTTTTAAAAATATATAAATTTATTTATTTTAATTGGAGGCCAATTACTTTGTGCTGCCTAGGTTGGTCATAACTTTTCTTCCAAGAAGCAAGCGTCTTTTAATTTCATGACTGCAGTCACCACCTGCAGTGATTTGGGAGCCCCCCATAATATAGTCTCTCACTGTTTCCATTGTTTTCCCACCTATTTGCCATGAAGTGATGAGACCGGATGCCATGATCTTAGTTTTCTGAATGTTGAGCTTTAAGCCAACTTTTTCACTCTTTTCTTTCACTTTCATCAAGAGGCTCTTTAGTTCTTTATCGCTTTCTACACTAAGTGTGGTATCACCTGTGGATCTGAGGTTATTGATATTTCTCCCAGCAATCTTGATTCCAGATTGCACTTTATCCATGCCAGCATTTTGCATGATGTACTCTGCATATAAGTTAAGTAAGCAGAGGGACAATATACAGCCTTGACATACTCCTTTCCCAATTTGGAACCATTCTGTTATTCCATGACCAGTTCTAACTGTTGCTTCTTGACTCACATACAGATTTCTTAGGAGGCAGGTCAGGTGGTCTGGTATTCCCATCTTTTTAAGAATTCTCCAGTTTGTTGTGATCCACACAGTCAAAGGCTTTGGTGTAGTCAATAAAGCAGAAGAAGATGTTTTTCTGGAACTCTCTCATTTTTTTGATGATCCAGCAGATGTTGACAATTTGATCTCTGGTTCCTCTATCTTTTGTAAATCCAGCTTGAACATCTGGAAGTTCACGGTTCATGTACTGTCGAATGATAACTGATCTTTTCCAGTCCAGTCCAGTACATAAAGGAGATTATGTTAAATTTTTGAGTGGTCAATGTACATGAGTTTCCTTTCTCCCTGTCATATCTTAAGGCTAGGTCATCGAATTGCAGAATAAAGAAAACTCCTCCTTTAAATTTTTAGAGAAATAAAATTTCTATAAACTTTTCAATTTCCCTTCAAATGATAAAATGACTAAAGAATCATCTTGAATACTAATATTTTATAATAATGAGTTGTTTTTTCTTGTATACTCAAAGGATATCATCTGATATGAAGTCTCCCCTAATGCAGCTAATCATTTCACAAGATACTGACAATATGAGAAAATGGAAGATTTGTTAAAAAACTAAGTACACAAAGGAAACAACATAAGCAAATAAGATGAGCATCAAATTCTGTTCTCATGGCTTTGAAATCCTCAGTTGTTGCTTTTCTCCAGCAGTGATGGGGAGAGCAGGCTGACCTGTGACCTACCTCTTCATAGTCACCAGAGAGAAACAAGGCCAGTGCATTCTCTCCATGGATGTAGTTCTCAGAGATCCTGAAATGCCTTTCCTTTTTTTTTTTTAATTTATGGAAGTTAAGTTGATTACAAGATTGTGTCAGTTGCTTCTGAACAGCACAGTGAATCAGTTATACATACATGTAGTCTTTGCTAGATTCGATTCCCATTTAGGTCACTATAGAGCTTTGAGTAGACTTGCCTGAGCTATACGGTAGGTCCTTATTAGTTATCTATTTTATGTATAGTAGTCTGTAGATGTCAATCCCAAACTCCCAGTTTATCTCTCCCCACCTTTCTTCCAGTAACCACAAGTTTGCTTTCTACATCTATGACTCTGTTTTTGTTTTGTAAATAAGCTTATTTGTATAATTCTTTTTTATATAGATTCCATATATGAGTGAAATAAAAATTAGAATGAGGTATCACCTCACACTGGTCAGAATAGCCATCATCAAAAACCTATAAACAATAAAGCCTGAAGAGTGTGTAGGGAAAAGGGAGCTTTCCTACACTGTTGGTGGGACTGTAAATTGGTGCAGCCCTATGGTGAACAGTATGGAGGTTCCTAAAAAAATAAAAATAGAACTGCCATATGATCCAGCAACACCCAGTTCTCAGAAATCCTGAAATGCCTTCTCTTTCTTTTTCTTAATATTTGCTGGAGTATAGTTAATTTACACTGCTACATATATCTGGAGAAAAACCATTGATAAGATACATGCATAACAGTGTTCACTGCAGCACTGTTTACAATAGCCACGACAGGGAAGCGACCTAAATGTCCATCAACAGATGAATGGATAAAGAAGATGTAGTACGTATATACAATGGAATATTACTCAGCCACGAAAAAGACAAAATAATGCCATTTGCAGAAATATGAATGGACTAGAGATTGCTATATTGAGTACAGTAAGTCAGAGAGAAAAAGATAAACATCATATGATGTCATTTAAATGTGGAATCTGAAATGCCTTTTCTTAAGCACTTGGGGGAAAAGTTAGTGACACAGCTGGTCATGACCTATGTGATACATCACTTTGATAAAGTCCCAAATGCTTAATCGTGGAAAATTTCAGTTTTAGTCGAGGTGCTGCTTCCCAGGATTGATGGCTATAGTGGCAACTGAGTCAATGGCAAAATGATTTACTGCGAGAATCCCATGGACAGAGGAGCCTGGTGGGCTATAGTCCATAGGGTCGCAAAAAGTTGGACATGATTGAAATGACTTCGTGTTCAACTTTTTGTGACCCTATGGACTAACAGCCTGCCAGGCTCCTCTGCCAATGGAATTCTCCCAGTAAATCACCACAGATGGTGGTTGCAGCCCTGAAATGAAAAGACACTTGATCCTTGGAAGAAAAGTTATGACCAACCTAGACAGCATGTTAAAAACCAGAAACATTACTTTGCTGACAAAGGTCCATCTAGTCAAAGCTATGGTTTTTCCAGTAGTCATATATGGATGTGAGAGTTGGACTGTAAAGAGAGCTGAGTGCTGAAGAATTGATGCTTTTGAACTGTAGTGTTGGAGAAGACTCTTGAGAGTCCCTTGGACAGCAAGGAGATCAAACTAGTCAATCCTAAAGGAAATCAGTCCTGAATATTCATTGGAAGGACTGATGCTGAAGCTGAAACTCCAATACTTTGGTCACCTGATAAGAAGAACTGACTCACTGGAAAAGACCCTGATGCTGGAAAGGATTGAAGGCAGGAGGAGAAGGGGAAGGCAGAGAATGAGACGGTTGGATGGCATCACTGACTCGATAGGCATGAGTTTGAGCAAGCTCTGGGAGTTGGTGATGGACAAGGAAGCCTGGCATGCTACAGTCCATGGGGCTGCAAAGAGTCAGACACGACTGAGCAACTGAACTGAACTGAAGTGACTTAGCACAGCACAGCACAGAAGTGCTACGACAGCCAGGACCCTGCCAATATAGTTTTCTGCTGAATGTCCTAGAATAGGTTCTGGAATATGGCCAGGCACATAGTAGATGTCTTATCCCTATGTATTAGGTGATTTGTAGAAAAAAAATAGAAGTGAATGATTTAAAAAAAATTGACATGACTATTTCATACTCTGGTGTGTGAAATTATAGAAACAAAAAAGATGTGATACATTTCAGTATATGTTGACCCCAAGATAACCTTACCAAATCCCATGAACATAGCTAACTACGGTGTAAAAATATTAAAATTTTTGTGACCTTTAATATATTTAATGCAATAAAAGAAACAAAGTACTGTAAAATAAGGTTTAAAATTTTTAGAAACCAATAATAGTAATTTGTGTTCATTGAATATTTATTAGAACCATACCATGATCTAAGTGGTTTATATAACATATATAAACTCATTAAGTAAGATCCCTATATTGATGTGTGCATCAGGCATTGCAGGGCAGTGGCTGAAGATAGACTTCCAGGGTAGACAGCCTGGGTCTCAGTCCAGACCCCGGCACTAGGCTGCCTCTGGGCAAATTGTTTTACTCCCAGTTTCTCAGTTTCCTTATCTGTGAAAAGAAAATCATAGAGCCCATCTCATACAGTTGTTGTGATTATATGCATGGTTGATCCCAGATCAATACAAGACATGTGCCATCTATCTGCCATCTCTCTCTCTGCCTCTCTTTCCCCATTTGTCTGTTTTTGCACAGAACATGCCTGGTGTAAAGAAGGAGCTACGAAAGGGTGAGCAGTCACTGTGTATTATTATTTTCATCCCCATTTTGCAGAGGAGGAAACTGAGGCACTGAGAAGTAACTTGCTCAGGACCCCATGGTTGGTAGGTACTGAAGGCTGGAAATAGCTAGTTTAACACTACAGCTTATGCCGTTAACCTTGATGCCAAAACATCTCCTCAAATGAATGTACTGAAAATGCAGCTAATTCGTGCTTCGTAAAAAACTGATCCCAGAATTTATTCAATGATTTTCCAATGATACTTTGACACTCCTTGACTAGCATACCATTTTGAAGATTTCTGATAAATAAGTACAGGTGTTTCTGAAGGTTATTAATAAAAATATGCTGTTATTAACAGTTGCCTGATTATGAGCCAACACACAAGAAAATGACTGCTATTTTTTTTTGTAATTTTGAATTCAAAATTGGTAGTAACTAAAAATAAACCTCATCTCGGTGAGACCTGCTTTACATTATTTGACACTAAAAATCTCTTAGTGTTCATTCCCATCTGAGGTGACAAGTCCCCACAGGAGCTGTAGCTGAGGTTGTTTTCAGGCAGATTCTGTATGGCTCACGGAGGGACAGGTTATATTTCAGTGACTGTGTAAGGCTGGAACTTCTGAAAACAGCTGAGCCAAACTTTTAATGAAAAAATAATAATCATGTGGGACAGTAATACATATCACTAAGAAGGCAGATTGTGCTTAAGGGTGAAGGAGGGATTTCCTTTGTGGTCCTAGAGGTTAAGAACCTGCCTCCCAATGCAGTGGACATGAGTGCAATCACGCACGCTGCAACTAAGACCTGATGCAGCCAGAATAACTAAACATTATTAATATTATTATTTTAAATAAGAGTGAAAGAGAAGACTCTGTATTTGTTTAAACGTCCACATATCTCTTGCGTCATACTCACGGTATGATCATGGAAAAGACAAAACATATCGATGATCAAATTTCCAAATCTCACCTCAGAGTAGTTTAACTTTGTAAGTTTAAACTGCCTGTGAAACCTGGCTGAGTGTGTCAAATGTATTACTTATAAAGACTGAAGCTTCAAAAAGGTCTTTTTCCATTAAAAGCAACAAGGATTACCCCTCCTAAAATTAGCTAAATAGGCGTCTACACAGTAATGCAGGCCAAGGTTGAAGTGATGACCTCTATGGCTGATTTAAATGGCCATTTTAGTGCTACACGCTACCTCAACTGCTGGCGTTTCACGGCACATTTGAACCCCTACCGAAGCACAGTGAACATTCAAAGAAAAATGACTTTAAAGGAACCTGTATTTCTACTTGGAAAACTCAACTGTACTTTCGCAGCTTCAAATCTGTATTCAAAATTTCCCCAAATAATTTGAAAAGTTAGAGGAAGTTAGTATATGGAAAGCAGAACCTCTTTGCAACTGAGGTTATGATTCCTTTAACTCAATTATCTGTCAATCTCTTTAATTTTTTTCACCTGTAAAATATATTTTTGAGTGTCTTCCAGACGCCTACCTGCCAGCTGCAGAACTGAGGTGTCAAGAATGACTCCACATCTCAAATCTTACAATCATAAAACTCTTGACAAATGTTTGGCTCTGTAGGGAGACTCCCATGGACAGAGGAGCCTGGTAGGCTGCAGTCCATGGGGTCGCTAAGAGTCAGACACGACTGAGCGACTTCCCTTTCACTTTTCACTTTCATGCATTAGAGAGGGAAATGGCAACCCACTCCAGTGTTCTTGCCTGGAGAATCCCAGGGACAGGGGAGCCTGGTGGGCTGCCATCTATGGGGACACATAGAGTCAGACATGACTGAAGTGACTTAGCAGAAGGGGATAATTAGTGATAATTATATTTACATGAATTTATGTAGAAGAGAAATAGTTTTAATTTTAATATTCCAGGTCAATTAGTGAATCAATATATATTTTGAAAATGAATGATTCTCTAAGTGAAAAAGAAACTCTTGTTTAGAAGTGAGTCACAAGCTACTGTCTGGTTACAAGCAAGACAAAGTGACTTTTTGCTAGATGTTATGACATTTTCCCCCAAATCTTTCCAGTGCATCACTGGAAAAAAAATACAGGAAGATGAATGAAGAGGGGCACAAAGAAAGGAAAAACAAACAAAAGAAAATAACAGGAAGGAAGTTTAAATACTAGGCAAGGGACAGGAGCTACTATTGTTGAGATCTACCCTAGTCCAATCACTTGATAAGTATCTCAGTTTGGCCTTGTGAGAACGTTGTTAAACAGATTTTGGAACTTGTTCCATAACGCAGCACCCAACCCCAGCACCCCTTAAGTTATACCACATTTCCTTTGCCCATTGAAATGCCCGTTTCTCTGTGGCTTGACTGTGAGCTTGCTCCATGTGCAGGTATAGCACACAGGTAACTTCCCTGAGAGCTCAGCTGGCAAAGAATCTTCTTGCAATGCATGAGACCCCGGTGCGATTCCTGGGTCTGGAAGATCCGCTGGAAAAGGGATAGGCTACCCGCTCCAATATTCTTGGCCTTCCCTGTGGCTCAGCTGGTAAAGAATCTGCCTGCAATGTGGGGAGACCTGGGTTTGATCCCTGGGTTGAGAAGATCCTCTGGAGGAGGGAAAGGCTACCCACTCCCGTATTCTGACCTGGAGAATTCAATGGACTGTATAGTCCATGGGGTCACAAAGAGTCAGACACAACTGAGCGACTTTCAGTTTCACTTTCCAGTAACACTTACAGAATGTTTATCACATGGCAGGTACTTTTCAGAACAGTTTGCTTAGACCACCTCATTTCATCCTCCAAACGGTACTGTTACTGGTCTCGTTTACCTAGGCTGAGAGTCACTGAGTTAGGATGTGCCGAGTCATGACTCCAACCCAGGAAGCAGAGACTCAGAGCCTCGGTGCTGATCATGGCTTCTGACTGCCCCCTTGTGTGGAGCAAACATGTGACTTGTCTGAGTGCCCACTTTTCTGGCCAAAATGGTCCAGCTGTACATCTATACCAATGTCCCCTCTTCCCTCTCTGGGGCACTGACTGACAGCTCGGAGTATCACAGAGCTCTCATCATACCTGGTCGCACCCGGC